>NC_137595.1:5936477-6536477 GCF_963210335.1 Falco punctatus
AAGAGCTCCAACTATGTAAGCACAGTGTGTGGTCCTCCTTTTGAAATGCATACCATTATGCATATCAGTATTCTATTGTGACCACTTAATTAAGTGCTCCAGGTCATTCTTAAGACCAGATGTACTGGAAGAAAGAAGGAAGAGATTAATGGAGTTGTAACTTCTGCCCTGAGGGAGGATGGGTTGATGCAGTGAATACGTTCCACTTGCGTGGCTGCTATTGAGCAATTTCTTCAATCAGGTCATCAACTGAATCCATACCTTGCTCTGCATTAGTGTCACACTCTTCTCATCATTTCTTACCACAGAAATGTTGTATCATTTGCAAACTTCACATATATGACTCCACATAGTCTCTATATGTCTCCAGGAAACATTAATTGCTCAGTAACAACTCAATACTTTCTTTCCTTCCCATTAGCAACATGAATTTGTCTTCTATGGGGGAAACACTTTTAAACCTAATCTGCAAAATACCCTGTCATTCCACGTAATGAGAGCTTTCTCAAAGAAGCTGGAGATATCCGGGTATTATGATACTGACTGTCTGTTTTGACCAGGTCTGCAAGCCTAATAGAACAGACAACTACAGAAAGGAAAGTCTGAAAAAACAAATCCCACAAAACCAGAAAAGTAATGCAAGAATCAGCATTGCAAAAATTAGTGATCTTTAAAGTCCCAGCTCAATTGTTCCTTTATTTTACTTAAAATCAATATCAATCTAGTTGATATATAATTCCCAAGTCATGATTTTCACCTTATCCAGTACTGGGGCAATTTTATAACCTCAATTTTTCATGCATCCCTTGTTTTCTTATTAATGTTGATGTTAATTGTGGTTCAGGACAAGTTTTTTTCTATAACTGCAGGATTTATGGCATCTAGGCTAGATGGTTACACATGGTATACCTTTAGTAAATGTTTCTTCTTAGCCTCCCCAGTTAGAGCTGACAACCTTTCTATTTCACAAGGGCTGGAAAACAGTTCTTGTTATTCCTTACACAGTGTTTTCAATGCTATTTTAAACCCAAACACCACTTATTTTGAAAAACCTTTTATTTTACTTACTCTATTCACTATTGATATTCCTGTTCTATTTTTTCTCCCCCCTAGCAACTGCATGAACTTTTAAAATAGTAACTTGTATTTACTACCTTTTGCCTCTTTTTATATCCCATATCATGTTTTATTGCTGTTCTCCTGTCTCTTTTTGACCTAGATGACTGCCTTGCACACTGTAGCTTTATTTAGAGAACAATGTAGGGAATAAAACTTCTATGGTAAATTTAATTCTTTTGAATCTCTGTGGTTTACAATATAGTTAGTATTATATAAATTTTTATCTATTGGAGCAAACATTCCTACAGCTTTCATAAAATCAGGATCACTGATACTTTTGTTGATTAAGATAATGCAGCATTCAGTGGCCTGGCCAGCACACAATCAATACAATTTTGCTCATAATGCCCAGTTTGGTGCCTAACCAGACTCAGGCTCTTACATATGAGTGAAATAATAAGATACTACATATAGCTTCATAGCTGCAGGACTTGCTTTGCAGTATCTGTGGATTTGCTTAATCCTGCTGTAGCTGCTTTTTTAAGTATGGGTCTGCAAAAAATATATGACTTCAGTTTAAAATTTAACTCTTAAAAAATGGTTGACTTAATAAAGTAACAAGTTACACATATTGGAAAGTGATTTTTATGCAAAAAATAAATGCATCCCATTTAAGTGACAAATCAGTATGCTGCAAAAATAAATCAGACTAAAGATAAAAATACTAGGGGGGTGGGGTGGGGGGGAAAGGATATTTTGCCAGTGGTGAACCAGTCTCTTGAAAAATCACTAGGACAGAATCTGTCCATTAATCTGCTTTCTGTTCCCATCTGTGCAAGATATAGCTATGTATGAGGACGGAAAGGCTTCAAGAGCATTTCAGCACTCCGAGTTCCTGAACTCCCTTTCCTCCTTCTTTTTCAGCTGCAGTTTCTAGCAAAGGTTTGTCTTCGCAGCATGTGCTGCTTCCTTGTCCATGTTCACCTGTTTTTAAGTGGTGCTAGAGAGAATAAATAGATAGCAGAACAGTAGCTTAGGGCAGAACTGGAGCGAGCAGGCTCAAGATCCTTGAGGGAAGAGAAACTTCACAATTGTTAAATTGTTTTTCTCTGTACAACAGACGAGATAAGGCTTGGTTTTATCTGAATGCTCTCTGGACCAATTGTTTTTCCTCTCCTTGTCCTTACAATACCTTTACACAGCAGCTTTGAAGTCAGGTACTTAAAGAGTCTTAGCAACTTTCTGCCATTTAAGACATAAATGGCTTTGGGGAAGCTGCAAAATATTATTTAAGGACAGAATTTATGCTCCATTGTTTTGCCTTGTAATTACTGTGAGCTTTATGGTGCATTGACTTTCCAATGAATCCAAGGTTCAATCGCATACAATTACAGGTAACTTACTAACCAGTTTTACATCTTCTGCGTGGTACTGACAAACTACTCCGTTGAACTGGAAAAAAAAAAAACCACCACCAAAATATATATAAATAGGCTTGAATTTCTTTAATGCAAGCATCATGGTTTCTTTCGTATTTCACTGCAAAGCTTTGTACCAGATATTAAGACATCCTTATCCATGCTCAGCCGAAATCATCACCCTCAAAATAAAGGAAGATAATTTGTGTACGACAACATTAAGTTTGCACACATCCCTCTGCTCCTTTACTTAGTTTAAAAGAGATTATTTTCACAAGCCCTACAGTTTGTTTTTCTTGGGAAGACAGTAGAAAAGATGCAGTAAGGAAGTCCTCATTATATGGAAACTTTAGCTAGGGATTCCCATACTGTAAAAGTGCTTTGAAATCCAGTTCTTTAGAAATCAGTATGTCAGTCATTTCTAATTCTTGTTTGGATTTGACGACAATACCTTTCAACACTTAATGTTGTGTAAGCTTTATTGAAGTCACTTTTGGAAGTATTTGAATTTGAACACAAAGTCTCTTAATAATAATTACCTGATACAACATATGAATACTGAATATTAATATGATGCTACTTGATACTCTCCTTGCCTTGTAACTTTAGAAGCTGTTTAAGTCTTGAAATAAATTAACCGTACAGTAATGCTTAGGTAACAGCTTCTTATATACAAGAAAGCAAAAAGAATCTGCTCCTGAAAGATTAGCTTGCTGAGAGTTAATTGTGCTCCAGAGACTGCTGTGCAACATAGCAATATCCAAATTCATTTTAACCCTACTACTTATGGGTAAAACTATGTATAGCAGGCTTAAACTCAGATAAAGCTTTTCTGCTCTGAGAAATAAAAAACATTATAACCTTGATCTAACATTTCTTTTTCTTTTTCCTTTTTTTTTTAACATATTTACACATCTCAGAAATATTCTGAATAACATTATTTTTAACCTTCATGCTTAAAAAGTTATCTATAGAGTTCTACTAAATTTTTATTTGATTAAGTACGTGTTACTGTGAACTGGAAAGATGTCCATTCTGAGCTCAGAGTGGGTGGCCAAGAAATGTTACAATTTACCAAATTCAGTAATTTGTTCCATGCTTGAGAGCACAAAAATTGCACAAGCTTTTCAACAGACAGAAACTGTAATTGTTTTCTGATGGAAGAAGACAAGCAAGGTTTAGAAAGCATAAGGTATAATGTTATCAATAGAAACAAAAAGTATATTTGGGTATAACAGATATATAAAACCAGCACTAGGATATTGTAAACTTACTTGAAACAAAGACATCAGTAATTATAAAGAAATCAACAATTACTACAGGAAACTTTTAGTTAAGATATTAGCTATCACTACCAAAGTTAGGACTTGATAACAGATGGATATGGTTAAACCTGGCCATAGCCACACTCCATTATTCATCTAAACATCTTGACATGGTATAGGATAAGATACTTTTCGTTTTGTGTTACAAATTTCTTAAAACACATTCAGGAAAAAAAAACCAACCGAAACTTAATCAATGAAAACAAATCCAGGCAGAGGAATGAGAGGCAAAATGCATAGGGACATAGTTGGAATTCATTAATTCTTAATAACACTTGAAAGTATTTGCTGCCCAAATTTTCTCTTATTATAATCTCCATTTCACTAGAACTGATTTTTATATGGCTAATGAATACACATTCAGTATGGCCTCTGAGAAAAATTCCTCAGGTTAGAACAGAACTGTTAAAGAAACACTTACAACAACCCTGGTCCCCAAACTAGCTAGCAGGAGCATGGAGGGAGTCTATCACTCCAGCTAGTTAGAGCCTACCTTAGAGGCTGCAGTCTTTGAAGGTGCTTTCTTACCAGAGGCCACAATGGGCTCTGAAACACATCAAAACTGGATGCAAAAAATGGTTTTGAGCCATCTTTTTGCTGCCAGCTGAAGGCCAGACTGGCTGAGATTGGTCACTGAGTATCTGTGGTTTTCTACTGAATAAGCTCATTGCATACTCTCACAAGTCTACTTCTCCATTATTTGCTTGTCCAGTCAGATATGAAAGGCCTGAAAGCGGTCTTGTTTCTCCAGAGTTTTCATCAGAGCTGCTCTCTTTAAAGCTTTTCAGAATGAGGCTGTGATGGATGGAGACTTGAGTAAAAACCAAAAGGCATTTAGAAGGAAATGGTCTATGGAAAGGGAGTGCCCAGGCCTGGGGTAATTCAGAGTAAGGTGGTTTTGACTGGTGTTGCAGTCAACAACAGCAAGGGAAGCAAAAGAGAGAAAACTCAGAAAGCGCTAAAGTAAATCCTTAGGCAGCTGCTTTTTGTTGTTTTCCATTTTTCCTGAAGAACTGGGCTGGCAGAAAGCAGCCAGGGGGTCCTGTTAGGCTGAAAATTAAGAAATGAACCTCTGAACTTTACTGGGTGTTTTTGTCTCTACCCTTCCCAGTCCACTGATTCCAACTGCTCAAAACCTGGATCAGGCTTGCCTGAACCTTTTGTCAAGCTGAAATGTCTTTCACTCTATGCTCTGCACATGCTAACTTCCCTGCTTCACTGTCTATCTCAAAACAGTTGATGGCTTACATTAAAAACATATGGGTCAAACAAAAGAGCTTGCAGGATTAAACTTTATTAAACTAGCTATTGAAATGAAGTCTTAAAAAAATAATAATATGTCATATGAAATTCAGGAACTGTGCATCTGAACAAATCTGTAACACTCAAGGCAACTTGCAAATCTATTTCAAACATTTACTTAAACAAGGTGACAAATACATTTAACATAGCATACAAGTATGTTTCTATTTATCATTGTCACATTTCTTTCTTGTGAATATTTAACCTCTGCACATTTGTAGCCTATTCAATTCATATTTCCTAAAAGTGTGATGAAAATGAAATAACATTCAAATGTATTAATTATAAAAAACATAGCCTTCACTCACCAGGAAATTTTACTTTCCTACAGTCAACCCAGCTGCAGAATTATATTTTGTCAATTTTACTCATATCCATGAACTCTTTCAAGGTAAAATATGATTTACAAAGAACTCATTATTTAGCAAGAAAATGTTTGTTCCATTCCAAATCTTCATGGAGCTATAGGAGACACATGGTCTTTCACTCACCTAACTAAAGTGCCTGAATTAGAAAGCTGGTCATACACTATATAACTAAAAGTAGAAGGAGGATGTTCTCTGGAGGAGTGCAATCCGAAGCACCTAAGTTAAATTCTTACCCTGAATTGCCCTCTGGAGAAATCTGTCCCTTTCATCCTGAATTTCACTGGAGGCTTAAGAGGATTAGTTTCTGGTTTAGGCAGCAGAAGCTCTTGAAGTTAGATGTTATGACTATCTCTTTATGTACCAAATACGCTGAACTAAACACATTGAACCACTTTCTCTTCGTTTACAAATGTGGACTTAATGAGCTGTAATAAATTTCCAGTATTCAAATTAAATTAAGTTACTATTAATTTTTTCATAAAATAACAGTCTATATTTGGATTAAAAAAAAAAAAAAAGAAAAAAAATAAAAGAAAAAGAAAAAGAAAAAGTGGCATTTCCAGGCCTTTTAAATGGTTATCTTCATTGCTGAGGCTGGCGAGAGCGTAGAAAGCATGTTGACTATTGAAACACTTGCTACTTTTCCATACAAATTACGGGCAGCAACTACAGCAATCCTGATCAGATTTAACCAAACTTACTTGTTAAACAGAATAAAGGCATTTACCCTCTGGAAGGAATATGAAAATGAGCAAGCAAACCCTTGCATAAATAAAGATATACAGGAAGCAGATCACTACACTACTTAACTTGCTCTGGATGACAGAGCAAATAGTAAGCTGCACTCTGGCTGAGTGATTTTCTTCCAGAATAGTATCAACAACATGCAGTTCTGTTTTCCTCACTCACTGCCTGTCAGCCCCCTCTGAAATTTGCTGTATTTCAGGTGCTGTCTCTGGTATCCTTGACATAAGTCAATGATTTGTGTCCCATTCAATTTATCTCATGTGAAAACACTCATAGCTCCTTGCCATATGTCAGTGGATGATAATTGCATTGATCCACCTTGCAGTGGGCTCTGTAAGGGCACTGTTCTGATAACTGAGTAACCAGAGGCTATTGCTTGTTAAAATTAGTAAATTTGACTGTTTGAGTGGTTGGATTCCAATCAGGCTTGACAGTGATGCATAAAATAGGGAGTGCTAAATGTGCCAATAAGTGAATTATTTTTCAGATTATGTTGCTAGTAAAGATTTGATGAGTATGCTTTGTGAGCTGAATTTAGTAGTTTGCTACATTCTATTTTCTTTTTAATGGGTGAATGTGAACAAGTTTAAGTTTTCATCTCTAGACTATTTAAAAGACAAGTATTGTTTTAAAGAGCACAGTAATTTAAGAACAATCTTCACTCTTCCACTTTAAAATTTAAAATGAGGAGACCTATCCTTACGACAATGGGAATTCAAAAGACAAATTTATGATAGGCTGTTGGAAATATAGCCAGATTAGCTTCATTTTGGGGCATAAGATTCTTACTAGCTGATCCTGCATCATGAGCCCAGTTCGATTTTTAAAAAAAAATTCTTTTTTGAGATAGTTAAACCATTAACTTATCTGGCTAATACATTTAGAAGTCTTTATTAAAAGGCCCAAAATATCCAAACATAAAAATGCCAGCAGGTGATTAAACTGTCAATGTTCAGTCCATGCATTTATCATATAAATGTGTTTATACTGAAGACTCCTAATTTGAACAGTAACAACTTTTCATGATTCTTATCTCTCTTGCCTGAGAATATGTTCTGATATTACTCTTAAGCAGAGTAGCTCTAAGTCTGGGAGAAACTAGGTGTAGAATAAGAAATCAACAACTTCATTTTAAAGCTGTCTCTTAGCATCCATAGTTCCAAAGAACTTGTATAAAAGGTGCAGATGTTCAGCACCTGTTAAAGAATATTGCCAGGAGGATCATGTTTACACTGTGACTTACAGCACGCCAAACATCCATTAGCATTTGTAGGACTTATGTAGGTTTCTAAGTCCCTTATGCTTAGTCCCTTAAGCTTTGGGCAAAACAGCGTTCTACACACTGAATGTTGTAAGAATCAAATATTGGCATCATTCTCATTGCTGTTTAGCCAAATGTTGCCAGTCCTTTTTGCTTTGCTGAGCACAGATACAAGGAAATAGCAACAATAGCTTTAATGGGGTGGTTTTGAAAGAAAAATGCTTTTTAAATTCAGTGGAATTTAATGTTTGAAAAGGAGGCTATCCATAAACACCTATGACTTGTAAACTACAATTGAAAGCCAAACCCATGAGACTATACCCACCCACTTGTAAATACATTTAGAAAGAAGCTACATTTAATATCTAATTTTTTACTCTAACAGAAAACACCCATAATTACTTTGCAGAGAGAAAAGAAAATAAAAACTTGTTTAAAATCACTTAAGTACATCTTAACTACTTTAGTAAAGTTATTCTTAAATATATTTATTTCACTTTTTAGAGTTCAGTTAATGCAGCTGGGGGGGATGTATGTTCTTGTATATTGTTGTTCAATGATGAGTGTCCCATACACTGTCATTTTGCCTGCACTCAAGTAAGTTAGATTCCAGGACTGCAAGAATACCAGAAATATTAATTTCTTGAATTTGTCATTGAACAAATACTTTCAGTAAAAATTCTATGTGTGAAAGCAATAAAGAACAAGAGGGAATTCCTAAATCTTGAAAAATGTGGTCATTAATTAAAACATTAAGAGTGGCTGGCTGTTATTCCTGTCTTTGGGGAAAACAAACAAACAAACAAACCAACAGTAGGTGTATCAGCACATACTCATTGGCAGGAAATTAAATTTCTGAGAGAAGAAAATTAGGATGACCGTAATTCCTATGGCTTGTTAATTCATCAGCACAGCAGGATGAGCTTGAATAGCAACTAGCGAGCACATGTTGAATCAATGAAGCCTGTGTAAAGAGTTTCATTCACTATTTGCTGACCTTTTGATGATATGTGAAAGTTTTGCCTAAAAATCAAGGACAAGTTTTCAGGTGGAGTCTGATATAACATTTCTTGAAATGAAGAAGAAATTCAGTTTTAAGTTCCTCCAATATACAATCATAAATGACAAATCTTATGTAATTGGTTGTAGTGAATCAGATGCCTATTTTTGGCTACTATTACAATTAGTTGCCTGCAAAATTAATATTGAAAAATTAGCATGCATCTAATGAAAACGTGTGCCTACCAGGCACATATAGTTTACCCACAGATTTTAGTTTATAAGTGGAAAGTTTTAAAACAGCTAGGATCTGTGTTTTTAAAATCTGAACTACCTATTGAAATTTCATCTCCTACTCATACAGAAGAGCAAAAATATTCCTACCATCCTCCTCCAAACTATGCCATTAGTCATGTTTTCCTGTGTACTTAGTTTTTTCAGTTTCTTTAAACAGCATGTTACAGAAAGGGTATCAGATGAAAAGATCTTTTAAAAAGCTTGATTTTATCTACTACAATAAAAAGAAAGAGAATTTGTGATCCAAAATAATAACAACAGCAGACAGACTAAAAAATGTGTGGGAAGAGGGAATAAAATAAAAAAAAATGTGGCTGGTTATGGATACCTGGTAGCTGGTTTAAGTAGGTCTACTGAAGTGCGGCTTTAACATGCAATTAGATATTCTGCTGATGCCTCACAGAAATTTTTCAAAAAGCTTTTGCTTATGGGCAATTCTGCTGGTAAAACACAAGATACTGATTTATTTGTTTCCTTGGTTCACTTTTGAAATAGTAGGCACACATGCTTTGTTGCAGGATTGATTATTGGGCTGAAATCAGTAATAATAAAAATACATGAAGGTTGCATTAAAATTAAGGTACTTAAGCTTCATTTAGTTCGATACTTTGCTCCTCTCATAAAATCACAGTTGTTGTTGGGTAACAAGCAAGTCTCAGAAAATTATAATAAGGCTGTACTCAGGGTAATCTTTTGACTATTTGCCATGTCAGGTGATTTCAACAATGTCATACATCAATATTATTAAATGCTTAGAATGTGTATTTGCATTCCAATTAACTGTCTTAAACCATACCGTTATTCAAGGGCTTGAATAATTATGCACATGCATCTAATGAATACTTACTTTACTTGTTGAGTGACTGTCATAAAACATTATCCTGTCCAAATGGTATCTAGAGAAATGCATCAATATAGAGTAGTCAGTTAATGACTTTGGAATGCAGCTCTTAAAACAGCCAGTATAGTCAGTTCCACAATGCAAAAGGCAGCTTTCTCTTGCACCAAGTAGGTGAGACAGCGAGATCCTTAATCTATCAGACAAAGAAGAGAAATAAGATCAAGAAATTCTTATGTTCCATCTATTCTGATTTTTCTTTGTATCTTAATCCGCATCATTTGACCTTGGTGCATTAATTTTCCCTCTGTAAGTTGAGGGCTATTACCAGCCTATTCATCAGGCAGAATTTATCATCTCAGCTGCTCCCATAAAAAGTTTTAACTGCTTCAACTTCTATTATGAGAGAAAAGGGAAAAACTGGAATGTGGGATGCATAAGCTGACCAGCTGATAAGAATGCAGGTTGTGGCATGCAGTACTTTGCAGCTACTGTCCTACAAGAACCATTTCTGCTTCAAAATAGCAAATTGGTCCCAGGGGAGGAGCACACAGTCCATGAAGAGCAGCTTGACTACATTAGGTTGTCTTTCTACATAAAAATAGTTTCTGCTTTTAGACTCCTAAAAAAACCTGTGGTAGTTTCTGTTAAGCTGAAAAAAAATGTGATCTTTAACACAGAAATTGTGGTAGCTATTATTGTATAGCATTTTTTACATATGGAACCTGGAAGATTCCAGCTTTACATTTTAAAATATACGTATAAAACAGGTCCCTCCAATGAAGGAAAGAGTTAGCCATGGGTAGTCCCCAGCAGTAGGACTCCTTCAGTACCAGTATCAAGGCTGGTTTAAAAGTTCTGACCAACCACTAAAAATGCAATCAATACCAGTCTTGAATTTTAAAGACCTCCTATGTACAGCATATGACTAAACGTCTCCACTATTACTTCATAAGAAAGATCTGTGCATCAGTACACAGAACAGCTTCAAGGCACTATTATTACATTCATGTCCAGATATTTATAAAGGGAAGAACAATCCATAATGAAAAAAAGTTCACAAAAAGAAGCAGTCCCAGAAGCTCAACAAACAGCAGCTAAACAAAATAACGATCTGTACAAGGCAATAAATTTAGAAAAAATTCTGACACTACCAGGCAAGCATGCTACCCAGCAAACCACAGCAAAACACCATAGGCTACAATGCCTTGAGGGCCTTGCACTGCTGTTGGACCTGCAGCGTATTCTCTGATGTTCTTGAATATCAATACAGAAAATATTTCCACCTTCACTCTTCCCTGTCTAAAGATCTCTCCATTGCAAATACCATCTTCCTTTAGTCTTGGCATCCTGTCTAATGCTCTGTAGAGTGCCAGTTTTTAGTGGAGCTACACTGGGTGCAATGAGCAGTATATATGTATTCAGATCTTTCTTAATGCTGCATCTGAGATAGCATGCATACAGTTGTGGTACTTTCTGTGTTGCATTGTGCAAATACATTGTATATAACAAATGTGACAGGTATTGGCAGCACCTTCTCTCAGCATGCTGCTCTCATCTGTCACTGCTTCACTGAAAAAGGTGCCAAGTGGGTGAGAACAGTGGGAACTCATCACTTCACTGGACCAAGAAGGAAACCAAGATGGTTTCTTAGCACTACGATTTGAGGTTTTTTCTGAGGAGTACTTTTCTGGAAACACTTGAGTTTGGGCTGGTGTTCTGAAAGCTGTATTTACTTTCTGTTTATTCACATTTCTTAGGTAATGAGAAAAAAAAGTGTTTTAAAAGTTTCCATTCCTAGTGAGGCACTGCTATTATAAGAATTTAGGCTGTACTAGTAATCTTTGTTTATGCTTTACTCAAAGAATAATTTGAATTCCAAGTTACAGGAAGGTATGAAGTATCATGACACTCTGGTTCTATTATTTTCTGAGGATCGAGCTGAGATAATCTGGGGAGCTTGTATGTAATTTATGAGCTCCAGCTTTGATATGAAGTCCAGACTTAATAATTGTCTACAGCCTAATGTCTTTCCTGCATTGTTACTGTATGCTGCTTATACAAGTGACTGTAGGATGGACTGGAAGACAGCAGTCTCTCAACTTTTATTACAGTCAGCCAGAACACAATTGCTCTTACCAGGGAACAGAAATAAGCACAAAATCCTTAAGACTTCTCCTGTCTTCTGTTTTGCAACCCCACTCCCCTGCCCAGTTTGATACTCTAAATCTTCCATCCCTTTTGTAAGTGAACGATCCTTCTCAGCATACTTTGTTGACAGAAAGAGCTTCAGAATGGGGGAACACTGAATCCACTGTGCTTAAGTTCCCAAGGGCAAGATTTAAGAGTACATCCTTGGGATAAGGCAGCTCCCTATTTTCTATGTAGAAGTTGCTGCTCTGAGTTTGGTAATCTTTTCATGCGTTGAAGGAAGCTGTACTGGGTTTGGATTCTGCTCTGGAAACCAAGCAATAAAAATTGAGGAGGTACAAGTCTGGCAGTGACCCAGTACTCTTGCTGATCTCAATAAGTTTCGAAAGTCTGGATGCAGTATAAAGTTTTCCATCCAGACTTGAAGGATAACAAGGAAGAGAGCAGATAGCCAGTAATTATTGGGGTGCTGGGTATTTAATTTGGGTTGTTTTTTTTTTTTTGTTTTAGATCAGCACATTTCTTATGTGATCTAACGTAGTTATTTCAAAACTTTAGTCTATATACTTTTTTTTAGCCATCAGATATTGCTAAAGAAGTAAATTATAAAAAGGACAGGGAAAGGGTATATTTCACATTGGATAGGCTGTGTTGGCACCAGTCGCTGAGTATTGGCAACTGATCTTTAAGGAGTGTGGTCCTAGAACCATCATCCAAAAAAAACACGAGTTAGAATCTGCCAAGCCCTGTTTACTTTAAAAGCACAGACACCCCAGGAAGTCAGTCAGTCCAGTAAGGGAAACTTACCCAGCTGCCTGAGAAAATCATTGGACAACAATAGGTAAATGTGTTTTTATTCTTTGCGTTTATGCCTGTCTGAGCTTGCTTTCTCTCATCTAAGCATTCAATTCTTCCTGAATGACAATCAAGTTATCACAAAAAAGTATTTCTTTAAAATCTTTTCTAAAGCTGTATCAGAAGCTTTTCAGTTACAGTTTGCTTCCGCTGAATCCAGATTATGTAGGGTATTTTTTTAATGGAAAAACCCAACATTTTAAACTGGTACATTGATGATTTTACTTAAATTAGAACATAAGAAATTCTGGAATAATAAACAAAGAAAGCTAACCAGAAAAATTGTAAGAGAAGATAAACCAGATTGTCCTTTATCTTACTCCACTTCATTGAAGTCAAGGAAATCTGAGCAGTGTAAAGAAATGATGAATCAGACCTAGTGCCTTTCTCCATTGCAAATTTAATGTTATGGAAAATTATATTAAAGAACAATATCCATACTGTAGGGCTTACCAGAAAATGACTCGTGATAAACAGAGTGCATTTTTTGAAATGGCATTAAAAAATAAATTTAAGTTCTCTCTCACAGTCCTTCAATATTTCAGGGTATAATTTAAGAACACATCCTTCATTGTTTTCAATAATCCTTCCTTGGGAGTGGGAATTCAGAACTTTAATGGTAACTTTCACATTCATGCATAAAGTTATGAAGAAAAAGTAAAAATCAACATTTCTGAATACAAGGGTAAGTTAGCATAAGGAAAGGCCTGTTTCTCTCTTTCAAATTGCCTTTGAGTAAAACAATTTAAGTGACATGAAGGATGTTATAGCTTTTAGAAACAAAATTTAATTTACAGATTAACTGTGTCAGTCTTTGTTATAAACTTCCATTTACCACCATATTGAAAACATTTTTATTGGCTTAAACCTGTGCAAGTTCTTTCAGATCACTTACCAAATAAAAGAAATAAATTAAAGTTAGACTTACAAAGAATGTAACAGGGAGGATTGATTGTCAGACATCAGCTTGCCTTGGACAAGCCAAGAGGCAATGAGGAGAAATCCACTTTTCTCAAAAAAAGCACCCAAGCAACCCCCCTAAACCCTATTTGGCTGAAAGCTGCACAGTGAAGTTATTCTTCCTGAGTGTTTGAGGATGACATGTTCTGTTTTATGGTGAGATATATTCTTTTATGATACTCAGCTAAATGAAGTAATAACTTCTGCTTTCCCTTTCCCAGACTACTGTATCAAGTATCTTATTTTGTACTTGCAGCCCTGCGAATATGCATCTCCAAGATTTAAAGAGTTTAGTGCTTTTATTAAGCCTCTGTCATGATTTAAAAGGGAAAGACTTAGTCAAAACTATTTGAGATATGTCAATAGAAAAAATACACTGAAATCAATATGCATTAAATTTATGTCACCCAAACAGTAATAATAGTTTTCTTTCTACCATCACTAATGTCTGTTTCAGAAATATTTTAAGCTTGATTTTTTTTTTCTTTTAGATGCCAAGTTTATTAACTTTGAAAATGAAATGCTCTTCAGTACTGTATAGTCACAGATCAATTCATTCAGGTAAAGTACTGGAGCAGTGGGAATGAAAAATCAATCAGTGCAAAAAGTTGCAGAGGTCACTCCATCACTCCACTACCAAAAGCCACTGTCCCATGTAATGTGCTGAAGAAGCACCTGCAGCTGAAGAGCATTTGTCTTAAGGTCACATCCTTTCCTACAGCGGTAATGTGGGAAAACTCAACAACGACAGCACAAACTGCACAGAGGTGTGAGCTGATAGAAGCATCACCACAGGTTACCTCTTCTTCCCCCTGACCAGAACCCTAGGCAATCTCAGAAATAGAGTCTGAATGATGCATTCAGCCTTGGTATTGGGTCTGTTTCCCCATATAAACTATACAGATTAAAAAAAATATGAGTACAGAGCAAGAAAAGAAATTTCCATGATAACATATTGCAGACACTAAACTTGTACTTGGAACCATTTCTCATTTTAGTTCCTAAAATCAAGAAGTATCTCTAGACTATACTTGTCTAACTACAATCATTATTGGTCCAAAATACATTGTTAGGAACATGTGAATTGAACATAAGAAGCTATCCCCAAGTGCCGTGACTTCAGTACTTTGCAGTTACTCTTGACTTTGATGTTTAAAGCATCATCCCGCTAACTGGAGACCCAGTGCTGACTGATCCAGAAAGCAATGCCACCTGCAGCTTAGCTCTCAGTTCTCTAGCACTAGCAGGTATTCGGCTGAACCAACAGAGCTCCTGTTTCTGCTTTTCTCAGTCTATACACAATTCCTCTTTTTATTTCTGTAAGCATTCCACATGTCTTTCTATAAAGAGAGAACACATCGCTCCTGGAGTCAGGTGTAAGGTAATAAAGCATAACTCACCCCTTTACAGTATTACACGGTTTCCTTTTGTGATTCTCTCTCTCGCCAATACTGCACTGGCTCAGCGCCACAAAAAGAAAGATGTAAGGAGCAAGTGTTGTCACAGATGACATAGCAAGAGCCGGATGATTGCCTCAATTCTGTGGGGCAGGAATGTAACAGCAGCATTACTATCACACACTTTTAGAAAAAAAAAAACAAAACAGTTTAGCTGGTATTAAACAGATGCCTAATTGGATTTAAAAAATCTGAAATAACATTTTTTAACATTCAAAGCTTCATTTTAGTAGTTATAGAAAACCTGTAGTGTTGCTTTATGCATATCATCCTTAGGGGTCATTATCTGACTTGAATTACAGACCAAATTTTGTGTAATTGTAAAACTGTATAATGCAGTTTTGACAATCTGTTTTATGTCAGCACTATTAAATGACTTGAGGTGAAATGGAACAAACCATGGTAGTGTATTCCATTCATTAAGCAACATAAGAAATGCAATTAAAAAGGTTGGCTTCATTTTGCTCCCTGCTATAGGTTTACTATGTCTGCAGATCTACCCATTAATGCTTAAAAAGAAGCTGCTGTCACCTACGTTTTACTATTAAAATCTTCTGAAACCTCACTCCAAATGCTGCCATAGACAAGTCAAAGAATTTATGTTTTGGGGGTTTTTAAGGGACTTTTAAGGGACCACTGGGAAAAAAAAATTTCCAAGTGGTAAGAACGCCCTAGATAAAGTAAAGGTGCCACACAGCACTCAGATACTGAAATATACTGAATAACACAGCTAATAGATTGACTTATTTGATTGCAGATACTAATCAGGACACACAAATCTTTGAATTCAGCCTCAATTGTTTGATAACTGTATAAAAAGTAGGCTGCAAATTTAAGACTTTGTACATTTCCTATAAGAGACAGCCCTTTTTAGTTACTTAATTTATACACTGATCAAACAATTATTTTATTTCAATATAAAAATCAGAAGTATTTAGTTAATAATAAAAGAGAAGACAAAAGCCAATGGAATGATAACATGGTTAAAGACTTCTGTGTAAATTGTAATGCTATTTTAAAAGTAAAATGTTTGATGTATTTTTTAAAAAACACCTTTCTTGATTCCAGTCAATATTAATCTCTAATTGATGAAATAAACGCTACTGCTGTTTCTCTTTGAAAGGAATGGACACAAAGATGTTCAAAAGGAATACTTTATAGACATCACATGTGGCCACATCAGAAACCTTAAGAAGTTAAACTACATCAGAGTGAGAACATTAATAGTGCCCTGAAATAGATGCATTGATCTGTTGAAAATGAATGTAGAGCAAGTATCAAAAGAAAATCATGCCAGAATTATTTCCTTTTTGAAGCATACAATCAATTAATAAGAGTATTTCTAAAAAATTATTCTGAAATCTTTTTTAATTATGTTTTTTTTTTAAAATTTCAGTTCTCTAAACACTAGAATTCTGCTGTAGGAATATAATGAGGTCTGTTAAACAAAGTCCTTATTCTAGATGGTTGCAACATCCTATATAAACAGAAATTGAAACATAGTAAAGATATTTTTCTGAACTGACTGTTGATTGTAAGATGCTCAGTACAAGACATGTTGTATAACCTTAGTTTTTCGAAGTTCTGAAAACTAAAAGGTTTCTCTAGTCAAGCTTATTCACTATTCAGCCTCTCAAAATGAATCCTAGGAGTTTTACTAACATTCACTAACAGACTTGGTCAAGGACTTGTGAAATCCCATTTCACAGTACAGTCAGGTCTTTCTGAACTCATGCGCCAAGCCATGCTTTAAAATGTTATCAGCTCCTGTGAGAGCTGTCCACAGAGACTGCTTCAGAAAGTCATAGCAGAGCACTGTAAGTCTCTACAAAGATGGGTGTCTACATTTCAGTGGCACATTCAGAAGAGCAAAATTATAGAAATGTAGTTTTCTATAACAACTATGCATAAATGAGATATTAAGTCGATAGCGGTATAGTATTTTGAAGGTATGAAACAGTACAGGACTGAATTTCATCCATTTACAGTCACCACTAATCTGAATCAAGTTATACCAATTAGGAAGCATTTCACTAGTAGGAATGATACTGGATTTTTTTGTTCTGCCACATAAAAAACAATTCAAAACTTAACTTCAATCTTTAGCTCCTTATTTCATAATTTACCTCATCCCACACAAAACCCTGGCCCCCTTTTGCCATTTATGCCAGGACCACTATCTAATTAAAGAAGGGCATAATGTTCTTAACAGAGTACTCTGAGTAATTGTCGTATATCTTCTTACTTCGGCGCATTGTGTTTATAGAATATTATAAACTACTCAGTATTGTAATTGCTTTTCTTCAGTGCTATCTCTTTTACAAAGACATAAAGAGGAACCATTAAATAAAATTGTTCCAGTTGTATGGAGAATAATTTTTTCTTTCTTTTTCTTGCTTTCATTTTCTGAAGCTAGCAGGGAAAGTCAGGCAAAGCTGGATAATTCCAAAGATCCTGAAGGAATTTGAGGGTGAATTTTTTCAGCCCTTATTCTGAGCTTGCCAATTTTAGTTGTCCAGTTGTTAAGCAACCCTTCCTGCAGTTCAGGCACTTCTCTCCACCTGTCACTGATGGTGCCCAGGCTGCTGCCCTCCCCAGCGAGTCCTTCCAAAGCTTTCTGTTTCAGTTCCTTCAGAGACACCTCTTCCGCTCTCTTGACACCAATACACTTCACACTTTCAGAAAATTTTCATTATACTTTGCAAGTGCTTTCTTACATAGAGAGAAAAAGGAGGGCAACAATATTAGACAGTTTTTAACTTGGCATTTCAGTTTTTCACAGTTATTTATGGAAAATAATTTTCACTTTCCTCACTGTTCCATATACATAAGAGGGATATATGCTAAGGCTCTGCAGAAATGTGTGAATTCTTTCGCTGAATCATACCGTTTAAAACATAGGCATCAACACCCACCACAACAATAACAACAGTTCTTAATATTATCAAATGATGAATTAGGACTACAGCTTTCATCTAGACTTTTCCAACAGACATGCTGACGAAGCCTCAGAGAAAATTTCCTCAATACTACCCAAGTGTCATCTGGAGTCAAATGGTCTCTGCTAGAAGTTGGGTTAGACCCATAGTAGAACTGTTCCATCTAGATGGGCCAGAGGACACCTTGATTAAATATCCAGAGTAAAGCCGTGAAGGACTGTTAGGCTGAATACTTAACAACAAATGCCTTTATGGTAACCTTAGACTTTTTGCTTTCTGGAGGATAATGATTCAGTCCAAACCAGTTTTCTTTTTTTCTTTTCATGTACATAGTCTATTGAATGGAATACTGAATATTCTCCAGTCAAGCAACTGATTTCCGTGGATACAGCTAAGATTACACTTCAGCATACTTTTTCTTGCAATTCAAAGCTTAGAGGGCCTCAATTTGCCTTATTAAGGAAAAAAATTTCTTTCGTAGTCTGTCCAAAATGCAGACAAAAGTGCATTCTAAAGCTTGTCTTATAAGGACTGCTGCTTTTTTAGTTAAGAGAACATTTAAAAAAAAGGTAACATGCTTTCAGTAATAATTGTAATAGAGACTTCATTTGAAAATTGGGAGGATATGTGGAATATTAATAATTATTTTGAAACTATAATATGGATTTAAATGTTTTCTGTCAAATATTTTGAATACTTTTATCAGTATCTTGCCTAAATCCAGAATAATATGCAATGTGCTTGATCCACATTTCTTGATACAGATACACTATAACGTACTGGAGTAGAAAATTTGCATTTTTAAGACTTTTAAATTAAAACAGGATTGAAAAAACTTATTTGGCAATGAATATTTTTTCCTACTAAACACAAGAAACTATGTATTTTTGATTCCTTGTTTAAACAATTAAGTGAACCAGTCAAAACTTTTGTCCTTACTATTACTTTACAGTTCATAGACTCTTGCATGTTTCTGCATCTCATCATTACTCTAGAATATAAATATTTCTTCAGCTATAAATATAACTATGATCTTTAAATGATTCAGTTACTGTGGCTTCAATTACTAAGATGCTTCCTTCATTAAATGGCTTGCAGCAACCTCTGTTTTTTTAAAACTGTTAAACTGTAGGACTTGGCCCCATAAAGCATACATACATATGTATTCTAGTGACATCTTAGGCAATTTCCTGTAGATTCTTGAATCCAAACAACAGATTCCAAAACTTTACATAGCTTACAAAAAGAAAAATCTATTGTTTCTAGCTTCCACTGAGTCAGTGGGAGACTAGACAACATGAAGAAATTCCTATTCAAAACATACAATGCAAACACTGAAGTTAGAAACTTGATGCTTTTCAAAATTTACATCCTCTTATTGGGGCTTTTATTGTGATTAGTAATACTGATTTACATTAATCACTCACTGTTTTGCTATTACACCCCTTGCATGTTTAAAGAACAAATACCATCTTTCCCAAATTTATACTTGTTCAAAAAGCCTGCAATGTTCAAGTATTTTTATGATTTTATCTACTGCAGTATATTCCCAGAGTTTGCCTGCTTTTTCCCTAGTTGAATCACTCTGAAGACACTCCCAAACTTCTATCCAATTTACCATATCTGGTTTAGCTACCATAACACAAAATTCCTTTTTACCTCTTTCCACTGTATTGTTTGCTGATTGATAAAGGAGACAGCTCTGTAAAGTTACCTATCGGCTGAAAAGCTGTCATATGTCTTGATTCTCAGCTCTCATTTCAGACAATGTCATGATAAAATTCAGTAGTGATCAATTTTCTGCTCTTTCATTAGGGCTCCCGTATCTATATAAACATTTCATGTTCTATCTTTCACAACGCCTGGAGGTTTAGAATAGTTTTATGCATTATTATTTTTTTGCTGCTTTTATCTTTAATCTTGATCCCAATTGGTTCTTTATAGTTAGCCAGAGGGTTGGAGTTGGGGGTTTTTGTTTGTTTTATTTTTGATGCCAAATCCAACTTTCTAACTTCCTGCACTGAATACTGACAAATTGAAAAGAAGGAATAAGGGAAACACAAGGAAAAACTGCATTGATCTGCAAAACCTACTGCAAATAAGTAAGTGGCTGCATAATTAATAGCCTGCCAGGAAAATGCCAAGGAGTATGAATTCATAATAATGAATAAATAAAAACTTGGGGACTTCTGCTTGTAGGGGTTGATAGTTATTTTGTTCATACAGGTTCATATAACTTCAAACTGCATTAAAAAAGAATTATCTTCCCTGTACACATTTTGGTGAACACTTTGCAGAAGCTACTTATATTTTAAGGAAGTTTTGTTTGTTTGCTTGTTTGTTTGAATGGAGTATGTAACTTCACAGAGTTTTATTTGCCTACTCCATGAAAGCATATACATTTTTCTCATTATCATTCTTTCTAGGAAAAAAAGCAGAAAAGAAACATATGCCTTTATAATTGAATACTGAACAATCCATTTAATAGACCAAAAATGTATCATTTCATAATACCTTACAGTATTTTAACTGAGAATAATTTAAAAAAATCCTTTCCTTTCAAATTAGACTTAGTAGAATTTGTTCTTCCCTTATCATTCCCCTACTTGTAATAATTCATTCTATACTTAGAGATCTGAAGAAATATTTATTTCATTGCTACTTCTAAATGTGAAATATAAACCTAGATTATTAACTTAAACATGAATTGTGATGCATTTCATTTGAATTTTACATTGGTATCTTATTACTTACACTGCAAATTAAAGGCAAAGCTTATGAATTATGCTGAATAAAGTTTAATACAACAGTACTACTGTGCAAGTGTTGGTAATTACAACATATAGCATGTATGATAGACTGTATAGATGACATTAAAATAAGTTATAAAATATATATTAAAAAATTCTTTTAGCACAGAAATTTCCTTTTCTGCTTTAATATAGTTGAAATGACTTATTCCACATTTTTATTGTACAGTATTAATTATAGAAATTGCATTTATTGAATTCTCTCTTAAAAGTAAAAGAAGAAATATTTTTGTTTTAAAGGAATTAAATGTTTCTTTCCAGAATGAGATTTCATCAAAATAGCCACTTTCCTGCAGAAAGTTATGAACCTTCCAAGATCACTGTTTGTCACAAATAGGACTTCCATTAAAAATGTGACTATTTCAGGCTATGAAAATTTTGGTACAAACTGTAGCAAAAAAATAAAGTTTTCTTTTTTTTTTTTTACCCACCAACTCCAATTGTCTGAAAATTTTTAACAAATCTTAAGTCATTGGGAAAATTATAGTAGCCTGTTTGGTGAATGATTTTTCCAACCTGCGACCTCACAACACCTAAACTGCTCTTCATGCCTACTGTAAATCAGTTTTTGCCCATCTTTTCATCATTCCTATTTTCTATGGCCCTTCTGTTTAGATGCAGCTCTGTCCGCGCCCCATACAGCCCTCAGTTTGTTTGCAGTACCTCGCACAGTCTTTACATACCAGTCTGCCTGCTAGAGGCACTGAGTGGATAAAACCAGAAATTGTCTTGTGGTGTTTCTCAGTAGAGTATTAAACTGAGTTGTCCCCCATCCCCTATATGCTACTTGTCATGACATTTGTAGGAACTTAACTATCTTTGAGATTTCTGTCCCTTTGTCAAATCTGGTTGAAATTGGCCAAGAGATTCAACATTTACTAAAGGGAGCAAGGGAGACCAGACAGAGCACGCTATCACACAAATACTGTTTCCTTAGGACACAAGGCTAAAATAACTACGTAACAAATGGTTTGAAGGAAACTGTCTCATGAATGTACCAATTAAATCACAGCCAAGTGATTTGTTTTGCATTCATTATCATAAATATGCTGCTTTACCCTTTGCAAAACCTCATTTAAGTGCATTCATTTTAAAAGAACAATTTCAGTCTGAGTTTGTTTTTGTGGAACACTGAGGGGGAAATGTTCTCTTATCTTCAAATGTTATTAACTGGAAATATGTGTAACCTATGCTTTAAGAACCTTATTGCAATTTAGATCGACAATTAGATATACAATCCCAAAAAGAAAGAGAGAACTTTGCAGTAGAGATTTTTCTCCTGGTGCCCCAGGTGACTACAGTAGACTTCCTTCTGTGTTCAAATGATTAAAAACTACAATATCTCTCAAGCCATTTTTAGAAAGCTATTTATAATTGCAGTATCAAGTAATAAAACTTCTTAAAAATTAGCTTATGAGATTTACATAGGATTACGCTTTCTATAGGAAGGTAAGTTGTATCTTAATTTGCAATAGTTATTCTATTTTTTCAAGGCTGGAAACTTGCAATACAGTAAACCAAATTCTTCCTTCACATAACTGGATAAATGAAGAAGAATTTCAACCTTGGAGAGTTCCAGTAGCTTCCACTACAGATACAGATCAGTTTAACTACAAAAAATATGTCTGCTCTGTCACAAATCTATCCTTCAAGACAGTGCTATAAATGAAATGCTTTATGCTGTCAAGTTGTGTTAAAAAAAAAAACTCCTTCTGGTTAGATGTTCAAAAGGGGAAAAATAATGCTCTCTCTTTTCTTTTATCCAGATGTTGCAAGCAACTATACTCAAAGGTCTTACAGATAGGAGTTTTAATGATTCAGTCACAGGGAACCCATGAGAAAGTTTGTGATTTGGCCATTGGTACTTCTTGTCATAGCTTGCATGTTGTAAGCAGGATAAATAACCTCTGAAGTTCAAGGCCTACAGCTATATTAAGTTTAGTTCAAAAGCATCTGCAGAATCGTGCATGTAGAAGGGTTGATTTAAATGTAATTTTGTCTTCCGGTTCGGAAATATTGCTGAGAAGAAGCCAGCATGAAGCAAAGAACAGAATAAAGAATTTTGGCACCCCCATGCCAAAAAGAGACAGGGAAAGGAAAACCAAATAAATTCAAATTTACTTACTTTTTCTTAATTTGTAACAGTGTTATTCAATCTTGCATAGATTTTATCAGCTGAAATGTACACTGTATGAGGCCTACAGGAGCCACTCTCAGAAGATTTCCTCATTTTTCACTCATATATTTGCTTTGGTGTCAGATTTTGAGGGGGTTCTGAGAGCATATAATGCTGGTGAAATGATATTTTCATAACCACTGGAAATCTGCATAATTGCCTTTTGTTAAATGACTACTTCAGCACATAGTGCTGTAGGCAACCCATTGTTCACCTTTGATAATTAGCTTTTGTTCAACAACGTTGTTGTGTGTTTTGTTGAAGTTGTATCTGGGCAGAAGACCTTGGTGTGATGTGAGGGGATGACCCTGTAGAATGTCCTTGCTTAACTGGAGCCCTGAAGTCAGGATGTTAATTAGCTACAGAGGGTAATACATACAGATAAATGGAAACAGCTTCCTCTGTTAAATGAAAAATTTATGTGGTAATTAAACTCAATTTAAGAGAATAAACAGCAACAGTTTTAGTAAAATAATATTTTTGCAAAAGACTAAGCATGCTAAGAAATACCTAAAGGTCAATTTATGTAAGAATAATATGTTATCTTCACCAGGTTGTCACCAGACAACTCTGAATACTTTTTTCTTTTCTGAAACCAAACTTCTGGGAGATATAATAATCAGCTCTTGGAAGCTAAAGATGGAAAACAACCAGACTACAGTAACAGCAGAAAACGTGCACCTTTCAGAAATCCAAGATTTCTGGAAACATAGGGAGAAACTGAGGCACAAAAAAAATTAGAAAGTCAAATTAGGAAAACAGGCTACTCTGTAAAAGTACATACTTTGCTCTAGTGTTTCCTGTTTGAGAGCACTGACTTCCTTTTTATCTGCATAACAATGATTTATGTGTCATCTTCCTTAATTTTAAACTTTCTTAGCAAATTCCAGATTCAGACCTAAGGAACTCATTAAAATATGGGAAATGCTATCTTTCTCTCATGGATGTCAGTCATTCAGTGTCATCATTATCTACTGCAGGTTGACCTATTGGATCTCAATTTGTCTACACAATACGGGTCTTTAATTGCAAATACAGGAAATAGTAAATTGAACAAAATAATAAGCAAGTATTTTAAAATTAAATTTTACTTTGGAACTTGTGTGATTGCTGATTAGAAATTTGAACTCAAGGTATGGATAAGCTACATTATCTTTCTTTTTTCCTTTTTTTTTTTTTTTAAGATATGATCAATGGATAAATCAATATACATTTTTCAACTAGAAATTAACATCAAGAAAGTTCCATTCGCAGGACACATATTTTGCCATAAGATCATTCTATTCGGCATAAATTAGTATTCAAGACTCTAAAAGTGGAAGTCCTGTAAGCATATTTCACATAAACCATGCAAACCAGTATCAGAATACAACTTTTCATTCACAGAAGTCAGTAGGGTAATCTACATTAATAAAAGCCTTGTTAGGTTGTATTTCAGAATTGTATCAAAATAACACTGATAAAATGTATCTAGCTTATGTTGCATTCTATACACACTATAGCCTGCAGCACTTCTAACTGAAGGTATTTAGCTATGAAAAATGTAGCTACTTGATTTGGCATAAAAGCTTATAACCTATGTTTTATCAAAGAATTTTAAACTAATGCAGCCTGTTACATAGATGTTATACTTAAGTATTTGGAAAGTCACTTTTAACCCTTTTCAAAAACACGATTTAACTGCTGAAAAACTAAGAAAGAAATTGTCATTAATGACACTGTTCAAAATGTGTTCAGACTACAAACATATGGAATGTTATAAAATAAACTAGAAAATACTGACTCAACATATAAGTGAAAAGCTTATCTAAATGTCAAAGAAACCACTGCAGATGTCAAACCAACTTTCTGATTAACTTCAAAAAGCTTCACAGGAAGATCCTTGACTTTCTTTTTTTGTTTGACCTTTGAAATCATTTGGCCTCCTTTTTTATCTCATTCCTCACTTCATTTTTCTTTTTTTTTTTTGAGGGAAACAATGAAACAGAAAAAATACTTTCCCTGTGGACAGCAGATGAAGACTTGAAGCTCCTTGCATTTCACTTGAGTCAAGCTCTAGAAAAGGATTACAGGCTTGGTCAAGAGGGAAATGTGGAAGATATCAAGTCTGCCCATGTAGCACATTAAAAGACTCTTTCTCACCACTTGACTCTGCTAATCCTTCCAGCCATTGTTGGGTTTATGCATAATTTTCACACAATGACAGACTTTAAATTGAAATGCTAATATGAATTTGAGAAATCAATACAAACTTTTAATATCAAAATGGTTTTCTACGAAACATCACAGCTTTTCTGTCAGATATTGTGGCAACTGCAATTTCCCTACCAGACTGTAAGCAAACATGATTGACAGTACTTTGATTTTAAATTATATCATCCTATCCTTTAGACAACCGGGGAAACTATTTTCACACATAACAGCAGTGCACCAATATCTGAAGATAATCTAAATTTGATTATACAGTTTAATTCTTAATTTGTCCCAATGCTTTACTGTGTTTGCAGTAAAAGAAAAAAAAAATCCACGGAACTCATATTTTTCATTCAGTTTATTCCAGTAATCTTAAATCACCATACATGCAACCTCTTTTTTTTTAAAAAAAAAACCTACTTACAAACTAATAATAAACCAAAAGGGTAAATGTGTCATAACAGCATATCCTTTGTATTTTTAAAGTAAGAAAAAAAAAAAAAATCAGAAAACTGGTAAGATGATAATAGTAGCCAGCCTCCATTTACTACTAGTAAATCTTCAAAAAGAAAAACATGAGGATTTTCAAAATGGATGTACATATCTACAGTGCCAGCGAGGAAGAACAGTGTTTATAAGTATACTTTCTGTCTACAATCCTTACTCTGTGCCATGCTTCAGAGCTGCATCAGTCTCACTTATTAAAATTTCAGAAATCAGGAAACATGATGTTTCATAATCCTGACACATTAACTCATATTTCCAGCTTACTGATATAATTCGTTTTATTTCTAACTAAAGTAAATGCTGGCAAAATTAAATGTCTCAGAGGAAGAGAGGATAGTTGAAACATACATCCTCAATTTAATGGAGTTGTAAATGCTTTCTTGCTAGGTAGTAGAAGGTCAACTTCTTTAACATTCCCCTACACGTATAATAGAACTAAATGACATTCCAGTTAAATCTAGCTAGTCTGAATTCCTAGAAACTCTTGTATCTAATTTTAGAATCATTTATTGTCTAATACTGAAATTTTATGAAGTATGAAAGCAGTATCTTTAATCATTGTGCCAGATACACTATAGAGGTGTTCCTTATGAGATGATAAATCTGTAAATTTTTGCTCTTACCTAAGAATTTTTCTAGAGTGTGTGACTTATTACAGTTAAGAAAATGTAATTTAATTTTAAAGAGACAGCAGTGATTACACTACCATCAAACAGCACATATAATTATTTCAGAAAGTAACCTTTGATGGAATTTCTTATGACGGTATTTATAAATCTTATACTTCTAACAACATTACTAGTAATTTTGCACTAATGGGCCCAAAGTATCTAAAATAATAATAATTAAAAAAATCATGTATGGTAAAGAAATCAAGTATGGTAAATATTAAGTAGCATGATTTCAATTTGGTTGGTTTAAATGACAGTCAAAATATATATATGTAAGATAGACTATTTCTGACTCCTTTTCTACTGTTCTTCCCAACTACAGTTCAGTAATCACTCTGAACCATTCTACTCAGTCCCACATAACTCTTGTTGACTACAAAAAAAACCCCACAACCTCTTTGCATAGGATCTGACATTTCAAGAGCAGGAATGGGTGAATCATTCAACTATGCATATTGATAGAAAACCAAAAGCTGTTGGATGAAATGCAAATCCTTTCTGTATCTAAGAATGCAATTTTCACATGGAACTTAAAAATGACGTTGCAAAAATCTTGAAAGCTATTCCATTCATTAATTAATAAAATTGTACAGCGTTATCACAATTACTACTCAGAATGTGGTAGGCTTATAGCTTTTATCCCATAAACTAGGTAGCTTTTAAAACTAAAACAGATAAAAAAGCTGAAAACCCTGCTGAAGGAATACATAGGACTTTAGTATTATCTTACCAGAGGATATAATAATTTTTTTTAATCCAAGAGGGTTGTTAAAATGAAAAAAAAGGCCAATGTTTTAGGAAGGTCTTACCCAAACACTAGCTATGATTCTGCATGTGTCTGTGACAATTTTAGAAGAGTATATGGTTTCAAAGATAAAATATAAATAGAAGGTATGGGTAGTTTATACTAATTCAAGCATTCTTCAAACCCTGTTTATCTGTTGTGGGTAATATTAAGCCTATTCTTCTAAAACATCTTTGTTTATGACCCTCAGATTTATTGCTTCTATTTCCTACCTGCACTCAAATTTTAAGTGAAAGTATCTCTTATGGAGTAGTTCTTTGTAGTTTCTGATGGCAGACACAGTGTGAGACAATGTTAATAAAACAAAGATTCCTGTATTTCCCATTCCCACAGTCAACATGAAGTGCAAAGACCATGTTTTTTCTTGTGCAACAGTCAATATCATACCTTACCTACGTAAATCAAATTTGAAAAAAACAGATAGAGGCTTTCCACAAGAAAGCTGGGAAGATGTGGAAAAAAAGGTTGTGCTCTGTGCAGATTTGTGGCTGGAACACACACAACTTCATCCTGGGGCAGCTGATAGGCCAGGGGAGAGCTTGTGGGAGAAGATAAGGGATCAGCACAGGTGATGCTGTGGTAGGCATCTGCTACAGACCAGCTGATCAAAAAGATGCTCTAGGTGAAGCTTTCTTTAGCAGCTGATGAGTTCTACCTTTGCCCCTAGAAGGGCTATAGAGCAAATCCTTCTGCAAGCCTTTCCAAACCCAGGTTATGCCTGACAACTTGATTGCTTGCCATGAAAAGATGACAGGCTCTGTAGGCAAGGGGATACTGGTTGATGTTATAATTTACAATTTTAGCAATATCTATTGACACATACTTACAGGTTTTTTATAGCAAATTGGTAAGATACAAACTGGGTAAGTGGATGATAAATTAGATGGAAAATTGGCTCAACTCTTGCGTTGTGATTAGGAGTTTGAAGTCCAGCTAGTGGCCAGTAATTAGTGTCATTCCACACGTATGAAATACTGTGGTCAGTAGAGGTAAATGTGTTGATTAATAACCTGGAATAAGGGACAGGGTGCACATAAGAAAATTTGCCCGATACCAAACTAGGGCGAGTAGCTGATATGCTGGAAGGCTGAGCTGCTATTTGGAATAATCATAACAGGCTGCAGAAATGGGCTGACAAAAATCCCAGGAAGTTCAATAAAGGCAAATGCAAGTTCATCATCTGGAGAATAACCCCACACAGCAGCACTGGCTGGAGCCAGCAGTACAGAAAGCAGCCTTGCAGAAAAAGACCTGGAGGTCCTAGTGAGCAAGTCAAACATGAAACAGCAACCTACCTTTGTGACAGAGCCAATTGTGGACATCCTGGGCTTAGCAAGAGTGCAGCCAGCAGGTTAAGGGACATCATTATCACCTCTTATTTGGTAGTTGTGTGTGTCCATCCAGTTTTGAGCTTTTCAGTAGAAGACAGACATAGACATACTGGAGTGGGTCCAACATACACCACCAGGTCAGGGAGCTAGAGCACTAGGGCAGCTGAGAATGTTCAGCCTTCAAAAGGAAGTGAAGGGGAGATTATATTGCTATCTACAACAGTGTGATGGGAAGGCAGAGAAAAGATGAAGCCAGGTTTTCTTGGAGATGCTTTGTGACAGGATGAGAGACAACAAATGCAATTTGCAACACAGGAAATTCCAAGTATGTGTAAGGAAAACCGTTTTCACTACAAAGGAAGTCAAACACTGCTAGAAACGAACATTCAGGTACATGAACCAGAAAGTAGTCCGAAAGTTAAGTAACAGCGCTAACAGCAAAACTCCTAAATAATACAGAAATAACTGTCAAAAATTGTCCTGTATTAAAAAAGAGAGTTCCTTTGCTAATCAGTCTAATGTATTAATTGCTTTCATTGGTTTGAATTGGTTTTGCATGATAGTTGCATGCTTCTCTATGCCCATCTGTTGTAGACCTTCCATGAAAAACTATGTATGATTTTTAAAGTATACCAATTATTCAAAGGTATTGAACATGAAACAGTGTTACGGGAAAAAATTTGGTGCTTAGGGCATGAACCATAAAAATAACTTTTGAAATGTCAGATCACATATTTAGACAGCAAGAGCATATCAGAAAGAATATAACTGCAAATTAGTTAGCTATTATAACTGCAGGAACATATTTATACCTTATAATTTATAAGTAAATTGTAACTTTAAAGAACTGTACTGTTTTCTCTGTGATGTTTTAAGAACATTACAGGCTTATGTATAATATGGCTACATTCTTGATTTCATCAGAGTATCTGAATTTTTAACAATCAGGCCTGTGGCACAGATTTTTATATTGGATAGCTGCAAAGGGTATAAATTGTGATTGTTAGCATTTGGGGAGATTGATGTTAAAAAACGTTTTGCAGATTGCTTTCATTGCATTAGTAGGAAAGAAATAATAAATGAGTAGGAAAGGATATACACATGCCTGAAAATAAGTGAAGGAAGGACAAAAAGGAATGGAGAAAATAATAGTAAATGAGACTCTTCATCTTCATATACAGCTATTAAATGAAAAAGAAAAAAAAAAAAAAGACATATTAATGAGGAAAAAAAAAAACCACAAAATGGAGTCAAGCAGAGCCAAAAGACAAACCAGGATGCTACTATTAGAGGTGTATTATAAGAGATATTTTTCTATAACTCAACAAAGTTTAAAAGCTAGCAGAATGGAAGCATTTCAGACAGATGAGCCTGGGACTATTGTCAGCAGTGTGATTAAGAACTTCATGTCCATACAGTAGCTGGCATGTTTTACATAACAGGGTTCAGCATCTACTTCCATTATAGTTAAGTCAGTCTTCCATAAATGCATTCAAATTACTACCTGAGTTATCCATATATTTTCTCAAGCTATTTAGTAAGTGCACTTCTGACGCAAAAAAGCTCAGTACAAAAGGGAAAGTTTTAGACTTACCAGCTTTGGATGGACAGGCTAGAGTAACCCATGCAAACCTATGAAAAGTCTCCTGTTTGGGATGACATAAAAAACTTCCAAAAGCTTGAGGGCTTAGTCTATACTTAATTTCTCTGTCATTAATACTAAAATCATAAGTATACAAATTATGGAAAGATTTTACCTCATTTACAGAACATAAAAGCTGTAACTACTCAGCAACCACTGAGAAGGAAGTGTTTGCATATTTGGTCTAACATTTCCTAATAAATGGCTTAGCCTTATTCAGTAGCTATTTTTAATTAAAAAAAAAAGGGTGATCCTTAAAGAAATATGCATGCATGTACGATGTTTAGAGACAAGGCATAACATTTAGATAAAACATTAGATATGCAGTAAATAGATCTTTCTATCTGCTGACTAAGGACCAAACATGCCTGCAAATGTGGTCGTGGTCTTGATGGAAAAAACTTCAATGAATCAAGAATGGGGATTTCAGCTTCTAAATGGAATGCCAAAAATAACACTACTGGTCAGATGCTTTAAAGTATATATAGTTAATTTCTCAAAGAAGTATAGAGAAGGTAACATGACTTGTGATTAAAACATAACAGAGTTGAGGTTATGAGTAAGGGGGAAATTTGTTTTAAAATCATTGCAGTTCAGCTGTTTGTGTAATTCACTATATATGGATATAAACATTCATTGTGGAACATAATTCTTATCCAAAAGTTGTGCTCCCTTGATATATAGCCAAATGACTTTTAAAATTTGAACTTCTGAAAAACATGCCTTGTTAAATTGTGAGAAGAAAAAAAAAGAGAGAGACAAAATACCATTAAGACAACAGATCAGGGGATGTCACTCTGACCTTATGATGGAGGAAGTCAGTACTGTACTAAAAACAAAGACAGAATTTTCCTTAGAAGACTCTCACCATTCTATAAAAGAAAGTTGAAATGATCATTGTGCATAGCATTAAGAGGTCCATCTGGGAAAAGAGATCCCATTTAGCAAAAGCAGAGAGGCTGAAGAAAAAAGAAAGAGGAGATTGGGTGTGAAATCCAACCTTCTTTGAAGTCAATGGGAATTTTGTCATCGATTTCACTGGGTCAGGATTTCACACAAGGTGGATGCAGACTGTGCTTTGTGATAACCATACTGAATTGAGGTTTCTGATTTCAAAAGCTCTATTAAAGTCACCCCCACATAAAACTAATGTAGCAGAGTACAGAATAAAGTTAATTTTTTTTAAATGAAGGAAAAGTAAAAGATTACAATTAAAACCTTACTGTTAATATAATTAGGACAGAAGGGAAGAATACACATTTCAGCATTTACTTTTTATATCTATTTTGTTTTTTCTCTTTTTGTTTTCCTCCTTGAACACTGATCTGCCTCCCTGCTTCACTCCTTATACTCACTTCAGTGCTTAACTGCAAATTCCAGTGGGGAAAGTAAGCTGACAAAAGCATACTCCCATTTTTGTGCAATCTAACCCTTTAAGCTACACTGTTCAAGTTTGGGGTACTTTTTTACACACAGTTTTATATATATTTTACACACATTTTTCAGTAAGAAAAAAAGAGTCCCAGATGCTTATTTTGCTATTAATATGCAAATTCAGGTGTACAAGTAACAAATAAGAAAATGTCAACTTTGAGTGAGGTGGCATTTGATGTAAACAAAAAGCATTTAAGTGCTATTTTCTACTATTGTGAACAAGCCAAAATATAGATAGGTTATTAGTAATATCATAAACAATGGCTTTTACAAAGGGGAAAAACAGATCCCTAATGGGATCTTTCCCGTAGAGTGCATTCAAAAGTTACAATAAGCCTTGTGCTTTTAGATAGGTTATCTTTACCGGTGGGAAGACACACTTTCTTTGTCCAAAACTGCACATATCATCATAACCACATTTCACAGAAACCATATCCAATTAAAACTGAGACAAAAAGAAAGAAAAATAAAATTTTATATGCTGTATAAGAGTTTGCCTTCTTTCTAATTAAAATTATTTCTAGAACCTAATGTTAAAAATGTGTGTTCATTCCACACACGTATTTAATGGAATCGGTGGTGCTATTTAATCAGATGCTGGAGATTTAAGATGGAAATAATGAATATAAGGTTGGGAAAGTATTCAAATATTCTTTACCTGCTTCTTTCCTACGGTTTGTTAAATGTATTTTTAATGCAAATATATAAGTGTGCTTTCATCTCTCTGCTGTCCTTCATGAAGACAATCCCATAAGGGTAAAATGCTGGCCTCTCCTGTTTCTTCCCTGCTGTGCCAAGAGAACAATTAAGTTGTAACTATCGTAGTATGAATGATGCTTACCTAAAGCTGGCAGATCTGTGTCTAACATAATTTGGTTTTAATTCAAAAATATTCTTGCTTATGGAATGCACCACTTCAGAAAATTTTTGTTGTACATATAGCTGAAAATATAAGAGCTGAATATTTATGATGCTCTACAGAAATAGAAATATTCATTCTAAACAACTCGTCTGCAGAGGAAGACTGGATCCTTGAGTTAAAGAAGGCATCCTTTTGGTTTTAATGTCAACAGTGTCAAACATCTTGTTAAGTGTTAATTACTAATAACTGTAAGGATCAGACCTAGCAGGCCCTTACTGTCATGTAAATATTTCCTTTTAAAAATTGAAGTGATAGAAAGATTTTTCAAAAGCAAACTAGTTATTGAACTTTAAATAAAAGGTGGTAAGAATAGGTCTTAATTTTCATTTTTGACTTCTGAATGTACCCAACTAAAGAGTACTGTTAATCACTATTAAAATACAAAGATGAATATAGAAAATAAAACAAAAAGAAAATTCTTTAACTAGATTTCCAAGCTATTGCAATCCCTCACTGCCAAACCAGGCCTCCTTTGTTTTCCTTAAGTTGAGACTTTAAGGCAAATGTTTTTCAAAGGAAAACAATTAACCAGTAGCAAACCCACAAACTCACACATACCGCTGCGTGCCTCACTTGACACACAAATCATTCTGGAAAAATATATATTTTCCAAGGACCAAGTATTAATTTTAAAATGTATTTAAACTCCAAACTCTTACCTGTTTTCATAACTTTATAGCTAGTTCTCTATATATCTCTCTATCTTTATATCTATGTATCTGTGGCCCTTGAAGACTCATATTCTCAGTTATCTTTTAAAATCGAGATCCTGAGAGACACTAACTTGCTTTCACTTAAGACTGTAGAAGATTATATCTCATTTAAAGTAAAGGAAAAATAAACAAGTTTTGAAGTTAGGGAATTGAAAAAAATTGACAAAATTTCCCTTGTTTAGATGAATCTATAAGATCTTCCCTTGCTGAACAAGAAATGCATCTCTTTAAACATCAATCATATAAACTGTAAAGAAAAAAGTCACATGATGGTGTATAAATGAACTGTTATATACAGTGAAATAAAACTAATTACTAACAAAATGTCCTAAAACAATTAAACAAACATTATTTTTTCTTTTACTAGATGAGAATTTTTCTGTGTTAAATATAGTCCACTTCTTCTGATAAAAAGTGAATATTCTAAAGTTTATCTTTTTTCTTTTCAAAGCTGTTCTCTTTCAAGTGCCCTTGTGAAAAAAACGGCTCTCTAAGTGTTTCCAGGGGCATTTGTCACTCATTCAGCCTTTAACCATGTTCGGCTTAATGCTGCGAATCGTAATATTCCAATCCCTTCCAGAAATTAGAAAAAACGGTAAATGCAATGGCAACTAAGGCAACAGTCATTTTCTATTAAAGGTTACACTGAACTGTATAGTCTAAAATATTTATCAGAGAGCTTTTTAAGTTCAGAAACATGTATAATAGGTCATTGTTTTCAAGTCACTGAAGAAATGTACAAACTGAAAGTTATTTTGTTTAGATCTATTATTTTTAGGGTTCAGCATGTTACAAATTAAATGAGTAAATTCTTTTTAAACACTTGTTTGCATCAATTCAAAAGAAAATAGTAACTTTCAATCAAGTGCTTTGAGTTTTCCCTCAAAACTTCTGTATTTAGAATACATTATTACATATACCAGGTTCGCAAATGTTGTCCAGTGAGACAGCTTTGGTTTTGAAGCATAATTATACACACATAATAAGAACAGTATAATTATGTATCAATACTGAGATCTACAGTCAACCCTGGTGGTCACCCTTGTCTTGTTCAAATCACAGTAGTCAGTTCTTCATAGGCATCTTCTTGTGATGTTTCTTGCGTTATATTTTTTAGTCCTTTGTCTTGGCTCTGTTTGGAGTCTTGGGTTGTTTCTAAAGGCTGACAATAGACCTCGAATGGAGAAGTAGGAATGGAAAGAAGAAATGGTTATGCTATGTTCAGGACCTCTGATGAGCAATGTAGCTTGTCGTGTCTTAAGGGAATGGGCCTGCACATAATTTTCCAAACACATTCTTGCTTTCACCAGAGCTGCAGGACTCAAGCTAAATTGTGCTGGGAAATCAAGTTAAAATTTGTTTGCATTCTGGGTTCCAGAATTACTTTAAGCATCAGCTTAAATACACAATAAAGTCTATTTATCGACTGAGCAACTGTTATTTATAAATAATATTAGCAATAGCAATCACTGGGGGGGGGGGGGGGAACCCCAGCAAGCTCTTTAAGCTCCTGATAAGGTTGTCACATAAGCATTAAAGCAAAGAAGAAATTTAGGCTACAAACAAGAAACTGGTTTATAACTCCCAGAAGGGTGAGATTCTGAAGCAGCCTTCTCATGGGATAAGGGGAGATCGAGAGGAGGGAAACACAACAAAGCAAAGAATACATTCATTTTAAAATAAAGCTTGATAAATTTAAAGAACAAGCCTCAGCAGAGAAAGGCCTTTCTAAGCCTGTATTCCCAGTAAGATTAAAGGGATTCTTGAAATCACTTCAAGCCTACTGGGGTGCTGTCCAGTGAGACTTTAAAGGGATGCGCACACTTCAGAGAAGGCATGTGATTGTTGGGAGGACTCTAAAAATGAGGTCTGGTTTGTCTATACATGAGTTAACAAGAAAACTTTGCGGTTTGGTTGAAAATGAAACAACCCCCAGGTTGTACTGCAAATTCAACACCAGAACACTCTGTCTCTACAGTAAAGGCTGTAAGCATACAGACTGGAAAGAAAAATGAGTATCATGAAAGTAATCCCTGTACCAATTCATCAGGTGGTTTGGTTGTTTGCTTTGTTTTACATTTGGTACTACTCCAGCTCTAAGCATTAAGCCTTTCTATAAACACTGCTTCTCTTAAGGAGCGAGGTGTGAATGATGTAGCATTTGTACTTTAACAGCATTGCTGTGGTTTTAACCATTTGAGTCTTTTGTATATTTGACTACTAACGCAGACTGCTCGTTTTGCCTCAAGTATGTAAAAAAGGTATTTTGTAGTAAAATTAAATAAACCTGACTTCTGTTATCATAGTGAAAGACTAAGACAAATAATAATAAAAAAGACAACTGGTAGGCTAACTTCTGAACAAATACAAAAGGACAATAATGAAGAAATTACTGTAATCACAAAATAATTCTTCACTAGGAATAAAACCTATTAAGTGTTTTCTTATTACAAAACACTGACGGTCATATTTAATTGTCAGATATTATTATCTGTCTAATTTTCAACCTAAGAGAAAAAAATCCTTAAAAAATAAATGTGTGGCTGGTGTTTTTCATGTGGCAGAAGAGCAGGTTGTGGGTGTCATAGCACAAAGGAAGAACAGTCACTGATTACACACAGAACAGGACAGCTGCGCAGTATTGTCCTCTTCACCATGTATCTGACACTGGCTCGTTGGGATCAAAGCACATCCCGAACACCATGGGGTTTGACATCAGACGGGCCTGTTCAGCTTGCAAGGGTAGCTGCTTTATACAGCAGGTTCCCATAGCAACTTGCCCCAATTTACATAGTGAATAGCTGCATAAGTTAATGCGACTCAATATAAGCATTCACTCCCAGTCAAAGATTTCAGCTTGTTAGTGTAAGACAGACAGAACTCATGTGTAGAGGTCAGAAGCTGAAATGCCCAGGCATAGGCATTTAAATGACTCAAGCCCATCTTCATTACACGGGGGTTTTCTCTTTGCACTTTTTATCTTACACACACTCCCTGCTCACAACAGTCGATTGTTAACTTGAAACCTTGCTTGTACAAATGTAATAAGACTTTTTAATGTCAACTTAATTAAATACAAACTTAACCAATATCTTCCTCCTGTGCTGTGTTAATTAATAATAATAATAAAAAAAATTAAAAATACTCACCCCAAAAAAATCCAACTATTTCTTGCATGGAGTTTGAGACCAAAAGTCAGTTTGTTGTGCAGGAGCCTTGGGTCTCCTTCTTTCCTTAATAACTTAATCCAGCCTGATAATGCAACTTGAGAGTCTAACTTCTAAGAGCATTTTATACATTTTGCTGGTCTAAGGGCAAAACACTGAAACTCAACAACTCCCCAGATTCTTTATTGGCATTGCATCTAGTCTTAATCAAGACCTACTATTGACTAATACTCATTAATCCCACTGACACACTTTTGAAATCTTACATGCATCTATTCACATATTTCTAAAGCAAATTTCAGCGTATGAGGGAGCTACTGAAGAAGGACTAATCAGTTTTGCAAATACACAAGAAAGAATCAAAGATTAGATGGAAGTTCTTCAGAACAAGATCTGGGTATTGTTTTAGACTGTGACCAAAATATTAGTCAATGTCAGATATTGTGGAAGGCAAATATCATACTCGGATCTACAAACAGGAGTTAATACTTGCAAGATAGATGAAGTGATCCATATTTACACAGCATGGATAGAATTTCTGTTGAAAAAGGAGTTTCAGACATTGTGTTCCAAGAGATACATAAAGGAGAGCAATGAGGTGGATGAGATGTCAAGAGAAATATGTACTAGAGAAGACAGAGAGTTAGGTACTATTTAGCTGAAAGGGAAGACTGAGTTCTTTGTTAAGATGTCCTTGTAAAGAGGAAGGAAAGAATCTGGTTTTCAGGTTTGCAGGTTTAAACTGCAGTGCGGAAAATGTGGGTTAGACCTGGAAGGGAATGGGAAACCTTTCTTAGTAATAATGATAAAGCCCTAGGCTGTAGAAAACCAGAGCAATGGTAGGGTCTCCATCACTGGAGATCTTCAGGAATATGTTAGATAAACTTACCAGGAACAACAGAGTATACTCAACAGGATAGTTCTCTAAAATCTCTGAAGCCTAGTACATTATATTTTTTACACTGGAAATTAATGTTACTGACAAGAACAGTGAAAAATTTTCTCCCAGTAGGCTTATTTTTATTGCTTTTTAACTCAAGTAAACATTGGAACAGTCATAAATAACTTTTACCTCATCGTACCAGAGACACCTTAAGTAGGGAGGGCAGAAGCAAGAGTCCATACAAAGTTTGAAAAACTAATTTCCTTGAGATAATTTGTCCCATACTGTATGAAATGAGTATTGTAATTTCCTCTTTCACATTATTTCAGATCTTCTTTACTCAGAATTATATTATATTGACTGTATTAATTTATTGCCATTAGAAGATAATTTATCAGTCAGTCACAAAATAGCAAGTAACTGTACTCTTCACCTGAGCTCTTTCATTCATTATTCAAGTAACAAGTTGGTTTGGTCTTTCTAGCACAGATTCTTAGACTGGAATTTATTAGCTTTGTTTTCTGCTGCTCTTATATTGGGCTTTTCAAAAAAATGTTTTGATGATCAAGAGAAGCTTTAAGTCTGTGCTAGGATCCTACAACAGAACGAAAGTAATTAAGCATGAACTGAAGTCAGACATAATGCTAAAGTTAAAATGTGTAAATCAGAGAGAAGAAAAGTTATAGTTAATGACATTTTGCTTCTGAGCTAATGGGAGGTTCTAACTGTGAAAGTTTCTTATTGCTCAGCTTGAAGATGTACAAAGACACTCCAATCAATTCTTGACATTCGTCTTTACCTGAAATGGTGTTTTTTCCTTACTTAAAAAATTTCATTCTAAAGTGATCCTCGATTCTTCAATGGTCAATAATTGCCTTCTGAATGCATTTATTATGAAAAGTATAAATGTTCAATATATTTTAAAAGTGTGACGTTTCTTTTTCTATAGAGACATAAAATGTTTCTCATCTCTGAGTTCAGACATATTCAAATAGTGGCCCTACAACCATGTACTAAGTATAACAGACTGTTGGGAATTCCATAATCCCAGTCTGAGTACAACAAGAAATAGATGAGACAAAGCACACAATCCAGTTACACAACCGGGAAATACTGCTGGTTACCTTGGCCTTCATCTGTGAATTTCAGAACATACAAATATGGCAAGATTTAGAATCAACTGCTCCTTTGGCTGAGAGTTCTTTCACACAATCACAGAATGGTTGGGTTGGGGGGGATCCCTGGAGATCATCTAGTCCCCCCCTGCTAAAGCAGGGTCACCTGGGGCAGGCTGCACAGAGTCACGTCCAGGCAGGTTTTAAATGTCTCCAGAGAAGGAGACTGCACAGCCTCTCTGGGCAGCCTGTCCCAGGATCTGCCACCCTCAAGGTAAAGAAGTTCTTCCTCATCTTCAAAAGGAACTTCTCGTGCTGCAGTTTGTGCCCTTTGCCCCTTGTCCTGTCGCTGGGCACCACTGACAAGAGCCTGGCCCCGTCCTCCTGGCACTGGCCCTTAAGATACTTGCAGACACGATGGGATCCCCCCTCAGCCGCCTCCTCTCCAGGCTGGACAGACCTAGCTCTCCCAGCCCTCCCACACCAGGGTGATGCTCCAGTCCGCCCCATCATTTTCACAGCTCTGTGCTGGCCCCTCCGCAGTAGCTCCCTGTCTCTCCTGAACTGGGGAGCCCAGCACTGGACCCAGCACCCCAGGTGAGCCTCACCGGGGCAGAGCAGAGGGCAGGATCCCCTCCCTCGACCTGCTGGCCACACCTCTCCTAATGCTCCAGAAGATCCCATTGGCATTTTTGGCTGCAATTTTTGGTGGTTTTTTTTAACTTTTTTTTTTTCCTATATATTATTCTGAAAAGAACTGTGTCCATGAATTAAATAAAAAAACGAAGCTATTTTAAGAGTCACTTCCACTTGCAGAATTTTAATCTCAGAAAAGACCCAAGGAGAATATTGCTACTATGTCTAGTTTTCCCATGAAAAAGAAGAAAAAAAAAAAAAAAACAAAACCAAAAAACAACCAAACCTAAACAAACCTAACGAAACCAGAAACATGGTGGTGAAATGACTTGCTGAAGTGGAAAAAAAAAGAATCTGAATTTCTGAAAACTTAGCCAGAGGCTATTTGAATAGGACATTCATTCTTCTTCTAAATCCAGGTAAGCATTTTTTAAAATTTAATTATGCAATTTCCAAGTCTAAGTATTCTAAAAACTTCTGGGAAAATAGCAGCTGTCATTTGATACACAAAGTATTGAAAGAATTAGTACTTCACTTAGACTTTCTTAAATCTATTAATTCAAATTACTAAATAACATACTTGTATGTGAGTGCATGTGTACATACACAAAATACAGCTGCCTTTTTTTTTAAAAAAAAAAAAAGAGGATGTGTTTTAAAGAGTCTCTGCTAGAGTACACTGTATTGTTATGAACAAATTGTATTGTTCTCCACAGATAACATATTAAGCTCTACATTAGACCTCTGGAAAAAGAACATGGTTTTCTCTTTTCAGCTTTCTTCTAATAAATACTTCATGTGTAGCTTGAAGGTGCATGGGCAAGAGTCTACCAAGTGTCTAGTCTCTTGAAAGTTTGATTCGCTAATAACTAATGCAACCAAAGACCCTAAAGGATACTGAAAATATATGTAATAAATACTGGAATGTATGGTACTTAATCGAATTGTACTCTCTTTCCAGTAGTGCGGAAGCAAACATGCCAAGTTTTAGCGGTGGGAAGAAGATATGGCAGAAAGCTATCTGTATTTGGGAAGCTTTATTGTAAGAGGAAAAGTCTGAAATAGCTGTGGCTTATTACAAACTTAAGAAGATTCAAATTGTTATATCTTGAAAAGAAGAAAAGATTACCAAATTGCACATTTTTCCCAGAATACAGGTATAATTCCTGGTATATCAATAGCCCAAGGACACAACATATTGAATAACTTATTAAAGATTCATGACACAAATTTATTTCCTAACAACACTGTAGGAATATGTTGTTTTCCATTACATGAAGCAATGCTTCTGAGAAGTGTTTACAACTCTCAAATTGCAAAATTTAATTTTCAAATGGAATGAAGAATAATGAGCTTCATGAGTTCCTCATTTTTCACACTCAGACTTAGCTACAAACAGAACACAGCAAAACAGATTAGAACAAGCAAACCAGGTGTATTAAAAAATTCTGACATAGTGAATGAGCATCTTTCTCTTGAACAATGGCAATTCAAGAGAGTCATCCAAAAAAACAAAGCATGGTCAAGCTAACAATCTGTCTATCTTCATCTCTAAACTGAGAAAAACCACAAAATTATATACTCTTTGCTGAACATGGGTGAGCGAACACTCATCAGATTAAATTTTTTTTCTATCTTCTCATATAAAAGCAGCCCGTTGTTGAGATGCATACCTACATAAACCCTATGTCTAACATCTTTGCAGGAGGCTATGATTCCATTATAAAAATGCTGTTCTTGTATGACAATACTATGTGGCAAGAGGAAATCAAAGGAAAAAATTAGCAAAATGATAACCGGAAGCACCAATCTAATTACAGTAAACTGAAAAATTACTTAAGCTGAGCTTTTGAGCCTAATTTTAAAAGTGAGGCTGATTTTGTAGATCAATTATACTTTTGCCTGAACATCACTGACTAGAAATTTTGAAACCTGATTATTTCTATTGATCCAGTCAAACAGAATCAAAATAAAAGAACCACCAAACTTTTCAGAGAACTACTATAAAGGTTACTGCTGTTAAACAAACAAAACTGACAAACCTATAAAAAATCTGCATGTGGTGTAAAAATAGACATAACTGAATATTTTCAGTTTTATACATTTTTCTATATTAATGACTTCATAAAATATTACATCACAAATTTTTAAATCTATTTTGAATTAGGTTTTCTCACTCTGATCAATGTTATCAACAGATACTTAGGAGGAAAAACTCATGGCAACATAACTCTACTCAGTCCTACAGGGTAGTTTTATCTTGGTTGTCTTCTTCAAAAGACTAAAAGTCATTTAATTCAAAAGTTAGGCTTTATCAGAAAATAAACTAGAATATTTCTTCAGGTAGAAACACAAAAAGAACTTGAAAACAAGGGCCCAGATACATCCCTGCTTCCAGATGGGTTTCAGTCTATCATGCATCTTTCTGAACAGTGGCAAAATCTTAATAACACCTGCTGATCAAGGAAGGTTATTTTTAAAGTTGTCAGGGCCTGGAATTTTTTTCCCTGTGCTGCTTAGTCTACAGATCCTTTGTGAGCTCCCAGCTTGCTGTTATGACCCTGTCTATCTCTTCTGCCTGGCATAATCTCCCCAGACAACCCTCAGTGTTTGCCCAGGAAAAGCACCATCTCCCCTCTCTCCAGATAATGTCACCTCACCTAATCACTCTTTATAAAAAAAATAAGATGCAAATTCAGAACAAAGAACTCAACCAAATGTTGTCTGTCATACTACTACTTCACAAATTCACACACATACAAAAAGCAGACAAGGTACACAATTAATAGTGGGGCTTGGAATCCAATTGCACAAATAAATTGTAATTTTTCCAAAGTGTTATTAGAAAACAAGATAAATTTGAATAAAACTTCATAAATTTCAGTAAGTGTCTTTCCTGCGACATGGCAACATATAATTGAAGAAAAGCCCAGGAGAGATAAGAGTTTAGTTTTCCCACAACAGTAATTTCCTTCTGGTTATGCCGTGACAGCTGGAGAGTGAGTCTTAATTTTTTTAGAAGTGAATTTAATTGCTTTAGAGAGTCATTTTAGCATATCACTTCAGAAATACCCCAAAGCTACAAGTAAACCCATTGTTAGCCAAATAGCTTCTTTTTTGTAAGATTCTTAGTTTAGGCCTGTAGTTACCAAATTATGTTTTCAATACCCTACCTAGTATTTCACAGGTGGCCCCCAAATCTTATCCCTGTTGGAACATTTTCAATTAAAAGTTTTATGATAAGGATCCATGATAGTCTGAGAAGTGTTGATGGTAGATAATGGGCTATAATCCAATGAATTTGGGAATCAGTGGCTTAAAGGTTATCCTGGCAACAAGAATAATCCACTAAGTCTAAGCAGTTTTAAAGAAATAATTGTTTAAAACATGATATTGATTTTTAAAGAAGTGGTAAAATTCCTTTTCTAAATAATATGATTCTCAGCTTGAAAGTAACTTATCTTAAATGAGACAAATACAGTTTATAATTAACAGTTATTTACCTCTGCTGAGCATAAAAATAATTAAATAATTGTTTTAATTGTAAAATTGTAGAATTTAATTGTAGGAAATTATCCAAATATCATCACTATTTGTTTCCCCATTATGTGCAGATTTTGGATAAATGTGTGATAGATACTTTATATCAGCAGATAAGGTACCTCTACAGACAGATGCAGGCATACCATTGATTTCCAAACACATCAAAAAACAACCCCAAAAACATTATTATATATTTAAGGAAAATAAAGTAAGGCAACATACAATAGTAACATAAAAATTAGTAATTATGCTTTATTTTTACTTTAAATTATAAAATTTTCTGGAGATAAAAAAAATAGAAAATTTAATTATTGTCTCGTATTTCATGTACATCTTAAATCTTGATAACTTCTTTCTGCTAGTTTTGTAAAGCGGTTCTTCATTTTGATTTTTTATTTGCTTGTTCAAAGTGGTAGAAGAAAGATTAATTCATTAGTCATACAGTTTGAAAAATAAGATGCATATGTACATGTCCAATATATTCATACAGACGTACTGTTCATAAAAAAGTCACTTGGTTACTATTCAATGACATTTTATCTTCTCATTGAAGATATGTTGCTATCTTACAGCTAGTTCTTGCAGTGACCAATACTGCTGGCATTAATAGACCCTATCTTACAGGCTGAATTTATTAATAATTATTTTATTAATCTTTTCAGACAGACAGCAGAAAGGAAGCTTAAATGGGGAGGATAAGCTCAATATGGTGAGGCTATACTCAGAAAGTACACCGACTTTGTTCAAGGGAAACAAGAAAATCAAAGGCTGAAAGAAGTACAACCACTAAACCAATACAGATGACCCTTGTATAACACACATAATTTCCCTAAAGATGCAGTTCATGGATCTGGAATGACAGTTTATCCAAAGAAATTAGCAAAATAACCCAACATCCAGACATTAAATTTTCTAATAGTATATGAGGAAAGCTCAATGAAAGGATAAACAAAATAAAGAAAAAAGAAGAGCATTAATAAAGAAAAATGAAATTATTTATTTTGAGCAACAAATACAGTTTTGAAGATACTTCTCTAGCTGTTGGAAATGTTTCTAATGGGTGAGGATTTCACCAGACAGGCTTTCCATTTGGCAAAATTTCTGCTCAAGAAAGGATTGTGTACAAATCTGTTTCTCCTTGTTTAGAAATTTCTAAGTGATTTTCTCTGAATAGTGAATGAAGTAATTGGACATTTCTGGAAGTACACTTGCTCATTAATTTAAAATCATTTCACTTCATATGTGTACTAGGGACCTGTTCTCATAAAGAAAACATAAACACCAGAACATCTGAATTTAAATTATGTTATAAGCAACAGTTCTGGAGTATGGTGTCCAAACCTGCTCTTACACATGCCACAGTAAAGCAACAAAGCAGGACACAAGGGCCATTGAAGGATACACGCTGCATCGCAATTATTAGCAGCAGTACCAAAAAAGATCTCTCACTATAAGGACCTCGTCACCTCACCTGTAGCAAATTTATCAGTATGACAATCCCTGTTTTCCCAGTCACCATACCAGTAAAGTCATATTGATGTTCCTGAGAGCAACAAGAAATTTCTTATTATCAGTGTTATCATTTCTCTTCCTTTCTGATATTTAAGTTTTACAAAAATTTCACAATACATAGCAAAGTTATGTTCAGCAATAGTAAACAAAACCACAAGAAAGCTCTCGTAGTATTATGCTAAATTTATAGACTGTGATGGCTGAAATTTCAATGGATAGTCTTTTTACCTCCAAAAAAAATATGCTTAAATAACATATGAGCAATTCTTTGGAGGTGTGCAGTGTGATAGTTAGACCCATTTATTAATTTGTATTCTGCATGAGGGAATTTAGTAACTAGCTATGAAATATAACTGCATTGAAATGTTACATTACTAGATACGGCCAGTCTCTTTACAGCTATTTCAAGAGAACATAATTCTAATAATCCGATTTGCCTTTAACTCAGTATGGAGTATCCTTATGTATTTTATATAGAAGGGCATTCAGATTCATGTTTTTTGTAGGGAACTTGTGTGTTCCTGTATTGTCAGTCAGCTGGCCACATGCTTACAGGTTGGTAGGACTCAATGTGCAAATACTGTTGACTGTGATCATCAGAATTCATTAAAAAGACTACCAAAATCTTAAATCTAGGAGATCAAGGTCACCTTATTATAGGTAAAGCAATGGAAAACACCTGCTAAATGCAGCATGCAGTGAATATTCACACTATGATACTTTCATTTTCTTACAGGCATGAAGGGCTTTTTGCACTACATTTAACTGTCATTCCACCAAATTTCAAGCACTGCAAGGAGATCAGTGATCACAATTGCTTCAATACTTTTCCATATAGTGTATAGGGTTATGGCACTCCTTCTTCCTACAGCACAAGCAAAGAGAAAATACTATTTCACCTCACAGAAACAGCCTAAATTTACTATTGAAATATTACAGAAAATGTACAAAAACATCTTACAGGACAGCTGATGAATAGTTTTTTTCTAGCAGTAGTTTGGTCCCTTTGTACCTTTTAGCACATGGCTGATCTCCAATGCTTAGCTCTTCTAAGAGAATTGAGGATAGTTTCAACCACGTAAGTAGGAACTAAAGAATACTAATTCATATGACTAAATCAGAAACATATACTCAGTGTAAAATCTGGACAAAATCTATTCATCTGTGCTTTTTCTTCTCTTTGCTAAGCGTATTCTTTTATTTCTTTATGGCCTATTCTTTTTAGTCTCCCTTCAAACAGAGTTCTTTCCATAATTGTAACTGTTTCTGCCTCCATGTCCGGACTCTAAACAGATAAACAGATTGTACTTACTCTTATTTCATCCATCTTTTTGATGATATGTGTTAGTAGCTCAGCAGTAAAACTATTTCTAGTCATGAATGTGTATGAGCCACAATCATTTGTCATGCCTTATTGGCACTTCAATAGTTGACATTAAAAAAAAAAAAAAAAAACCAAACAAAAAAAACCAACTAAAAAAAATATATCTCAAAGCCCAGACAATTTGAATTGAATTCATAGGCTACTTTGGCAGGATTCTCAGAAGTACATGCCTATAGTTTAAAATAAGAGTATAGCAACAGTTATTGTATTGGCTACCATGCCTCAGACAGAACAAAACCATCACATCTAAATGGATGACTTACTATGAAGTGAAATAAAAGAGCCATCAGTGCTCGTTCAAAGATGATTTATACATTTGCCATTTATTCTGAGATATGTCTTTGTCAATACCAATTTCTTACTTAATGCACTAAATTGCAAACACCAGATTTGCAGTCACTGATTTTTAATTCTTTTTTAAAGAGATTTAATTGTGGCAAGAACGTGTTTTCATGATTCAGGCCAGCCATCTACAGTGTTCTATTCATATATAATCGAATAGACTATTTCAGTTGGAAGGAACCTACAATGATCATCTAGTCCAGATGGATGCGTGATTATGAATTGTAATCCATAAGGTATCCAGTAACGCCACAACTGCTGTTTGAAATAGTCGTTAATTTCTTCGCACGTGTGAACTCTTTACACCAGACATGCATCAGACACCAAATAACAAAATGCAAAACCCAGACTTTTCCATACCAGATTAATCTGTCATCTAGAATTTAAAGCTGCTTTGACAAAATCACTAAAGTCAAACATTATATTTTGAGAATTCAATAAAGCAAAGTGTGGTCCTGTCTAAGCCACAGTTAAAGTGTATTTTCTTGGTGGCATGTCATGCCTTACCCAGACTACCCCAAGCTGTTTACAGCCTCATTGTTACAGATGTGGAAGGTAGTTGCATTCTAACGGGAGTAGTATATAATGGCATTGCAATTGAAGAGGTCAGAGAACATCAGCATTAATTTGGTCTCAGTTTAGATGGCAACATATGAATTAAAATTATGGATAAAACCTTCTGTACCAGAACAAATTGGTTGGTCACTCCTGAAAATGTTAAGCATGAGTTTGCATGACAAACATTAAAGAACAGTTTTCCTGTGAAAGGACATGATCTTGAGTATCACAGAGAGTTTTTTGAACAAATTGTATCCATAATGTTTTTGATTTCATTTTAAACCTGTTTTCATTCATCTGTGCTACTTCAGAGCAATGCTAAAAAGTAGTTGCGCATGGGCTGAACAACTGAAGTGCTCTACAAACTTTCTATTTAAAAACTTATAAAAGCCTTAAAAAATAATTGCTAAGTTCAGCATAGAGATATCATACCTTTGTCCTTATTTACATTCCCACACAACCACCTGGGACAAAGAGAAGGTGATACAGGAAACGGATATAAATAAACACTTCCCAATTTTTGCCATTCCTTTCAGCTTTATAGACAAAACATGGCAATAGCTTGGAAGGAGTTTCCAGATGCTGAATGACAAAGTAGACTCCAGTGAAATTTTATACCAGCATAATGTATTGTTCTTAAGGTTATTTTCAGTGGAGATTAAGAACTAATGTAATATGTGGACCTTAAATACAAAGTTCTTGATGATACTTTCAAATTTTAATGCATGTTTATCTAAATTTAAGCTTACTAATTATATAGGGATCTGAATGGTACCTTTAAGAGGTACTTCTAAATCCTGTTAAAACACAATATAAAACTATGCTTATTTTTAAAGACTAAATATATTTATAGCAGGCGTTTGGATTCTTTCTTCAATTTTGGATTTCCAAATAAGTTGTTTTGTAAATATTGGACATCTATGAAGAAAAACAAAATCTATTGCACAATTTTGGAATAAGCAGTAACTTTCTATGTCTTGCCACTTCATAACTAAGGAATTTTTTTTTATTCCCAGAACAGTCCTGGCAAAACTCATGTTTTTGTCACTGCAAGCTGTAATTTGGACACATTAAGGGATCGTGTTTAGTGAAAACTCTATTGGCATAGAACCATAGAATGATAGAATACTTTGGGTTGGAAGGGACCTTTAAAGGTCATTTAGTCCAACCACCCTTCGATGACCAGGGACACCTTCAACTACGTCAGGTAGCTCAAATCTGTCAGATAAACTAACAGATTATATCAGTGTGTCATTAAAACATAATCTTTATGTTTTACTGGTCATCATAAGCTGATTCCTTAGGTCTGGGATCATGGACCTGGTCAAGAACTGGTACTTTGAATCCCATTCACAGAGGCAACTTAATATTTCACCATCACAAAACTCATAATTTTTAAGGAAAACTTTCAAAAATTGTATTATCTTGTTGGGTGGGTTTTTTTAATGTCTTACATATAGAGAAATAGCAGAAGAATCTGGGAATAATACATGTATTCTTCAGTGATGAGTTCTTTTCATCCTTAGGGAAAAGGACTTCAGTGAGACTTTTCTGGGAGGCCTCGCAGCTGAAAGATGTATGAGATCCACAGATTGCAAAACACAGCTGGAGTAAAGGCGTCACCACATGAACACATTATCACAAATTTAGCTAAGGCAGCCATTTGCTTCCTTATAATAAATGTAAAGTAACAGGACTTCACAAGTGGTTACTATGCCAGAGTAAGGTTTTCTAAGTGGATATGATCAGAACCAAGTAAAAACTCTCACAGCTTCATCCAGTGCAGAGCCTGGGCTGGAGCGTAGATGTGCAATTGTACCACTGCTACTTAAACAACGGAGAAAGCTGCATTTGATGGACTCCAAAGGCTTTGGAGGACACAGTAGCCAGTGCAATTGCATTCACTCAAGCTGTAAGCATCTAAGATATTTTAACTTCATGTAAACTATGCCATTCTCAATCACCTTTTTTTTTTTTTTTTTAATATATCCCCATAAACTGGCTATGATTAAATGCATGATGATGCCCCCTAGGCAGAGACATCACTTCAGAGTTACAGAGGTATATCAAAATCACCAGTATTAATGTTCTGTCCATGCATGGAATAAAAATTTTCTTGTGGAAAACAGTATATCTAAATATTCAGCTGATTTTATTAAATCAGTTCTCCTAGACCATGCTCACATCCTTTGGGGTGTTTGATTTTCATGAACATTTGAGTGACTAACTGATTGGCATGCATATTTGTGCAAAGTTAATTTCAATGTACCATGCACCAGTATTTGCAAAAGGAAAGTAAAATCCACCCACAAAAATATTTTTGCTGGAAGGGCTTACTGCTGTGGGACTTACCTGAATTACCACAAAATCCCAACCTCCAGCAGTCAATACCTAGTGAACTACTCATGATCTCTGAAGTTCAAAATTATTTCAAAAGCTTTATTTTTTAAACTGTTAACATTTGGGGTTTTTTTAAAAAAAAATCTGCTCATAAATACCAACCAGACAAAGAGACTTGAGCTTTTATAGTGAACATGTTAACTACTTAGCTCCACTAAACATCAATTATAATTTTAGCAGATTCATTTTCATGAAGAATCACATTTGTAGAGAAGTCTATTGGACATGAGTTTTTACTGTTTAGTTTTTGCATGAGAACAATATAAATTCAATGTTAGTTCCAATGCCAGCTTTGCACATGCTTTATCCTTCCTTTCCTTCAATATCATCCCCCTTAAAACCAGATTAATTTTTTCTTTCAAGAAGAGTGAAATAACAGGTGATAGCTATGGAAAATATAGCTTTATTCATTTTATTGAGTGAATCATTGCTTCTCTGGTTCATTAAACTTCTCAGTAAGAAAGTTCAAATTCATATACATTTTTCTCCATTTTCAAGTACACATTCCAGTTGTGCTGCTCATCTACTTTCAACATAAAAGATGAATTAAAACATTAATCTATGCAATCATCTTCTAAAGGAAGTAATGATAGTTTCACACAAAAATCACTGTATAATGCTGGAATCACATTTTGAAGAACCTCTCATAAAATCACACTGAGCTGAGGATGAAATAGAGTCTCAATAGTTGTCCTTATAGGACTCTACTATTGTTTTCTGCACTGCAGTTTCCAAACTGCATTGGAAACAGATCCTTCCTTATATTTCCACTTCAGAAATACAGTTAGATTCTACCATCTGTGGACACTGCCAGAAAACACACAAAGTAAAAATAAAATATTGAGTTACAGGGCTCAAAGCAAACTTTTAGCCAGGCTGCATATTCCTACGTGAAGATGCTTCTCCTTTAATTATCATGCAGGATTTGTAGGAAAGGAACAAAATAATGTATTAAGTTCTGCTTCCTTGCTTTCCTATGATCAATGGAAAAGCTAAGGTTATTTCACTATTTAAAAATATATTAAAATATGAACTTAAGAAATGAACTTGGGTGCATTGTTTGAAATGAAGTCATCATACCAAAAATTAAAGATATGAACACTCCTTGCTCATGTACAAGGGCATGTTGCTATTAATTTTACTACTGAAAATGAAAGGCTGAAAAAATCCCTGGAAGAAGTAGGCTCTTCTCTCTTTAAAATCTCCATGGAAAGAAGTGGTAGGGAGATCTCAGTTTTTGGCTTCTCCTGAATCATGGAGGCATATAAAATAGAGAATCTGAAAGTAACCTGGACAGCTTGTTAGAAGAACGCCTCCAGCACTCCTGTGCTGCTCTGCCTCTGTAAAATCTTGCACTCATGCACAGCAAGTACCTCAGAAAGCAGTATGTCAGTGGGATTATTGGGTAGGCAGAAACCTCGCCTGGGGAGAATTGTACCCTTTTTTATTCTTTTTAGAATGTGATGTGCAGGGCTCACAAAAAATAGACCTGAAGAAAGGAGAGATGCTAACCTGCAAAAGTGTGAAAGAAAATAAAAGGCGTTCTGGGAGCCAGCACAAAACACAGTACGAGCAGAAGATTTCTTATTCATATATGTGAACATGGCTACATTTTACTTCCTTCACACACAGTTATTCCAGTTCTTTCTGTGCTCCTACTTAACAGGCAGACAGTCTCCTGGGAATCCTCTCTCCAGGAGCTTGTAAGGGACATTATAAGTTTTCTGACCTTTGCACTTCTCTGCTTCGGTGTCATGTCACAATTACAAGATCTTTAGTCAAGGACTGGAGGCTGCCAGTCAGAGCTAGTTAATACCACTCCATCCTCCATCCATCCAGGTCAACAAGGAATACTAACAAATGTTTAATTTGCAGGCCTAACAGAGACATCAGGGCAAAGCTAAAGACTGTTTCCAGTACAACATGGCATAACATATCAAACTGTTCTTCCCAGTTCAAATGTTACATTTGATCTTTGTATATGAACACAATTCATTAAGAGTTAGGAATTTGTGAAGGTTTAATAAGAACTGACAAAGATATATTTCATTCAAAATTTAAAAATATTTAGGACAAGGAGCAATTTTCATTTTCATACTTTGCAAACACCTGATTTCTTATGATTGAAATCTGACTTGCTTAGTCCATTTGTTTACCCACATGAATGCATCTATGATCAATCCAGTGTATTACTTATAATAACTCCCAGCTACAGTTAAGGTCAAACAGTGTCATCACAGCAGCAGATAGAGAAAGAGAGTTGGAGGGAGACAGATAATTAGCCTTTCTCCCCTTCTGTTTTGTCCTTCTAATTTTCATCTTTATCTTCTTTGCATCTCTCCCTGGCAGACAGCCTCACCATGTGAGCTCTCCTGACATGGCACAGGGAGAATCTCCAGGACTGAATGTGTTCGCATTGGGGTCATGTCCTTCCCTTTTCACTCTTCCCAGCATTTTTAACAGATGCTTATAATATTTAAATAGTATTTCTTGCAAGTATAAAAATTTTCATATTTTTACTTGGGAAAAAAACATATTTGCATTAAAAGAAAGGTTTTGCTATTTCAAAATTTGTCAAAATCTAAAAAAAAAAAACGTTCATTACAATATATTTACTCCTATTGTATACTAAATTACCTATCAGTTGGCTGATTATCTTTTGCCATTGTAAGAGAGGTCCTGCCTTGAACCATTGACTTTGGCCTCACAGTTTTATGAATCCACTGCTGTTGTGTGTATGATTAAGCAAATGTTAGGCAATAGTTACCTTGCCAGGTAGGTATGTGCCAAAAAATGGAGTTCAATGTCCCCTCTCCATTCTGGAAGTCAATATAGATGCTGAAAGGACTGAGACAAGGAAGCAACTATGAAGGTAAATTTATATTGCATAGGTAAACAAAACTTGCACTTGTCACATACACAAACACAAAAACACCCCAGAAAACAAAAACATCCCTCCTCCCTGCTCCAAAAAAAAAACCAAAACAAACAAACAAAAAAATGGCACTAGAACCTGCAAGTTAGGGATTGAACCTAAAAATTAGATACAAACAATTTAAGGCTTCATGCTACAGATGTTTCTCACAGTAACTGTAACCTCCAATTAACAGAGTTTTGATTACTCATGACCCTTCCTGGGAATCTTTGTGTCAGAAGAATGGAGGAGAACAGAAAATGCTGCTTGATGAAAATTTAGAGATAGTGAATGTTGTATAAAGCTACAGTTGATATCTATTGACATATTGATGTTTGGAAACTTTGCAAAGATTAGGCCATACCTGGCCCTTGGCAACATCAATGGGTGTTCCACAAAGATTCCTGCTTTTAGCGTTGTCATCCTTTATCTTAGTAAACATCAAAATCTGAGCACAAAAGACAGCAAATGAGCTATTGATTTGCCAGTATTGTCTTAACCTACAGCTTAATTGAAGGTCAGTATATGTATTCCTGTCAAAGACAAACTTTTGCTATTCATTGTGGGTGTCTGACACAAAGCTCTCCTCAAGAGGGAGAGCACAGATATTCTTTAGGCAGCCTACAAAATGAGAATATGCAACCCAACACTTTCAAACATTCTTTAAGGAAAACTGAGGCATGGCAAAGACAAACTGCAAAATAATTGGATTAGAAGTCAAATGCCTTACAGAAAAGAAAGGGGAAGACAAAGGGGGAGAGAAGGAGAGAGGGGGGGACAGAAACAGAGAGAGAAATGGTCACAGAGAGATAATCTGAGTTTGTCATTTTAAGACAACAAATTGTCTCTTTAAAGAAAGTAGATTAGTGCTTCTCTCCTTTTGTGTTGTTCTTTCTCTCCCTAAGGGATGCTAACCTACAAATTCTCCTTTTCCTAACAGTGTAACCAGCAGCTTTTGTGAATAAAAGTACCTTGTTTTATCAGAAGACAAATGCAGTAATGACAGTAAGACAGTTGCTAGATAATAGATAGGAAAGAAATTCCACATCCTTCTCTTATTTTCTGTTATTGCTCGTGCTTTGTTATCTTTCACCATCCTCCTCTCTCGAAGTATCAGATTTTGCCATTTCATATCTGTCTTTCAAGAAAATTGTAAAGATTATTTAAAAAAAAAAAAAGAGGGAAAAAAAAGAAAGAAAAACGAAAGAGTAGATACTTCTATTTCCAAGACTTTCCAAATCATTTATGAAGTTTGTACTTTTCCTCTGTAATTAATCTACTTGAAGGCTTTTTCTCCTCCACATTAAATGAACTAATTTTCTCCTATATATGTCAATCAACATCATCATATACTACTCCTGCTTCCACTCTAATGATTGAAAACCCGGAGAGATGAGCAAAGGAAAAAGTTTTATGTTTAGTTAGCTTGACATTGCAGTGAAGCTCCTCAGATAATTACAGTCAACCAAAAATGTTCTGGTAAAATCAGATAATCCTGTAAAAACCCTTCATTTCTGTCAGTATAAGACTTCCTGAATGAGCCAGAGACTATTGTTGGAGGATGACTTGCATGATCACAAAGATGCTGAGCACAACCAACACTAAGACATTCACATTTAATTCACAGAATTTTTGCAGGAGGGCATAAGGATACCTGATCTTACTAAAACTTTTAAACATGGATTACTTGGCGGTGGATGAAGTAACTGTATTTGTTTAACTTATTTGCTCCATAATAAATGTATGCAAGAGCATACAAAGCTGATAGCTAGTAACTTCATATTTGAATTTCCAAACCTTTTGTGTTTGGGTTTAAAATAATTATGTTGAAATAAAAGTAAACCTAATCACAGCCATGGAGTAACATCTCAAAAATCTTAGTGGTCTATAAGTGTCCCCTAGGGAAACTCAGTTCTCAAGTCCTAGAAGGACAAAACAATTCATAATTTGTAAAGGTACTAAATATCTTCAGACATCAGGATTCTATGGCCATACAGACAAAACGTAAAAGGTAAATATTTTGTTCAGCAAGGAAGAATTTGTTTTTCACACCATGATTTTATTAAAGTTACACTTTTTTTTGACCACCAACCATCTTTAGACCTTTCCTGGCTCAGCTCTTTGAAAAAAGATTGAACGGGTGGCACTGTACATCTTTCATAATGTGGTTATTGTGCTGAGTTTGTCATTGGTAGCAAGAATTCAGTATAAGAATCTGCATTTATGGTAGCTACCGTATGTTTTTGAATGCTTAACCAATAAATCTGTTACTTATTAAAAAAAAACCCACAAACAAACCAAAAAAACCCACCAAAACACAAAACCACAAAAACCCAAACCCCAAAAATTTATGCCCCAGTCTTTCATTAGAAGGGCTTCAAGTATGTGGATTTGTATCCAAACTAGTCAGCACTAGATCTATAACATGCATCAGGATTCTGGAGTTTCTAGCACATAATTTTGTGCTCAGACTACTGCCATAAAGTATGCATAATGATGTGGAACAGCACAAAAGCTACAGTAGCAGGTGTATGAGATTTGAGCATTACTCACAAGCAGGAAAACTTATGAATCAGCCTTGGCAAGCATCCTAAATGAGTGCTAGTAAAACCCTTTGTATGGCATCTTAATGTACACTACATGTCTTCATACTACAAGAAAATATTTTATGACCACTTGAAATAATTTAAATTTTTTAACATTCTGTACATAGAAATGCAAGAAACAATTATCACAAATCACTAAATGTATACAAAGGATCAATAAAATGTTTCAAGGTAGGTATTCTTTTAAGAAATAGCAAAAAAAAATTTCAGCTGTAAGCAAATAACTGAAAAGGATAAGATTCCATTTCTGTAACTTAAACAAGGAAGAACAGTGGGATGCAGCTGAGGAAATTTAAAATACTATACAGAGGTACAATAGGGAAGTGTTAATATCACTGCAAAATATGTTAAAATGAAGTTGTTCTGGAACACTTAGGTCAGGAAAACAGATTCTCCTAAATCAATGATGATTAGAAATTCTTGGTTTGCTCATCCCAGAAAAACAAAGATTTCACAAAAGTAGTGTTCTTATAAGTCCAGGAGGGTGATAGGCACCAGAGAAGTAAGTACCAGAAGAATTAGGATGTTAGAAGAAGAGCAAGTATATATAAACCAGCAATGAATAAGTCTTCTAAGACATTAGAAAGCTCCCAAGCAGTAGGTGAGAGAGTTCTGTAACTTAGTTATGGTTTATGTATTTATAATTATTTTTTTTAGTCTAGACCTTCCAATGACGCTTTCTAGTCAATAATGCTCTTACATTAGAAATCCACTACAATGAAAAACTGGGAGCAGTACTAAAAAAAATATCCAGTTATCAAAGGTTAACTGACAGTGACTTAATGAAACACAAAATAACCCAAAATGCTTTGCTTCTTACAGTCTGGGAAATATTTTATGCATATAATAAGACAATAATGTCTTTGAAAAAAGCAACCCAAACACCACAGGCAATCATTTTTATACTGATGTGAACAACAACAACAACAACAACAAAGACCAAACCCCAAAAACATCAAAAAAAACCCAAACCCCTTTAGGATACTGTTGAATTGTGTATGTTCTAAACAGGAAAGAGAATCTAACCTTCTGCCAGCTTTTTTTTGAAAGTCTCAAAAGTCTTCTTAGCATGAGAAAAGGTATGAATGAATAGAAAGACTGGAAGCCACCCTGAAATTCCAAAATATTGCTGTTTTGCCTCTACATAAATATATAAAAGGAAAAGCAAACACCTGCCTCTATTTCTGGAGAAGGGGGAAATGAAGGCAACTTTTTTTCTGGGAAAGGTAGACCTTAGGCAACTCAGACTATGAATTTCTTCACTTGTAGCATTTCTATCATCTCCAGACACATTTTTCTTACCTTAATGGCTATTTATTTTCTTGTTCATTTTTGTTTGATAATTCTTTATCTGTCTCACACACCATAAATAATTATGAAAACAAAAAAGACAATCATAGGCTTTGAATGTGTTTATCTCTATGTGTTATCTTACACAGCATATCTATTGCTTTAACAGTTATGCTTATTAATATTTTTTTTCTAAATGAGTTCTGCTGGAGATGCTGTATAAATATTAAGGTCCAACTCCTGTTACCAGAAAGATGAAAAAAATTACAACTCATTCATTTTTGCTCTTTTTATCCCATATATTTCTTTGTTGTCCTTCATATAAGGTAGCTGCCCATACTGGGTATGACATTCTGGCCTGTTTCTTTACGCTTTTGCCTTCCAGAGAAGAGAAATGTTTCTCCTACTTTTCATTTAGTTTACTTTTAAATGAAGGTGTTACTTCAGAGAGAATTTCTAGTCCAGCATATTGGGCTAGATGATAACAGGGTTTCTCAGATAATCTTCAGAAAAGAGCATTTTATAATAAGATTATTTGATTTCAGACCGTATCTCAAAAATAGTACATACAGTACCTGATAGCCAATAAGACACATAGCTTTAATGGTCAAAACCAAGCCATGGAAAAAGTCCTTTCTTTTAAGCAAAAGTCCTTTCTTTTAAGCAGCAGCTTACGCTGAGCACTGTGGTATGGAAAAAAGAACATTTTAGAGAGGAGGGTACAGATGATGTAAAAATATTACAAACCATTTGGAAATGCTGTCATGCTTCCTAAATGATTGTTTGTGATTGGAATTATTCCTGTAGCTATGACAGCTGTGAGTCATACTCCTTGGCAAACCTCACAGCCAACCTCTTTAGACAAAGTTAAGTAATGTTACAGAAACAAAACAAACAGCACAAAAACCTTCCTAAACACCTGAACACCTTCGCAGCTAAAGAAGAAACATGAAGCTCTACATGGTGCTGTAAACTTGTAGCAATTCCTTTCACAGTGGGAATTCAATACAAATATAAATAGACTACTTCATCTCATGATATTCTCCTGATGGAATATTCATTCTTCTGGGATTTCTTATTGCTTCTTTTAAAAACACTTTTTCTTTTCCCTCTGGTCCAAATTGTGATGACTACAGACAGCAGCACAAATTGTCATTGCAGTTGAGACTTAGCTTCACATCTTCCTGGCTATATTTATTACCCACCACCACCTGTGTATTTTGGATCTAATACAATGTATATAGCACTATAGTGAGATTCTCTTCAGACACTTCAGTAACATACAATATCGCCTGTATTTTCTTTCCAGGCTCACAACTCTTTACAGTAATTTGTGACAGTAGGATTAACCCATAGAACGTATCTTCTGAATTATCATAATTACAAATGTTTTTCTGCTGTCCAGAGAGTCCTTTGGCCTCCTTTTTTATTAGATTATGTAAACCAAAGATTGAATGGGCACACCTCAAGTGAAATACTCTGTTACTGAATTCCAAATAACTAGTTCATGTATGAGGAAGACTGAAGAACAGAGAGAACTGACTTGTAAACTAGACAACAAAACTGAGAAGCTTAAAAACATATTTATCATGTCAAGTGAAATGCAGCTGACATACAGAAAGCAAGCTGTTCTCCAAGAGGTGCACTTTAAGGTATAAATATACACGTTCTCATACAAAGGCTCATACTCAGAGCTGCAAAGTAACAACCACACCAGAACGCAATCAGTAGCTACAGAATATGATCTAATGAAGAACCAAAGCACTAACTTGATTTCTTTTGTGTGTGTGTCCTTTGAAAGCTTATGAAATCATTCTGTTACAGTATTATAAAAATTCTGCTGATATGCCATACCTTCACAGTGGGAGTCTGTTTTTTTCTTTTTAATTACTAGAAAGCTGGAAAAGACTTGACTTCCCAAGAGAAAAAGGACTTGAAACTCAGCCAGCCATCTACAAGTAATCCTACAAAGACATTACAAGCTACATTTCTATACCATGATCAAAAGCCTAAAAGAAATGACTGGGAATGCACTGAATTTAGAAATCCCTGTTCCCTCTTTTAAATAGTGATACAAAAATTGTAGATGCTGTATTTTGCCTCTAAGTATCTCTGGAAAAAAAATGTAAATTACATACATTTAAACTAGCATTCTCATCTTTCAAAGTAAAAATCAAAAAAATACTCTGTCTAGGTAAGACACAGTGAAATACAATATATGTTTTGTCAAGGGTAAAGTTTCTCTTAATATTAAGAAATAAATTCTTAACAGTAAATAATTTCATTCAAGAACTGCTACACAGAATAAAAGTAGTTCATTGCTTCTACCTAACAACACTTGGGGTGTGTGGGAGAGAGAAGAGGAGGATTTTTATTTTATTTTTATTTATACAACCTCATTCCTTGAAATATTTGTTACAGTAAATATCAAGAATGCTTTCCTACAAGGATATACTTAACTCCTGTAGGTTTTGGTGCCTGTTTTCCAGGTTTAGGGGATAAAACTTGGCATTAGAAGTTCTAAAAGGAAAAAAATAAATTCTTTTTACTTCAAGAAAGAATAGTTGAGAAATCAGACAATAGAGATTTCATTTTAGGTCATACGTTCAAAGCTTTGGACTTTTCATCATCTGTAGGTGTTTCAGAGCAAGTTCACCAGTAACTCTCTGTACAATCTTCTCAGTCTCTCCCACTAAGCCCCCACAATCTCCTGTTGCACAAACAGAACAGAAAATACTGCTGTGCTAGTTCAGCAGATTGTCTGTGCTTTTTAACTCTTCCTAAGGGATGTCTATGTGTTTGATATTTCATCTCTCTTCTGCTCTGTTCATTAAAGTCTGTGTCATATGAATATCACCTATTTCACTTTATTACCCAAGGGTAGTTCACTATTTCTGAACTAACACCTTGAGAAATACTTTGGTATAAAAACCTCCTATAGGTTTTGTAAACAAATGTAAAAATGATTCTTGGTCTGAAAGCAAGTTTGTATTGCCAGCAAATATTTTACATCAAAAAATAATATGAAGTGCTGGATTAACTTCAAATTTCAAAGAATTCAGTATAGATAGATTCCTTGCAGTTCAGAAACACATCATTTTTAGGGAAGCCAAGACACCGAACATGAAAAAAGTGTTATATTCAATGTGGCATCCACATATATGGAATTTTTTTTCAGCTTTTCTCAGAAGTTGTGTCTTTTCTGAAAAGCCATTTCAGCCTGTTTCATTTGATTGTTGAAGTGGCTTTTTTATTTAACTGAGGATTTTGGGTTTTGGGGGGGGCTTTATTTTTACAAATCTGCTTTGAAAAAATTTGGATAATTTTATCATACCAATCAGCCTAGATGTGTTTCATACACTACTGAAACTCTGGAAGAAAAAAAAAGAATGTTTGGGAAACATCTAATCCAGAAGAAACCTCAATAAGATGCTGTAACATGTTAAACAGTAACCCTAGCTAAAGGTTTCCTAGAAATATGACATGTGTCAGTGAGATGCAATATAGGCAACAACTTCTTTTTATCCCCATCAAATTGAGAAATACTAAAAGGGGAAAAAAATGATAAATAGCCTTGAAATTTCACAGATTTCTTACAGAAGATTCCTGAGAAGTGTTTTGCTAGTACAGATGCTCAATGAAACTTTTTCTTGATATTTTAGCTAAACAAAAGATGAGATGTGGGCAGAGAAAATCCCTCAAAAGTCCACTGACCATTTCATTGTCATTTATCTCAGATTCAGAAATGCCAGAAGGTAGTTAAATACATTATATGTAATTCAGTTTTGTGATGCCAATTGCACAATGTGCAAAATCATAGGGGCCTCTACTACATAGACAGTTTATATTTTCCCTTTTACTCTGTTAACTACTTCTGAAGAATTAAACCCAAACTGATCTCTGAACCTGGGTGGAGAAAAACATCAAAACTAGCTATGAGAGAGGATTTTTCCATATTGGAGATGAAATTACAGAAAGCAAGCAGAGATTTCATAACAGCTTCATAAATTAATTATTGCAGTGACTACTACTTATAGGATTTATTTCACTGATTGTTGCCTCAAAAAAAAAAAAAAATATTATCAAGATTTTATTCTCCAAACCAACAGTATATTAAGCTACAGTTTTAGGGTCTTACGAGTTTGAGTATTATTTTTTGGTGTACTAACTAGAATATATTATGTGAAGATTGCTTGTGTCATTGTAAATGAAAAGAGTGAGCTTAGAGAAGACACATATGTGTACCAACAGAATTCTTAGAAAAAGATCTTAATATAATACTTAGCTAAACACTATGCACCGATCACATAAATCCCTTTTTTCAAGTATTATACATTTCTTGAGCAATTCAAAACAACCTTTCCACAAACATTAACCTCTTCTTCTTGCCTTCACTGTATCTCAAGGTTCTTGCTCCCTAGTACCTTTACATCAGCACAGAGATCACAATGGTTATGTTTTGTGTTTTCATTACAGTTGTAACATTTTAAATAGATCTCCATAGGTAACTTACACAGGGACTCCTAACAAGTAAATATATCAATTAAAAACCCTAGTTATTTTTAGTATTATCAACGTTTTTCTGTGCATTATGTCACTTTCTCCAAAGTTTATTATTTAGTTTTAAGTGTTTTCAGTCCTCAGTCTTAAATAAATAAATAAAAATTTAAAACATTATACTCTGAAACAATGCAATAACAGAAGTAGATGCTTTTGTTCCCTCAGCTTATACAGTATCTTGATAGCTGATTTTCTCATTTTGCTGTACAGGAATTACAAAGTGATAATCATCAACACTCATTTTCTGCCTGGGGTTTGATTTTTTTATTTATAAAGCATAAACAGAGCAAGTTCCATCCTCTTGAAACTTGGCTTTTCAGGTAGTTTTCCTTACAGGTTTACTTAGTTCACATGAAAAAAAAAATCTTTTTTTGAGTGTTGTTTAACCCCAGCTGGCAACTAGGTACCATGCAGCTGCTTTCTCACTCCCCACCCCTCACCCCCACTGGGATGGGGACGAGAATCAGGAGAAAGATAAACCTCAGAGATTGAGATAAGAACAATCTAATAATTGAAATAAAATAAAAATACATAAAAATAAAGACAAACCCCAAATAAAAATAATAATAGTAACAGCAACTGTAATGAAAAGGAAAGAAGGAGGGGAAGAGATGAATAAAATCCAAAGGGAAGAGAAAAAAACCCCAAACAATTGATGTACAATACAATTGCTCACTACACGATTGATGCCCAGCCAGTTCCTCAGCAGCAACTGGCAGGCCCTGGCCAACTGCCCCCAGTTTATACACAGAGCACGATGTTCTACAGTATGGAATGTCCCTTGGCTAGTTCGGGTCAGTTGTCCTGGCTGTGTCCCTTCCCCATTTCTTGTGCCTCTCCAGCCATCTCACTGGCAGGGCCTGAGAAAGTGAGAAGTCCTTGACTTAGTATAAGCATTACTCAGCAACACGTGAAAACATCAGTGTTTTCAACATTATTGTTCTCACATTAAATCAAAACCACAGCATTGTACCAGCTACTGAAAAGAAAATCAATTTTATCCCAGCTGAACCCAGGACTTCGAGAAAGATAATTCTAAATCACACTTAGGTGAGCAAGAGCCATCTGCCTTATTAACTCTTCCACCTTGACCTTTCTATACGTTGTAACAGGTTACCTTCAAAGTCTGACACTTTTTAAAGGTATGGTCAAGCCCAGTTGTTATACATAATACTCACCAAACAAAATACAGCCACCTCACTTAATGGAGATTGTCCAAGCTGCAACACTTTTAATACCAGACATGAGATATTAGCAATTCTGGGGCAAAGCAGCTGGGATTGTAGAGGAGGAACATAAATGTAGTTAGTGCTTAGAGGTCAACACAGCTTTCCATGTCTTTACATTCACACTGCACTGAAATGCCAGTGTTCTTCTACTCCTGCACACAGTTTATTACAACCCTTTCCCAGTTTCAAAAACTTTGTGAAATTCATGTCTATGGACCTCCCAGTTGCACCTTTAACCACAGCACAGTGTATCAGGAAAATGTATCACCCACATTATTGGCACTTGTCTGACATTCATCTTTAAAAGAACAGTAACCCTTTTACATGTTAGTGTTATCCTAAAGAATGAAAAAAACCCTTAAACTGATAAAACAAAAAAAAAACAAAAAACAAAAAACAAAAAACAAAAAAACAAAAAAAAAAAAAAAAAAAAAAAAACCAACCACCAACCCTCTGTTATTCAAGTTGATATTGTTTCTGTTCAAATGTGTTCAGGGTAGGTAACTGTCCAGTACACAACCTCATATCTGTATGAGTACTCTTACAGACAAAAGCCACGTACAAGAAGGGATTCAATGTAAAGTTCACAGAATATCTCTAGTTTTGGTGTTGACCTATTTATAAAATGTGATAGCTAATTGTTTACCACACCTATTATTTAACACATTTATAAAATGCTTTGAGAAGTGCAAATAAAACTCGTAAAATGAAGTTTCTTTATTTTACAGTTATCAAACAAATTCTGGAACCAGTTTTCCTTTTTTAGGTGGGGGAAGCTTTCTATTTAACCTTTGACTTTAGCTGAAAGACACTAATAAAAAAAAGATATTTTCCCAAGTGTGCTAATTGCAGTTATCTGTAGCTATGAAGCTTCCTGACAGTTCTTGTGATTAAAAGCACACAATCTATTGACACTCATCAGACTTCTGGCAGCCATCAGACTTTCCTGAGCTTGTGCACAACTGTAACAACTGTGTTTGAAGCAACAGCCCTTCTTAAAGGCAGATGGATCCCTGCCCAGGCTGCTTCCTCAGCTGATTCACTGGAAAAGAAAGTGGAGGAGGAAAAGTACATCTGTTTTTCTTCATGGAGGATGTAGCCCTAGTCACAGATTTTATTTGTGTCTATTACCTGTAAAGAGGCAAGGGAAAATACATTTGGTACTACATTTTCTACCTAGTATGCAATGGCAGAGAGGATTTTGGTAGCTCATGCATATGGCCAGCTCTTGCAGCTGTGCTACACTGATTTGCGACACACTTTGCTTGCTTTCCGACTGCCTCAAGTCCCACCTTCAACTCCTGTCTTCTCTTCCACAACCTTCCTTGAGGCATCTTAACAGGAGTAAAAAACCTTTTCCCCTTAGCAACCAGCTGCTATTCATCCTTCACCAACACTGCTTAGGTCACTACACAGGAAACTGGGAAAACAAAACTAATTCTAATACGTACCAGCACATACATTGCCTACAGTTGCAAGTCTGCCCAGACTGGAGCAGCATAACTGTCCCATAAAGTACAGGAAAGATATCCAAGGAGAGATAGCTCTTAAGTATGTTCTCAAGCCATCTGTGAACATTTTAAAGTGGGTTCCAAACCATGCAGGATACTATGACATCATTTTGAGTGTAAGCAAAAAGCATGGCATGTAGCTGGACCCAAATAAATGCTGTCTGTAGGGAGGTTAGTAGTAATCCACACAGTTCTTTTGAGCATTATTTTACCTGTCCAGAACTGTGACTGGTATATATCAAACTGCATAACTCCCTGCTTACAGATGATTATTTTGCTCCGTTAATACCTTCCTGTTGAGAAGCAAATATTTTACAGGCTTTCTTAGAAGAAAAGCCAGAAAGGTCCATGCTGATGGTGAAGCTTTCCTCTTTCCATCTTCCGTGAAAGAAATTATGCATTTGGAGACAAAGGAAAAAACCTTAAGATACTACTGAATGTACTACTAAGACTAGAAACTTCTGTCTGAATGAATTATTTCTTTTAGAAACTATGTCAAATTGATTTCTTTAAGTAAAGGTTTATTTTAAAGGAGGTTCTTTTATGTCTGAGAGTAAACTCTTATGGTAACAGCCTGTCTTTTGCAGTTAATTGCTGCTTGTCTCCTTGGATATCATCATTCGCGTAATTGTGATTCTTTTCAATAAAAAGGGATTATATAATCTTGGAGAAGCAAACATCATAAAATTTAAATTTACATGAAATTAAAGAAATAAGTGTTGCATGGTAACAGTGCTATTAAATTCCACCAAAGAATAAAGTCTTTAATATTATAAAGTAAATGTATTTATAGAAAATCACTTGGACTATACTGCTTCTCAAATGTCACACAAAATTAAAACATCAGACCATACTTTGAAGCAACATTACTGAAATAAATATTAATGCCAACTTTAAATGTTTATAATAAGGACATAAGGTTCTCATGAGGTCAGTTTCACATTTCTGAATTGGAAAAATTGTATCCTTTCTAAGTGCAAAATAAGCAATTGGATTACAATTTTATAAATAAGACTAAATTTCAAAGTATATGCCATAGTAAGTTTTCCATGCCTTCCAGTAGACACATTTGTATAACCCATGGTTGTATAAACAAACTGCAACAAGTTGCAGTGAGACTCTGAGGTTATAGCAGAGTTTTTCCTGCCAGGGTGACTGGAACATTTATCCCTTCCATTTTTATGTATGGATTAATTAATTGTAAGTGTTCCTATTGCCACTAATATTTGAAATTGCCGAGAGCCCATGGCAGGCTAATCTAATTAAGAAAGTGCTTTGTAAGCTGAAGAACAAAACCAAATTAGTCCAAAAGTCCGACACAGAAGAGCTACCAACTTAAATTTCTAACACTGTAAGTGAATTCCTAAAGAATTATTTCACAATATATTGTGGCACACGTAATACTCTGAGAATTTGAATTAGTCTGAAATCCAGCTTAAAAAAGCAAAACAAACACTTGTACCTCCTTCCAACCTTGCTTGGCACCATTAACTTCCCACAAAGTTTCTACTTCGTCAACTGTGGTTTTGATATCTGAAGAGAATTTATTTCAACTAAATTCTAATTTTGACCTTGACTGTCATCCATATATGCAACCTCAAATCAGTCAGTATGGAAAACATAACTATGGAATGTAACACAGTACTCAACACAACCAGCTCTCTTCTAGAAAGAACAGTCTCAAATATTGAAGTAAGATGATGGAGACCCAATTCAAAGCAGAATATATATATATATAAAAAAAAACAGCCTGATGAGAATGAGCATCTGTAACTTCTTTGACGGTCATAACATTCACTGCTCCAGCCTGATACCAAGTGTTTTCCTTAACCTTTATATAGTTAAACAGAAAAATAAGCAAGCTAAATAATCTAGTTGTCATCATGGTCTAAGGATGAATGAATAATAGTCTGTTGCTTCAGTACACCATGCAGCTCTTCAGCTCGGCACAGTAAGTGACAAGAATTCATCCTAGAAAAGACTGTTGGCCACATACCAAGGAATCCTTGCCTTCTGGAATATTTTTTAGGTAAAGACTGTTCAGAAAGACAGATAAAATCACATAGCCTGTGTCACCCACCTCAATGCTCAGAAAAAGGCAACTGTATTTTAGTTGGTTGCTCAAATGGCAAATGGCTTTAACCCAGCAAATCAGAATGCCCCTGCCTACTCTGCTCTGTCGCGTCTGCTGTAAGGATTTGGGAAGCTATGAATTGATGTTCACTGCAAAGTAAACAACTTTGTCACAATTCAGTGTACATATTGAAAAGGATATTCAGAACAATAAAAATAGCTGTATTTATTTTAGGCATGGATCTTGGCTAACATGTTTGGGCTAGCATATGAGAACAATGTTGATAACGCACTGATGGTTTTAGTTCTTGCTGAGTAAAAGTGTTTATACCAAGTCAAGGATTTTTCGGTTTCTTGGGCCTTGCCAGCCAGAGGGCTGGAAGGGCACAAGAAATGAGAAGGGGACACAGCCAGGGCAGATGACCCGAACCTGCCAAAGAGGTATTCTATACCATGGGACGTCATGCTTGGTATATAAACTGGGGGGGTTAGCTGGGGCTGGGGAGGATTGTTGCTCAGGGACTGGCTGGGTATCAGTCAGCAGTCGTGAGCAGTTGTACTGTGCATCACTTGTTCTCCTTTCTCCCTTTTCCTTTGGATTTTATCCTTTCCCCCACTTTTCTGTTTATTATTATTATTATTACTGTTACTTTTGTTGTTCTTACCTTTTTATTCTACTTATTATTAAATTATAAAATTGTTCTTATCTCAATCCTCAAGTTCTACATTCCTTTCTGATTCTCCTCCCCACCCCTCCGGGTGGGGGGGGGGAGTAAGCAAGCACCTGCACCGTGCTTGGCTGTCGGCTGGGGTTAAACCACAACATAGCATTTGTATCTTGAGATAAGAAAACATTTACAGCCTTAGAAGAGTGACTTCAGATAAAAAGCAACAAATTTATGTTATTCATTATGTTGCATTGGAACCCTGGATGCAAAGTAACTTATATTTATGAAGTAATACTATAAAGTGTGTTGGAAGTGCTTGATGGAAATCAATGATCATGGGCATACATGCTGCAACTGTCCAAAAAAGTCTTGCAAGCTATGTTCAGAAAAGTAGTAATACAGGAGATTCTGTGCAAACCTTACATGGCATAAAGTATACACAATATATAACCTCTAACTTTAAAAAAAGGGTGGGGACAAATTCTGGTTTAATTTACTGATGTCAAAATGATTAAATAGGAATTCTTTTTTAAAAATGCTTCATTTTCAAAAGTCTTGAGATGTTGCAAATGCATACCTCAGTAGAATTATTTTTTTCTTTGTAACTAGAAAGAAAAACAACTTCCATCACTGCAAAATGATTTGAAGTGTTTTTCCTAACTTAATCTTTACATCTGAGATGGGGGTGGTAGAGAGGTAACAAATAAATGAACAAAACCCCCAGCCAGGCAACCAACAAACCAACAAAAACACATTCTCTGGTGAGGTATGTATTGCTCTCTGGAGTGACCTGGTACAACCTATGGCAGTGCTGCAAAAGAGACAGAAGGGCCAGGCTGGTCTGCTCCCAGAAGTGGAAGGACCAGAAATGGAAGATTTCTTCTACAAGTGAAAGGACCATAAGTACTGAGATAAAGTTACACCTACACATACAATTTTTACACCAACACAGCACACTGTCCTTGACAGGAATAGCTACATTTTTCTCAAAGACGTGAGAGTGAAGTCTTGGATTACTTCCCAGGAAGTAATGATTGTGATAAAACCACTGGCAGCCTGAACACAATGAGAACCCAGGTGTTCTAGTCTTATCTAGATTTTTCTCTAACAGAGCTCTTGTGGACAGACTGTCTTCCTTTTGAGTACAGATGGTTGCAATTAAAATAGCTATGACAGTTCATTAACATTTTGGGGACAGTTGCTTTCTCTCTGGACTGATTTTGTCATTTGCCAAGTACAGATCTGTACCTGACATAACCTAACCATGACAGAACCAATTTGCAACCAGTTGCTGCTGGGAGTCATTGCCATACCAGTGCACTGCTAAGTTATGCATCATGCTGCACTGCCTGGCTCAGACTAGGAGCTGCAGCACAGAAAGAGTCATGGAAAAACACGCACACAAGCATGTGTCTTCAAAAGACGTGTATCTAACTACTTATGCAAAACAACTTCTGAAATCGTTACTACATTTATATATATATTATAATACTACACTATAACACATGATATATATATATATATATATGTATGTAATACCATACTATAAATCTCCGAGGACTTCTTCAAATATTTCAACGAAATAGTGAAACAAGACAACCACTGTTTGCTTTGGATGAGAAAGGACAGCGTTTTTTAAAGATAACAGTTGCACAATCTGTAGAGAGGAGCTTTCTAGGTCACTTCTCTCAGAGGGACCTAAGGTGAGAAGTTGCACTATGTCATCGGAAGACTGCCAGATCCACCATCCAAGAAAAACAGTCACAAAGGGCTGCATTAGAAAGACAGGGAGGGGAAAACAAAGAGAGAGATCAGAACAGCTCCACATACACAGATTATATTTAGTGGTGTTTACTGTGGAAGTTGGCGGTTATGTTTCAGGTGATATAGCTCCCAGTGTTGACATAATGCTTGCTATCAGAGTATAACATGTGAAAACCAAAATTTCTTGTCATAAATGCAGAAAAAGACATCTTGGCTGGTAAAATAAGGGGTTTTCTTTCCTTGTAAAAAAAGGGAACCATTTTCTTTTAGCTGAAAAAAAATAATTCAGATTTTAGAAGATCCTCCTAGGTATACCCATTTTAAAAAATACTCAGACCCAATATGCCTGTTTGAGAAGCCATGATTTCTCTTTACATTTCTTTTTGTTTGATTTTTTGTTTAAATATTGTGTGGAGAAATTCTGATTAAGCTTTATTAAAACATACAGCTTAATACAAATCCTGAAGTCTAAGGAAGTTTTAACATTAAAAGGACTGTCTTGTTTCAACTTCAAATAATTGTTCAGTGTTTATTAAGCGCAAACTGGCCTCTGTGATCAAATACTGTTGGCAACCCAAATTAGAGTTAAAATATGTGTCCCCATGCTTTTCACTGCGTGTTGCTATACAACATACATCATTATGAACCTTATAAAAGACACTGTTTCAAAGAATTATTACAATAGTTTTTTTTCCTGGAAAAACAGCTGTAGTCAGTATCAAAGATGTGCTAACTATGAGTGCAGAAGCTACAGAAGTTCTCTTATTGCACCCTCAAGAGCACACAAGGACTGGAACATATTTCTTCTTACAAGAAAATAATACTAAAAAAAACCCAAAACAAACAACCCCCCCAAAAAATATCACCCCTCAAAAAAACCCAAACAACAACAACAACAAAAAACAACCACCACCACCCCCCAAACACAAGAAAAAAATCAACCAGAAAGAGGGCAATTTTTCTGGAAATGTAAACATCCATGACATATTGCTACTCTCTAGTCCAGATTCAAGCTTATGCAAAATATTAGCTGTATGTTACACCCAATGTATGATTTTTAAGTCTGGATTAAATAGCTATTAGCAGATAAAAATCAATGTAGAGCATTCAAATGCACAGCAAGCCCAGTATTACATGCAGTCACTACGGACTGCACAGCAGCTGTATACCTTTGCAACTTCTAACAAGTTAAATATAAGTTATTGCTGCCACCAACAGGATGTTTCTCAGTATATTTTTTCTAATATCTCTCAAAATTTGCCTTTCTATAAAATTTCTGTATGCTTGTGTTCAGATGTAAGACTGCTTACTGTTGTGACAGGAAATTCACAACCAACATAGAAAAAGCTGTACAGCAAATAATTCCATAGTAAACCTGAGAAGTGGATTACTTTTCCTCCTTATGAAAACAGCCTACAGAAAACAGTCTACTGTCGTAAGTTCAAGTCGATTGCTCTAAAAATCCAAACAAAAATCCCTACTGAAACAACAATGAGAAAGTGAAGACAGCCTGTAAAGTGGGTGGAGGGTTCAATCTGGTTAATACCACAAAAACAAGCGATGATCTATCTGATTTTTTTACAATAGCAACAGAATATATATATAGATAATGCAATTGCGATAGAACCATGTTTAGCATAAAAATGATTGAAAAGAAAGCAAAATTTGGTGTGAAAAGCACTGCTGATGTAGACAAGGGGCTCTTCCTTTTCATATTCTTCTGTTGATCTAACCTTCTTCAGCACAGATGTATTCGCATACCATGAGAGGGGAGCAGAGGAAGAAAGAGAATGGTAAAAATCTGTGGCATTTAATGTTGTAGATGGAGGGATGCTTCACAAGTGACACTTGTCTAAGCTTTGGAGAACAACAGAGAACTTGGATGAGGAGGTGTCCAGCAAGACTGTACCATGCAGGTCTGACAAAAAAAAAAAAAAAAAAAAAAAAAAGAGGATTTAAAAAAAACAACACGGTAGATTAAAAAAAAGTAATCATTACAGTTGCTCTGATACATTGGTATCAGTGCTGGCCAGCTGATAGCAAAATTATTGTCTGTAAGAACAAAGCTTTGACAAGACTAGCAAATTTATAAACAAATCAATTCTAATCTGTTGAAAGGTCATCTTTCCATTAAGACTGAATAGGAATGAGATTAAATTACATGGTTGGCTACAGATGTCTACAACAGGGCACCAAAACAGGAGAAGGTTAGGAGCTGAGCTGCATGAAAACATGCAGAGTGATACTCCATGGCTTTGCTCATGAAACTCTCAATGAGGCTGGCTAGCCACATTTTTGCGAGGCTGAGTCTGAAATACATCTTTACGATGGTTAAAGGGAAATATCTGACTAAAGAAATACTGCAATGACAGTTCACTCTATTCTTACACAATAAATATTTCTTTCCTCCTTCTCTATAAAAATTAGGTCCAGCTTCTGAAACCTGCAATGACAAAATTCAGCTGTAGTGGATCTCCCTCTGTTTTTCTTCCCTGCAAATTTTGCCTGTTAAGGAGCTTTAATGAATTTCTCTTTTAAGAAAGGAGACTGATTACAAAATCTACAATCTAGACACAGAAGCAAGGGATGTGCATATTCAGCTATACCGGAAAAAGGGGAGGAGTAGCAGGAAAGAGACAGAAAATAATTTTGCCTTCAGGACCCAAAATCTTCACAAGAACAGTTATGCCCTACCTATAAAGGATAAATTATGAAGAAATACAATCGGCATCTGGATTAGTTCACTCTTCATGTCTCTGGGAAGTCAAACATGAATAGGTCCAGTGCAAATCGGCTCTTTTTGCTTAGTTGATGGCTAAACTACAGCAGATGCTAGAAGATTTTTAAGCTGCAGAGACCACATGTAGAGGCTGATGCAGTACATTGCCCATATTGTATGCTAGCTTGATTTCAGCATTCCCTCTGAAGAAGGTAAAAAAGCACCTTGCAAATGATTGTGAGAAAACAATTCATCTCCACTTCCACCCCCAAAGTATGTTTTAATTTTACGTTTCTGTTTCTAAGATAAAGACAAAGAAAGCAGATAGATATTTTTTAAAAATCACTAAAATAACTTCTGCATTTTGCTGTGGGTTTTTCTAATACATTTTTCTAATGTCTACTTTCACCTGTCATTACTTTAGCTTAATTAGCTTATACTGGCACCTATTGGTAGAAAATAATATTTGCATGCTCCATTATCAGTTATTGCTTGCTCTTTCATCAGGAACAGAAATGCTGCTTATAGTAATTATTGGTTTGCACCCTTCCCACTTTATTAGGAGAGCATTTTCCATTGTTTTAATCATCCTACAGTAATTTGGTACTGAGGATAGCAAGGGGGTAAACCTGTTCTAATTCATATGAATTCATTTTTCTTTTTCTCTTTTTTTTTTTTTTTCAGTGAAGTGTTCTAAGAAGTTTCTTAACTGATTTATGCTTGTACTCAGAATATCTGCAGAGAACACTCAATCTGTGTGATGGGACAGAAATCAATGACAAAAACAGAGGTTTTAAATGGAAGCAGAGCATGCCTGAATCATAGCAAGCAAACCACCATCTACAGCAACTACAGAAGAGGTAACTGACAATTATCCTTTAAATAGCAATTAAATAGAATAGTACTGCTAAAAAAAATGAACTAAAACAAAATTCATAAACAATAAATAAAATTAATTAAATAATAATTAAGAAAATTACTCCTGAATGGGACTGATTTGGAAATATTTTCTAGCTTTTTTCCTCCCCCTGTTTTATTATGGCTCTATTTATTCAGAAGGGTGAAAACTCAGCTCTTCAATGCAATTTATTTAGCAGATCATATCAGGAATCAAAAATGATTTCAAGGATCTCTGCAACTGTGCTCTGAATGCACACCTCTCTGTAATGAAAGGATATCACCTCCAAATTTGTGTCCTGCTTTGGAGACACATTTTTCCCCAGGGACTTAGTAATATTAAAAATATTAAAAAGTTTTAGTTTTGCAATGGCTGTTTCCTGTCATTCCCAAAGACCTTTTTTTTTTCCTCCTAGAATCCCAAATTCCAGCTGTCATAAAGGTCACTACTCAATAATTCAGTTAACTATAGGTTTCTTGGGCCATTTTACATGCTCATAAGTAACCTCCAGCTGCTGCTCCAGAAGAGTGCTGGTGTCCTATCCATCCTGTCTTATACCTGCTAGCCCCACCAAACTGTTTCAAACGCTTATAATATATAAAAAAATAGTCCTAGATTTCAATATTTAGGCATCTGAATATTATACTTAATATCCAGAAGAAATTCACAAACATAGCTGCTTCTGCTGTCAGCTTGTACTTTGTCAGCCATATAAATAGTTAATACAAATAAAAAAAAATTGATGCAAACCCCTGAAGTTTCACAGAGTGCATTCTGTAACTGCTCCGTTATTTATCCTTTCCTGTTGTCTATTCTTCAAATGGATCATTCAGTCAATCAAATTAATCAAATCAAATGGCTAACTTGCACAGTCCAAAAATACCATGTTTGTATAGTGAATGTAGCTAATTTTCAGATGCTGGTTGTATCCATTACAGAGGAGCTGGGATGAAGATACACAGCAAAGCCAAAAAAGCCCCCAAATCTGAAATGCATGAAATCTTTTTTTGAACAGTAGTGGCCAGCTCTAGCAATAAAAAGAAGTGCAGGGAAGGAACACAGTGTCTACTAGACATTTTGACCATATCTTCTTTCACTTTGAGCTCTGTAAAGATGCCCTAAGCACACATCTTTATGGTATTGTGCTTGTGATTTCATTTCACATCATAAGCTGCTATCAACACAGCCTTGTCATTGCAGTTTGTCACACGTAGTAGCGTGAGCTTTCTCTATCTCACTGAAATTTTTATCTCACTAGTCACAATCACAGACTGCTAGTTTAAAGCAGAGCTCTCAGACATTACGAGAAGATGAAATCACAAAAGATAACATTAATAGACATTGCCACCACCATAGAGACAAATATTATAGCTTTTCTGGAGCTTAAATCAAAGCTAATATGTTATAATAGCAAATGTTCACATATGTACATATGTATGAGCGGAAAAAGAGAACCCGCTTACAACACTCCTGAAATTTTCATAAAAGTTATCCAATGTTGTTTGTGCAAAGTATGAAAATTGCCTTTTTTAAAAATATTTTTTTAGCATCTTCCCTTTTCCCCCTTTCCTTCCAGCAGTGGCAATCTCCAGGAAGAAGCTTTCTTCATTCCTCAAGTCTTGAGTTTCTAATATTATTTTTTTCATCATTATGCAGATTTGTTCTGATCATGCCCTATTTTACTGTGCACAGTAAAAGACGCAAACCTTAAGCCAAAGATTTTAAATAAATTGAGGTATGGATAAATAAGTGCTTGTCCTAAACTATAACAGATGAAGAATACTTAAGAATGAAGACCTTCTGTGTTTTGTGGCTGTAAAATTCTTGCCATACTTTGACTTTAGTATGTGCACACATTTAATTATTCATTTGTGTGCACACATTTAATTATTCATATTTGAATTATTTTCTTTTCAGTGATCTATTGTTATCTTCACATATCCTCAATAGGATGTTTTTTTCCACTTGTATCTCAAAACCAGCTGAAGTGTTTTACTGAGGCTTGTTAAACTGAAATCAGCAATCCCACCTACACCATGAGGCATGCCTTGATTACAAGTTCATAATTTTTTCTGGTTTAAAGTTAAAAGGTGGACAACTTTGTTAGCGGGGTTACTTCTGATGAAAGCCATCTAAAGTAAAGGATTGAACAATTAGAAGTATTTTAGTATTTACTTCTCATTAGTCTCCAATTATGTTTCTGGAACTGACTGAAGCATCAATAAAAGCTTTTTCCAGAAAGCATTTTAAAACAGTGAGCACCCTAAAACATGTTAAAATAAATCCTTGCCTTGGGAAACATGTCTCACTTACTGGAATATGTAATTGAAAACAGAACACATGTAACTGCTAAGTGCTACTGAATCTGGAAACAACCATAAACAGTTGGAATTGTCTTGTTTTTATTAGTGTTCTACCAAAGTAACTTTTTTTCCAAATTCCTTGATTAAAAACTGCTCAACGGACAGTTTTACTTTAGCTAAAGTCAAGCAGCTTACTCTTTAAACAGTAAGTTATGCTTATAAATAAAAAAAATATCCAGTTTGTTTTTCTCTGGTTCTGTCATTTTTTACTTTCACTGTAGAAAGTAAGGATACATAAAAGAAATATGCTATTGAGAAAACATTTCCAGGCTTGAAGCAAAAACCAAACCATCCTTCTGTGAAAAATGCTTATAGATACAGTTTCATTAAAGAATGAAAATCTGAAACAGAACAAAACAAAACAAAATATACTGTAAACATATTGGGAAAAAAACCCAACAGCTTAAAATGTTCTGCTTTGTACATTACTGTATCTGTATTTGTTCTACACAACACTGAAATAGCAACAAAGAAAGGAAACCATTTTTCTGTTTAAGCAAACTGGTTGCATTCCGCAATCAGTTGAGATTCAGCTTATTACATCAAGAAAAGGGGGAAAGACTTCCCTACCCCAAGTGGATGCCCTGTGTTCTCATGTATCTGGTAAGAATCACCGGCCTTTTGAGTAGAACTTTACAGTAACAAAGTGTTTCCACTTTTTACTATAAATGATGGTTCAAAAGATACCATACCTATGCAAAGTTATATTTGATGAAGTATTTTAAAAAAAAGTTTAACAGTTTAACTTGATTTGCCACAGTCTGAAGCTTCCTATTAAAGCACTCTTCACAAAGGGATCAAATTAGCCCTAGTGCTTCTAAAGGTTTGGAACTTTTTTTGCTGCCATGACATTTTGTATGTTATGTAGTTAGATTTGTTCCAGCTTTTGCTTTCTTTATCATTGTTTGCACTGTAAAAACCAGATGCTTATCGAAGGATGTACAACCTTTAACTTTACTAAAAAATGTAATTGAATGACCCAAGAAAAACTTTTGGGGCCTGATATTGGAGTTTGCTTTCTCTACAGAAAGGTGGCATTTCTGAATAAAGAACAGTAGCTTGGTCAACAAACACAGATTCCATTATTGGGTGTAAGAATACAATCTCATTCTTATTAAGTAGGGTTACAGAAATAGGGCACGTATAGATAACTGCATCTTTAGTGGATAATTTGAAAAGTACTGCTGGGAAAGGGAATGACAGATGTATAAAATTAATATTAACGTTAACATTAATCACCTCTAATATTTATGTGTATTTCTTCTCCTTCCTCTGACAAAATTGTGGGTATCTTATTCTTATAAATGGAAACCAAGTAGATTTTTCTAAGGAGTACCTAACGTCATAAAATTTTACATGAGAAATGGGTATCCTCCTCAAGACTTGGCAAATACAAATGAGGTTTCTTGGCATGTAGAGATATTGTTTAGCAAGATTAACTGTTCGAGAATCTGAGATCATAAGGGTAATCAGTTGGAAGGCTGCTTTATCAGAAGTTTGGATGCTGAATGCCCTAAAGTGGTTAAAAAGTGGGGGAGGGTAGAGGTTGCAAGTTTTCATGTTTAGAGAACTGCCAGCAATTCAGTGAACTTTTCCAGCTATATTTCCCTTGCTGACAAAATGAGACATTACTGAGGAATTCCCCTTAACACACTGCAGGACCCCTTTGTTTCTAACAGAAAACATGAAAAATAACAACAACAAACAAACTGTAAGAAAAATACAGGTATAGTGTTCAGCTCCTACTGAAAAAAAAAGCCAAGCAGAAGTCTTAACAGAGGGTCTAATCTTGGGTAAGCAGAAAAGAGTATTTTATTCCAGAGTGTCTTTGGTTTAGAAATTCTGGAGAAGATGTGACAGTCTAAGGATAAGAGGATAAATCAATATGTAAAGACAGAAAGTGATCCATATTTCTCTGCAGAAACTATTTAGGATGATACAGCTGTTAAACATAAAAGCTTTAATGAAGGAGGACTTTTGAAGAATGAGTACACATTTTCATATATTGCTTATGTTTACAAAAATACAGAACTTCAACAAAAATGTTTTCTTTAAACAATGGTGTGATAAACATTTAATGGTTTTTTTCTTGAATATATAAGTATGATACTGCAGAAAACATGCAGGAATAGTTTTCAGAGCTTTTTCAAGTAAAAATTTCTAAATTAGTGCAACTTAACAGAAAGTTGGGCTCACAGAATATTGGACATTTTATTAAAGCTGTCAATATAGAACTAAATAATTTTGATGAATGTATTCAGTTTGCACTCAATTATTTGGCAAGCCAAACAGGATGAAAGGCTGAAGCAAAAGCTGGATTCAGAATGAATGAGATGATCATAACTAGAAATGGATACAATGATACACAGGCATATATGAGCATCTCAAAGTTAATATCCTCTCAATCTACTGAATTACTGGATAAGCTATTAATTCAACCAATTCAATTCTAACTATTTCTTTAGCGGAACCCAAGGTGCCTTTTTGAAAAGAGGAGCTGTAATAAAAATACATTTAATTAAAAGTCCAAGATAATCACCAAAACGATATATACTTAACCTGAAATGTCTAAATAATAATAATAAAAAAATATATTTTCAATACTGTATATTTTTATTTCAAATTATATTTTCAATAGAAATTTCACTCATCTTCATAAGCATAATGAATCTCTAAATGAAATGATTGGTTACACAAACTATTTCTGTTTCTACCTGAACAAGAGCACTGACTTCTTGGTCTTGTAAACTGTCTTTCCAGCTGATCAAACAAACATCATCTACTCTCTCTATGTAATTTCAGTTTTGACCTCATGAAATTTATTAACTGACAATGAAACAGCAAGCTGAAAGAAGCAAAATATGTAACATGTCATTTGCACAGAAAATGTATCAGCACTCATAGATGAGACAGACTGCAGAAAGACTGAATAAGGAAGGTACCACCATCTGATTATATAAATGGGCATATGTAAGTATGACAAGTTTATATTTTATGAAACCATTAAAGGAAAGAACATAATAAGAACTGTCAAATTATCTTTGTATTGCAAGCACAAGCACACTTAATCTATAAATAATCACATGCTATGCTTTACAACCTGATAAAGTTACACTATGAAGAAACATGGCAAGTCAAACTCTACTCCGAGCTATACCAGTATCATGGAAGCATGAACTTCCATCAAGACTCCTTTTGTTAATAGTGATTATCCTTTAAAAAGTAAGGTAAAAAGACAATATGGACTCAGGAAGCAGTTACACAGACACATGGCATGTGGCAGTGTAAAAGTTTGTCAGAGTCCAGCAATCACAATCACATTTCATCACTCATTAAGCACAAGAAAGGCGTAAGAACAGAAGTCAGAGTCAGTGTGGAATGCTCAGGGAAAGTAGCATTAAATACTTGCCTTAGTGTAACAAACTTTCCCTAGAGCTCCCATCTGGGAACAGAATCCGGGTTTGGACCGATCTGTATTACGAGCCATTAAGGCCATTGCTAGGTAATAAAGATGCTGAAAGGGTCCTCAGCAAACTTAAAGCACTTCCCAGCATCTGACAGTCATCACTGACATCTAACAAGAAATCATTGGCTTGAGAGCTTCACATTACCTATCCCCTTAATCCAGAATTGGCTCTTTTGTTAAATTAATAAGAAACTTTTTGACGGTTTATAGCAGATTTTCCTGAAACATTTGGAGAAACAGCCAGAATTGTAAATACTGGCATACCAGCATTTTTAAGTTTGAAGACATGATAACTTTAAGTCCAGGGTTCTCTGTAGAGACTGTACAGGACAGTATGTTTCTCCTACACTGAAGTGGGTAGCAAGGAACCTGTTAATGAAACCAGGGCCCTCAAGCAGTAGCAGTAACAATTTCCCTCAAGCACCACAACAGGCAATATAATACATGAAGGTGCAGAGGCTGAAAACATCCAGGCCTGAAGCAAGCAGTTTTCAATGAACTGCTCAGACTGGTTCCGAGCACTGTTTCTATGTTCCCATGGACTGGAAACTGTGAAGCTTTTAGCTTCTTCCATTTGGGAACATTATATGACTTAGGGGAGCAAGTCTGAAAGATTTCTACCTAGATTAATGCCTCCTGAAATAGCCAAGAAGGAAACACAAACCCAGTGTAAGTCCCTGCTATGATTGTAACAATTTTAAGAATGAGCTTGGACAAGGAAGCGTGACAATCCTTATATCTTCCATGATCCTCACTTCCTCACTCTGCAAAAGAAAGCAGAGCTCCAAGGCATATGGGTTGCTCGGTTGCTCTGCTTCCAGTATGCATTTACTGGAATACACAAGCTATGGACTATGTCATCTTGCCTTAATGCCAGATGTAGGCTGCTGAAATACCAGTACAGATGGCCCAGTTCAGTCTGCTACATGGATAGAACAAGGCAGAAAACAGACTGTGAGGATCAGCAGCAGGTGCATGTAATGTGGATGCAAAAGAGTAAAGGAGGATGCAGTTATTTAGAACTGCAGTTTCACCCTAAGCTCTGTCCATCCTACTTACAGGCTTCTGCTAAAAATGGATGTTTTCTCTCCCTCCTCTTCCCAGCCATTCAGTCTGATTGTGCTAACTCCCATTGTCTGTAATTGTGTGGTGCACTTCAGGAGCTTGTTGATCTGGAGGAACACTAACTCATCCAAACCAACCAACTGAAGTGGCTTGCTTTTTTTGATGGCATTGGTTAATTGCAACAAACAATAAAACCAAGATCCATAAACCTGATGCTGCAATTCATCCAGGATAGTTGGCAATAGCACTTTAAAAATCTCCAGTATATTAATAAATTTTCTGAAAAATTACACATTGATAACTGCTTATATTTTGATTACGAATCTTCCCATTCTCTCCTGCATTACAGGAAATGGTTTCATCTTTAATGCTTTTTCTGGAACACTGATAGAGAATGACTAAAAGTGAATCAGTTAAAAACCAAACTAAATTTTTTCTTCCCAATTTATCTGCTTATTAATTGCCTACTATTAAGGATATTACTGTTTAAAAGTCCTCCTTTATCCTAAAAATTATGGCAGTAAAATAGTTTGCAATCAATTTCATGAACAACTCAAATTTTTGCTTTTACATGTGATAAAAATCAAGCTTGACTCATTCAAAAAGTCTTCCAGCACAACTCCCACACCATGCTGACAGACAGATAAATCCTAGAAAAAGCCAGGTCAATAAGTGACCTCAATATCCTTTCAAAATCCAGAATATTAATGTTAATGAGTTAATGTTAATTGTAAAATACTGGGCAAATTCTTGAATCCCTTACATCCCCTCACTGGTAAAAAGAAGTGCAGAAGTATTCTAGAGGATAATATCCTAATTACATAAGCTAAAATGATCAAAGGTTGTGCTTTTATGGTTTTTAAAGCCTTCAAAAACTTGCTAGCATAGTTGCAGGATGCAAACAGCTTTGTAAGCAAGTGGAAATAATCCATAATATCAAATAAATGGAAATATTTTACGTTTTTGTATTTTTATTTTAATCTTATTTGCAACTTATTTTAAAATGTCATATAAGCCAGATTTCAGGTTTGGAAGCATAGAACTCTAGAGCAGAGAAAATTCCTTTTAAGGCAGCACTTTTATAAATAATTTTCTGTATTTTCCAGTTAATATTTTTAAAGTACTGAAAATTAACTGTGGAAATTGTGTCTCTTAACAGTTTGCAGAAACAACTTCATAAGTTAAGCATTTCAGTTTTGGGGTTTGTTCCAGATTTGAAGAAATAGTTAAATTTCACTTGGGTTTGGCTTTGCAAGGCCAATATCACAGATAATGCAAAATCCTAACCCTGTCTATCGAAAGACAAATGAGATTAACAATTCTAAAAAAAAAAAAAAAAAAAAAAAAAAAAAAGCCTGCACAACTTTCAAAACCTGAAAATCCCAAACACTGAAAAGATAGTAAATTTAGTCTGTTGGGAAAACTACAATCAAATATATGAAAAATCTTGCATGAACTTGTGCAAGAGAGACATTTATTTCTACATCAATTGCGTTACTCGAATGAGAAATTTATCAATTTCATATACTCAATGTGCCGTGCAGCGTCAAAATGCCCTACAAACATAACATCTACTGATTACCCCTTTCTAAGCACCTACAGAACACTGATAAAAACCTCAGTGACATTATGCCAGTGTACACTGCTGTTCAGGTAGGCTGCTGTTGACAGTCTTTTCTTCCCTCATTACTGTATTTCCAAATCCATGCGGTACATGGCTATTTGGGGAAGCAAAGGGAGTCCCCAGGACATGGCACTGGGCGAGCAGAGCTGCAGCTCTGGGCTTGAGAACTTTAGGCTGCCTGATTGCAACATGTACTATGATAGACTATGATAGCACCGGCCCTATTCAGCTAGTAGAAAGCATAAAAAAATCTTTTATTCCTGGAAGTTAATGGTTTGTCTTTACAAGCCTAAACACAATTAAATAGATAAAGCAGTATAGTGTTAAGGAGATACCTCTCTGTTGATGAAATAAGATTTGGGAATCAGAAATCACAGCTAAGATGAAAAAAGCTTGCACTTAAGAACACAAAACATGCAGTACAATAATCCTGTTATTGTATTATACCTCTGGCAACAAAGAATATCCTCCATCTGGATGGGTGGATGGCTCAGGTGGCCTTAAGTACTTGATAAATGCATTTTCCAATCTATAACTCCAAAGAGTATAATAACCACGTGTTATTTAGATTTTCTATAACTTAATAAAATCCAGGAGACATCCTTCAAAATATGTTGTTTAAGCTATAGTACTTCTATATAAATTTAGTTCAAAAATGTCTCCCGTTGAAAAGCTAAAGTATCTGAACTGTCCAAAGGTAGTGTCTGGAGAAATACTACCTTTCTTTATGAGTCTCTGTGGACACTTTTGTTTGCACTAATAATAACAGATCAAGTAAATGTCATTTATTTGTGATATGCATCACCAAAGGTGGACCCGGTATCTTAGAAACATGTAAAAACTTGGGTTTTTTTCTAATACAGCCTGAAGACAGAAACAAAATAGAGAAAATCAAGCTGAAGAGCAGATGGCACTGAATGAAATCGTAGCAGAAAACCTAAATGAAGTGTGAAAGACAATAAAATTAACATTTAAAAAACAAAACAGTATACTTCTGAAATAGATATGCTTCCATAATGATATTGTAGTTCTTTGGTGGCTAGTTAGTTTCTGGCATGTAAAAAGGCATACAGATACATCTTCAAGACAAGTCAACTAGAAGTCAGCTTCTGCACCAGAGATAGACCTTCTGCTCCAGCCACATTTAGTTAGCTTGCCTAATAAGGTCTTTTAACATAACTACTGAACTATTCACCCGCTGTACCTTTTAGGGAAAATATCAAGTATATAATTCCCACTTTGTCAGAAAAAGTTAGTTTGTTCTTTTTCTGCAAAATGGAAAATGATCTAACATTCTAAGGCAAGTCCGAAACCTCAAGAAAGTTACTTTAGGATCGTCTGAACTCCTCTCAACTAAGTTTACTCTTCCGGGATTTTTCACTAACAGTTAAAATACATAAAACAAACAAGCCCATATTTACTGAAATTATAATTATATGAAGTGTGAGTAGGTAACATGAATAAGGAGAGCTAGAAGAGCCACTTATGAACGAGCATGTAGTGTGACAGAAGAAATTTGACATGAAGAATTCCCATGGCCAGAAACATGGCTGTTTCTCCTTCCTCCAGAGGTCAGACCACACTCCTCCTCCCTCCGACCCCCTCTCCCACAATCCTCAGTGCTACTTAGCAGGAACGAGCTACAGCTGCACATCATCCATGTCAATCAACCCACTGCCTTTGCGGCATGGCCACAGCCACATATTATCAATGTTAATCAAGCCACTGCCATCATCCCTCTACATCTTACTCCAACAGAAGTTGATCCTACAAGAGAGTCCTATATCAGGCATGGAATTTTTCCGCTAATTGTAATATAGGACTATAGCTGTGGTAAATGGGCAGTATGCATAATCAGGTAGATGGGAACAGAGAATGAGATGAAGGAAAGCACTGAGAAGCTAAAAGCCAGAGGTGAGACTGCTTTTCTTACCACACAGAGTAATAAACACCGGTCAGACTCAAAGGTAAGTCCTCAGCTTGTCAGGAACAAGTAAGGCTGACCCACAGGAAACCAACACAGGTAAACAACAGGTTTGTATCCAATTGACTGCAATCTAGGCTAGCAATTCAAAAGGCCCCATTTCTTTTGTGTCTTACTGAAAACTTATCAGCTATGAGTTACCTTAAAGCTCACTTTTGATACCTTTCAAAGAGCTGGCTGGACTTAGCCAGGAAGGTTTGGGATTTGGTGTAGGTGAAATTCTATAATCAGGTAAAGCAGGAAGTCAGACTGTACAACAATAGATGGTCTCTTCTAGACTTAAGTTTTTGAAGTGTTAATTGCATTGGGAAAGAAAAAATATCCAGATCAACAGACAAAAGAACTGCCAGTGAACAATACATCTTGACTTGGTATCCCCAAGACTGGTACCACAAACTAAGCAGACTATGGAACACACTGAAAGCTACCCATTTATTTCACTGCTTACAGAATGAAGCCTACCAAAAATGAAAATAAGTTATTAAACACTGAAATTTGTCTTGTGGCCTAGAGACACTCCCAAGCAAGAAAAAGAATAACTATAAAGGGGGGTGGGGGGGGTGGGGGGTGGACACAACACTAAGAGAAGGTTAACCCCCTTTTTTTCTAGACTTCATTCAGTGATCTCCCTGGATCACCCATTTTAACAGGTACAGAGTACATTGTCTCACATAATAGGAAAAAAAGCTTTCATAGACAAATTATGTCATTACAAGTACATAAATTGCAACATGTTAACATATATGACTGAAAGCTCAAGTTCAGGTAAACACTGTGAAATAGAAACACACTGTAGCATCTTATTTTGCTTTCCAGTATCTTCACAATTCACAGAAAACCTAACAAGAACAAATAATTGTAAAGTACACCTTACTGAAGTCCCAGACAGAAACCAGAAAGCTATCTACAAATACATTTTAAATAATTCAGGTGCTATTCTAATATGGATACTTGTTAATCATTCCCTAATACATGTATAGACATGTACATCCCTCTTCACTCTGCCCTTTTCAAATACAGAAAAATCACAGATAAATCAAGATATTTCTCATGGGCTTCTAAGAGTTATTGGACAAGCTCACAGAAAAAACTCATTGAACATTTCCCAGAACCACCTGAAAGCACTCCTTCACCTCTTGGAAGGTATTTGAGGCCAGCTTCCACTACATGCTTCATTTCTGAATAAAGAAAAGCAGGATGAGCAATAACTTGTGTGAGTAAAAAGCCAGGGAGTTTTGTAAGACAAAGGCCTATACAAGAAAATTCATCAATATAAACACAAACATGAAATAGCCCAAGACATTTGCACACAAGAGCTAGCAGGGATTTCATTACACTGTGAGCTGGCCAAAAAGGGAAGAAATAAATGGTATGAATAAAGCTAACTGCTGGACATTGGTTGTAGGATTTTAGCCTCATGCAATGTAGGCTCCTGAAGGAACCAAATCAAACTGTCACCTATAATGTAAATTGAAATTTTCAGAAGAACTTGAGAAGCTTACAGTCCTGTCCTGCTCCCCAAATATTTTGTTTCAAACATGGTATTGGAAAGTTGTGTGTGGGAGTGAAAGAACCAAAGTATGTGGCTCAGCTGGAAATATATAACAGAAGGAGAAAAAGCACTTTCATGAGAACTATGTGCTCCACTGTGATTTTGTAGCACACAAAATATTCTGGGGTTTTAACTGTTGGTTTTTGGTGGTTTTATTTTCCTGAGTTCTAATTACTTACGGCTCAAGAAATACTTTAGATACTTACATATGGATGTAATCCATTTATTAGTTTTCATACACAGTCCCTGTTTCTAAAAGCTTATGTGCTTGCTTATCTTTATATGACTATACCTGCTCAATTAATGAAAATAACATAAATATAGTGAAATGAATCTGCAGAACTTCATAGTACCATTGTTCAAACTACGACTTTGATTAGAAAGCTTAAATTAAGTGAATAAGATAATTTCCTATATGTGAAATACTCTTCATGGAAGCATTAATATTTCTTATTTCATTGACTAAGTAATAATGAATTAATGCAAAAAAAATCTAGTCATATTTTCTCTTCAAATTAATACATTTGTGTTTAATTTGGTATGCAATTTCTTGGTTTTCATTGTCAGTTTTGTATAAAACTGTCATATCATTAAAGACTGCAGGTACTTTTTAATCCCTCAGTCACTTTGGTAATTTTAAAATTTAATCATCCTTTCCATCATTTAGGATACTTGATTGGCCCATGAATTTAATCGGAATGTTTATTAAGCGTATCTGTGAAAAACAAGGGTTCTCATTAAGAGGAACTGGTCAAGCTTACGTTGACAGCTGGTATCCACTCAGGTCACCAGAGGTTCTGGACCAACACTGATTAAAGGAAGGTGATACAAACTAACTTCTTGTTCTGACCTTGATTCAATTGTTTATTGTTCAGTTCTTCAGGTTTCTCTGTATTGCTGTCTGAATTACAACACAAATACTTGAGCGATAGAGAGGAATGACCTAGTTTCAAAGGTGAAAGTAGCTAACTAGGGCAGTACAGAGCTCAGTACACCTTTAGCTAACTTCTTTTTGGCCCTTTTACTTCCAAAATTTAGCTTCAAAGTATCATATAGGGCCTGTTGTCCCATGGAACATTTCTTTTCACGAAAGGACAAATGGTCAATTGAATACAACCACATTATGCTCATTTTATTATGTTGGCTTCTAAACAGATCCTCAGTAGGTGAAAGATTCAATGCAGTATTGAAGTGCTCAACATCTCCAGCTTACCAAGTAGAAGTCTGTATTATATTATTCTTTGTATGCAACCATTTTTTGTGACTTGAAGGGCAGAAAGGTTAAAGAGCAGGAGGAAAGGTCAAGCCAGATAAGTGAAAGTCCATATTTCATAGAATTACTGTTTTACTTATCACTTTCCCTGAGATTTGACAGGCATACTACTGATTAGGTTATCACCTTCAAATAGATTTATAGGCTCTAGGGAATTTTTATTCAACTTACCCTTGGGGATGTCTCGACATAATGTCTCTATGTTGGCATTTGTGATTTTTAAAGGTTTCACAAAATAATGAAGAAAGACATAAGTAGCAAATATCTTTGGATTTACTAAATATTCTGGTAGCAAATATTTAACATTATTTTAAATACACATGTTTGCATTGCACCTTGCTTTTGAATGCACACTGCTGGTGTTCAAAGATAGTTTTAAGATAGTGAATGAAAAACAGCATTTCCACTTTGGCTAACTTTGCTATTTGGTTTTTGTCATCACTGATCTTTTTTGATGCAACATTAATTAACTTAAAGGAATCTTTCATATTAATTGGACAGGTGAGCACTGAAGCAAATACATTAATGGATTTAAGCTTCTCATATGAAGGAGCAAGTGTGCACACTCTGTTACAATATAGCCAGCAAGAATTTAAATAGGGAATATTGCAAAAGCTTGCACACTTCATTAGAACCAAATCCAACTGAAGCACTGCCTTGCAACTACATGTCATAAACCCATGAATTTACCCAGCAGATATTTTCTCAAAATATTTTCAGTCTGTTTTTGACAGAGCTGTAATCTTCATTATAAGTTCTTACAAAAAGTTGTCCTTCCAAGTTTGACACAAAAGACATTCCCATCTCTACCAAGAAAAAGAGAATCAGACACCTCTTTATGCAAAATGAAAATAATAGCATTGCCGCTAGAAGCCAGAAGTGACAGCAAGATTCATAGACAGACAGTTGCCTGTTCAGCAGTAAGACTCTCCTCTGGCTGATATGTGGAGTATTTCATTATTTTGGATTTCAATGCCATTTTTTGGTAAAATCAGTCAACAGCTGTATGAAAGGGCTAGCATATTACCAGGAAAACCACCGTCAGTCTTATTTCAAAAGCAAAGATTTCACTGCTGTCTGGGTGACCAACCCCTCTAGTATTAGGAAGAATTCTCTCAAATAAAACCTAATTTGAATTTTTCAGTTTCATTGGGTCAATGTACAATGCCTACGTACAATCAAATGAATGAGATCTTTTTTGCACTTTGTTGTTAACATCTATTAAATATTCATGTGGTTAGCACAGACATCTCAGTATTATGGCATCTATTCAGAAGCAGGAAAAGCATATTTCCCCACAGGAAGAAGCATACTCAACTTATTGTTTCTTCAGCTTCAGAAGGTAGATACCTACTTGTTGGGGGCGGGGGGGGGGGGCCGCAGGCGGAGAACTGTCACTGTTCCTTTCACCCATTTGAGACAAAAACATTGACCGTCAGCTAGTTTCTGACAATTGGCTGTTATTAAACTCCAACTTCCTAGGGCCAGCTGTGCCTAATTTGAGTCACTGGTGCAAAAATAACCAGTCAGCAGGAATTGAGGCAATTATGGGTAATTCTGCTGTAGAGCAGTCCTGCATCAGAATCCCAGGATTAACTTTAGGCTGGCATTCCAAGGTGATTGAATGAAGAACACAAAGCCTCAGTAAAATCATCAGTAGTTAAAATCAGGTTTTATATAAGCTCATTTTGGAACTCTGTAACCTGTATTTCAATTTACTTACAGGCAGATTGTCAAAATTCTTTCAGTGCCTGAAGCTCCATAGAGGTTCATACTCAGGGGCTATTTGTTTTACCATTAAATATCCAGCCCTCTTGCCCAAATGTTAGCCTATAATAATTTTATAACCCAATTAATCTCTAAATATGTTTAGTAATTTCCATACTTTGCCTTGTATCTGCTTTGCTAGATTGCAAAATAATACATTCCATTTTCTTTTTTTTAAAGAAAAAAACACTTAATTTTAAGAAAATACTTTCCTTATCTTAGTTGAAAAACATATAAGGCTATTTCTGTAAGTACTGCTATGAAGTGCATACAATAAACAAATGCAGAGAGTAAGAAGTGTTATTCTAAACAGTCAGCCTTAATTTATGTTTCTGTGTAAAAAAAGAGTAAGTAGAAATAAAATTTTAAGCAACCATGTAATTTTGACAAAAGACTTCAGAAAAAATTGGTACAACTTCACACTGCAAGATATAGTTTGTTTTAAACTTCTAATATGAAAACAGCAACCAGATGTGCTATATTACTTAAATAGCTTCATTAAAAAAATAATGTACAGAAAAAATCAGGAAAAGAACCCAGCAAGCAGTTTATATTTCACAGAGTCCAGTCATTAATAGCAGTATTAGCCAGACCAATATTAAAACATGTATAGCTTTGTTTTCAAGGGTGGCACCTTACACTCAGCTCTTCTGACTCTGTTGTGTCACTGTAACAGAGAAAACTTTTCATAGAGAAAATTAATAGTATCTTAATTGTATGTGAGAATTACTAAAGCTTCTAGTTTTTCAGCTTCTTAGGATTTTTATGACAGACAAAAATATCAGGTATACTGACACTGTTTCCTTAAGTCAGCTTCTGTTGAAACAAAGCACAGGCTCCCTACCTCTAACAAGGTATAATTTAGGACATCAAGCCTCTATTCAAGCTAATAAGTAGATCCATGTCCCTTCAATTATTTATTCCTCTGGCAGACAATTCCATTAACCCCCTCCTGTGCAATAATTTGTTCTGCCACATGTTAGAAAAATTATTTTCCAGCTGCTCAGCAATACTGGTACAGTAAATTGAAAGCATTTCCTGGTAGACAGCTGATACTCAACAGAGAGGTGAACAGCGACATCTGATATGTGAATGGTAATGTAGTAAATAGCATAAGACAAATGTTAAGTTCCTCCAGCATGATGTTTGTGGACTGACAGTAAGACATGCAAAAATCCTGATGAATTATTTACTCAACTCAAGAAATAAATTAAAGCTTTTCCTGCTATATAGGTGAGACCCAAGCACAAGTGAACACTAACACTTGTTACATAGAAGTTAACTTAGTAGTAAGTAGTACAACACAAACATGTTTAAGTTCACCCACCATGACGTTTGTAGACTTACAATGACAAGACATGTAAAATAGTAATGAATTATTCATTTAGCTTAGGTAAATAAGAAACCATTCCATTTTCTGCACCCGAGAGGACTGTCTGGTGAGTCGATACGGACAAATGTATTATGACAGTTCCTGTACTTTGTTTTATAGGAAGCTTCACAGCTCAGAAAGCTACACACCTAGTGAGGGTTTTACTAAAGGTTTTACAGCTACACCAAATAGTATCTCCACAGTAGGTATAAATTTCTGAATGGGTATCCAGTAGCACATAATTCTAGATTGAGAGTAGTAAGTAACAGCAGAAGTGTTCCCACTATGCTGGAAATGAATGACTATGAAGGCAAGAGACAACTCAGGCTTTGTACAGATGTCCTATTCTTGAGTTAGGTTGAAGATTACTAGAAAGTCACGTAGTTACCAAGAAACCATGTATGACCAAGAAACAAAGAATTAAGAAGCAGCCACAATAACATGAACAAAACCCTCACACCATCCAGAAAGTCCTGTCTGACGGCACACGTAATCAGATGTTGTATCTTATTTATGACAGTACTGGTATCAGCAACTTATGTTATGACAGAAATGGTATCAGCAACTGGTAAATCAAGACCAATTGGCTAAATTCATCTTTTGTCCCCCCTCTCGCTTCAGTTTCCTGGGGGACTCATTTATTTGTACTGTTTCTGCAGGTTCATTTCTCATATATTCAATCAAAAGATGTAGAAATAACCTTTTGGTTTGAATACACACACTCACACACACATATGAGTTAATCCTGTTCCATGATTAGCAGATAGGAGGGCATTTTTCTTGAGCAGTTTGACCAGGAAAGAAATTATATAGTTTTAAAAATAAAAAGAAACAGAAATCCAGCCACCAGGAGAAGCCAGTTTAATATAGAGAAAAAAAGACACAGCATGCTTTATAAATGCTAATGTATGTGAAAGAAAACTATCAACCCAATTTCTCAGTGGAAAATTTAAAATTCCAAGCTTAAATGTTTTACCAAAAATTACACAATAAGTCACTGCTGAATTCTGAAAGTAACTCCAAACCTAATCCCCAGACCACAGCGAGTCCCTAGGGAATGACTTATGGACATATTTTTCACAGAAATTGAGCTTTCCCTTGTTTCTGCTGTATTTAATAGAAAACATGGCTCAACACCCTTTAAATTTATTATATTTCATAAGCAGCGGGCAGAGAGGCGAGCAGGCTGAAGCTGTTCCCTCCGTCCTTGCAGGCCCGTCAGCCCATGCAGGCCCCAGCCGCCTTTCCCACCCTGAGGACTGGGGGCCCTTGGCGGCGTGAGGGCCATGGCTCCCCTGCTCCCTCCTCCCACCCAGCCCCTGTCACACGGTGGGGACAGTCCTTCCCCAGGTGGGGACCAAGCCTGGGAGAGAGGGTTCAAAATGAGCAAAAATAACATTTGTGACTCGTTAAATGCAAAAAGTTTACCTCATCTTAAAATGCGACCCTCACAGCAGGACCAGGGTCCTCCGGGCAGCCATGTCCTCGCCAAGGGGCTGCAGCTCCAGTGCTGCCAGCAGGCTTGGAGATGGGGCCAGGGCTTCCCACAGCCCTGGAGATGCCAGGGCTGGGACACCAGGAAGCCATGTCAGGGCTGGGGTTGGGGTCCTGCCAGCGAAGGATGAAGTTGCTCAGGCAGGAACGGGGGCACCGGCGTGGGCGCCAGAGCCACGCGAGGCGGGCAGGTCCCTCATCGGGTCGCCTGCTCCCGGGGCTGGTGCGAGCACAGGCTACCGGCCACCCGCCCATCACTGCTGCCGCTGCAGTCCCTAACAGCCTCTGTAAAAATGAAATCCAGGTTTGAATGAAGAAATGTATGTTTGGGAAAATGTTATGAGTCCCTGCAATGTGTGAATAAAACTAGAAAATAAGTATTATAACCAGAATTGTGGAGCCACTGTGACCTACTGCACTATCAATTATTCCTCATGCTGAAATTATTCTTAATTAACTTGAGAAACTGTACCAAATAGCATTTTTAAGCTTTTTACATCATCTATTTATTTGCTTATATTAGCTGCTGGTAGTGCCATAATGTTCTAGATCATTTTAAAGGAAATCTAGGCTGCCGTAAGGAAATTTTATACATCCCAGGCTGATTGTATTTATGCAATAATGAAGCTGCAGCTGAAGAGGGCTCGATATAGTCACATCACTGAATTCAGCAGAAAAATTCATTTTATTCTTGAATTCAGGATGCTGCTAGTCAATGGAATAAGTAAAAGAAAGTACTCTGACAGTATGGGAGGACATGAAATATCACTTATATGCTTATCACTCAGACTGAGAGGGGCAGCCGGGAAGGACTGAGCAAGGACATTGGGATGGAAAGCCTGTTTCTGGATATAGAGGGGCTGAGCTATAAATGAATCTAGTAAAAAAAACCCTGGCTAGGTGAAGAGAATGAACAAAAAGATAGACAAAGTTAGGGAGAAGTGGCTTGTATGAAGCATTCTGTTGGAATGGGGCACACAACTATTCTTTTTACAGGAGATAATCTGAAATCTATCAGTAAAGTATTCCCTCCTATCTGACGCTGGTTGATATGGGAGTAGTAAGCTGTTATCCTCAGCAAGGTACTCTGCTGGGCTGCGCAGCAAAGTCAGAGCACTACACTGAAAAGCTCCAGTACTGATGCTGGAAGTGGGACAATGTGGTGGAAAAGCAATAAAGAAATTTCACTGAACAAAAAGAGACATATGAAAGTGTCAGGGCTGCCAAAAAAACCAACCCCAAATTCTAAAATGTAGATATAAACCTTGCCTGAAAACAATGGCTTGACTGTCTCATATTTAGTGGCTGTGATTAGTGGATGATACACAAATCATTTGTTTTGTACATTTGTTTATTGTTTCACTTCCTGTAGTAACTGGAATGTAAATGTATCATTGTTACAAAAGAAAAAAGGATTGTTGTATAGTCGGAACAGCTGAATGCTCTTTTAAAACAGAAATTAGAATTGCCTTTGTTGTGTAATTCATATATAATGCTAAGTAATCTTTTTATTTAGGTTTTTCTATAGGTGGCAATTTGCCTCATGGAAAGTGTGGTATCCTCATTGATACCCTAGAACACAGTTTTAAAAACTGATCTTTCTTGCATATATGGTACTACAGCAGCTAATTAAATCAAAGAAGCCATGGTATGGAAATACAACGTTCCATATAACAATAGATGAATATGCTGAAAATACCAGCATTTGCTTTCTCATTTTAGGCACCCTGCATGAGAGAGTATTTTTATCTTCCTTTTCTGCCCTGATTCCCTGCTTATAATTCCCTAGTTACATGGAGAATTTATTTTTCATCTTACTGTTTTGACAATAAATAAATTAATGTTCTTAAAGCACGTAGACTTCTCAAATTCTGTACAAAAGCCAAATAGAAACTAATTCCGTCTTAATAGTGTCATTTCGCTTGCATATCATAACTTAGGACAAGAAATGGAACAAAAATAAGCATTATGTCAGCACTGTCTATCTTGTTTTAAAGGAGGTAGAGTCCTATGGAAATACCATGACCACTCTTTTAAAGACACTGTAATTCACGTTAATAACAGACTGAATAAGAGTGGGCAGACAGCACTAATTCAAGAAATCCTCAACTCTTTGTTAAATTGGAGTTGGTATTTTTATATATTATTTTATTTGCAATACTATTTGTATATCTAGACACTAAGCAATATTCAGAACAGTAGCTGGGCTAGAAAAAGTAGTGAAATAATAAATAAAATTTAAAAAGATAAACCCTGTAAGTGGTGCTTATGAAGCTTCAGTTGATGATAAGAATACAAATGGAAAGCTGTAAATATTTTTTTTCTTGTAATTTAAAAAAAGTGAGTTAGAACAAGCCCATAGAAAGATGATTGATGGAGTATAGTGGTATTATGAGCAATATTCTGGAAATGTCTCAACAGAGAGCCTATAAATTTGAGTTCACACATCCCTGCCTTTCACACATCACAGTTCCACAGAGCAATGTCTTCTATATGACCTTCCTCTGTCATGCTTGCTTTATACATTGTCTCTGTCTTAATGCAGACACTTGTACTGGGGTTTTTAGCAAATCGATAGGGAGGGGCAAACAAGGGACCTGGCAAAAGGTTATCCCAAAGCTTCAAATGAACTGTCTGGCTAGAATCCAGTCAGTAGCCAAGAAATTAAATACATTTTCAATCTCAGTGGGTTACATTAAGAAGTAGAGAAGGGAAGAACTCTTACTATTAATGCTGGAGAGAAAGGCGGGTTGATGTTTTTACTTTCCCTTTTATCTACATACCATAGATATACTTTGGGCCAGCCTGTAGAGCTCAGCAGGTTAGAAGAAAAGCTCACATTTGCTGGCTCAGAATTTATCTGACTTGGCAAGTTAGCGAAGGTGCAAAAGTCCTTTGGAAAAGGAGCTTGGTCATCAGCAAAATCTTATCAAATATTTTCATTTTCTATTGTATCTGACCATGGTGTCTAAGACACTAAGAATAATTTTTAATTGCATTTAGCTGAAGTTCAAATGCATACAGAATCTATATGACATCAACTTTAGAACAGAAAGATTTTAACAACATAGAACTGATATTTGAGACTTGGCTGTATATCAATTGTAATGAATAATATCCTAATTGGGAAGCTCAAAGTTTGTATAAATGCTTCCATGGCATTAATTGTCTCACTTATAAGACTAGTGACAGAGAACAGCAAAGGACAAAAGCTATTTCTACATGTACATAAACAGGACCATCCAAGGAAACTGATTGTGCCTAAATCAAATAATGAATTCCTTAAAAAGTGACAAAGTGGAGATAACTGGATGATAAAAATCAACTAGTTCTCTGAAAGGTGCTGTATTAACTCTTTAACTGTGTCATATAATGAAAAAATTTTGAAAGGACATTTAAAAATGGTTTCCTTTCAAGACAGCATATATTCTGAACTCTGCTATCTGGTATATTTATAATACCCTACGAAGTCCATTTGCTTCTAATTTTAAATGTAGATTTAGTGTAGTAATAGATTTTATCTGAACTTGGTTTTAATTACCTGTATAGTTTGTCATAATAAATTGGGTTACCTTTCATCACATTACCTGTATGGCACAAAACAAATGAATATAAACTAGCATAAAACATAATATATGTTACTAACTCTTACATTTTAGTTAAAATGAACAAGGTAGTGGAACAAATCTTCCCCTAGGATGGCGATTTTAGCTTTAATTATGACTTCCGCAGTTAAGACTTCACTTCTGGCAAGAAAGTAGCTTCTGATGAAAAAAAGTAGAATTTGTCAAGAGCACTAAGACTTGAATCAAGGAACATTTTTCTGAGATCTTATTAAGAAAGCTGCAATTGGAAGAAACAACTATGCTTTTTATACACTGATTCATGTGTCAAGAAGATGTAGCTTAATTAGGACTGGATGAAGTCTAACAGGATAATGCATTGCCACACAAACAACCTATGACTTCTGGCTGGGAAGCAGGATCTGTACAGCAAGAATTGTAAATCCCACATATGTAGCAGTATGAAGTCTTGAAGTTCCTAGGAGACTTACTGTGGAAACACGATACATGCTGTCTTATGAAGAACAACAAAAAGCTCATACACCATTGGCTAATATTCCTGAAATAATAAAATTTGCCTGAAATTTATTTTTAAGGTTCACCACATCAAATTTATCCTGAAATTACGTACTAAATGAAGAGTCTGAAAATTAGGTTGCACATAAAAAGCCGGAATCATTGTAAAACATATGGATTTGAAGTACATTTGTAAATCTGAGCCCAAGAATGAACTTTATTACTTTATTGTTCTGACCAGGTGACCATCAATATAACAAAAGCTTTTTAAAAGGACCCCAAATCTAGGCCATATGAATTAAGAAGTTCAGAACTTTATTTTTAGTGCCCTGAGTAAGTGAATATTTGTTGAACTGGAATATTTTACTTGCTTCTATTCTGATAATCAAATGACAACCAAAGATGACTATCCAAACCAGAGTCTGGCTGGTAAAATGATATCACAACTCTTTATAGTACATTTATTAGGGATCTTCCAGAATTAATTTAAAAGAAAAAATACTTCTTTGGCTTTATATCAACAGATGGATTACTTGGAAAACAGTTTTCATACACAGTTTACTTTAATTTTCCTTCCTAAGCACTATTGACTGCCACATATACCTTCCCACAAATATCCATATTGATATTCAAAAACTTTTCCTTATAATGTACACAGAAAAATGTTTTACAGGACAAACCATGCATGTGTTTGGTTTACATTCACAGTCTTTGTTGATCCTAGAAACTATAGATTTATCGAAGTACAGCCAAGCCTCCTCAATACTACATCAAACGCAGTGCTGACACAAATTGTATTGAGCATACAACACCATCTCCAGTAACATCCTCATACATAAGCTCAGGCAGTGTGGACTAGATGAATGGGCAGTGAGGTGGGCTGAGACCCGGCTGAATGGCAGAGCTCAGAGGGCTGTGACCAGCAGCAGAGTCTGGCAGAAGGCCTATAGCTTGTGGTGTTCCCCAGGGGTCAGTGCTTGGTCCAGTGATGTCATCAGTGACCTGGATGAGGGACAGAGAGCACCCCGGGCAGGTTTGCTGATGGTACAGAGCTGGGAGGAGCGGCTGATACCCCAGAGGCTGCGCTGCCATTCAGCAAGACCTGGGCAGGCTGGAGGGTTGGGCAGGGAGGAACCTCATCAAGTTCCACAAAGGCCAGTGCAGGGTCCTGCTCCTGGGGGAGACAGCCCCACGCACCAGCACAGGCTGGGGCTGACCTGCTGGGAGCCAGCTCTGCAGAGAGGGACCTGGGAGCTCTGGTGGGCAGCAAGTTGCCCATGGGCCAGCAGTGTGCCTGGGTGGCCAAGGTGGCCAATGAGATCCTGAGGAGTATGGTCAGCAGGTCAAGGGAGATGATCCTCCCCCTCTGCTCTGCCCTGGTGAGGCACACCTGGGGTGCTGGGTCCAGTGCTGGGCTCCCCAGCTCAAGAGAGACAGGGAGCTGCTGGGGAGGGGCCAGCACAGGGCTACGAAAATGATGTGGGGACTGGAGCATCTCCCTGGCGAGGGAGGGCTGGAAGAGCTGGGCCTGTCCAGCCTGGAGAAGACTGAGGGGGGTCTTACCAATGCATACAAATATCTTAAAGGGCAAGCTCCAAGAGGACAGAGTCAGGCTCTTGTCAGTGGTGCCCAGCGACAGGAGAAGGGGCAAAGGACACAAACTGCAGCACAAGAAGTTCCTTCTGAAGATGAGGAAGAACTTCTTTACCTTGAGGGTGGCAGAGCCCCAGGACAGGCTGCCCAGAGAGGCTGTGCAGTCTCCTTCTCTGGGGACATTCACACCTGCCTGGACGTGACTCTGTGCAGCCTGCCCCAGGTGACCCTGCTTTAGCAGGGGGGGACTAGGTGATCTGCAGAGGTCCCTTCCAACCCGACCATTCTGTGATGCTGTAATATGGGCCTTACAACATTGCAGCAACAGGATTTTTTTTAGTAGTAGCCATAATTAATTTTGTCATTAAATTAAAAGGCAATAAATAGGGCTAAACCTCTGGGACTGAGCAAAGTAAATCTGAGATTGTATGTAAGACATTATCATTCAAAAATTTATATTTCGACAATACAATAGTCTCTTGGTTTTGTGCCTAACAGATACCAAAGATGATCATGAATGAAAAACATGATGTTACCCTAAGCAAAATGTCTGCAAATCCTATAGGTGAAAATGACATTATTCTATCTAGGAAACTAGTAACACTCTTCCATTTATAACAGGAAGAAAAGCACTGAATTCCATAAGTCTTTGTCCTTTGCCTTTTGGAAAACACAATCAATTTTTGTTATCTCTGCTCTCCTTTTCTTGGATGCAACTCTTGTTAGTTCAACTAACTGATTACAATGCCTGAAGTGGCAGTGGAAACTGCTGACAATTCTGCTCAATTATATTCCAATAACTGGATATCTACCCAGACATATATATACCAGCCTCATCACTGTGACATGGGAGCACACTGAAGTCCAATCCCATTCAATGCATTCACTGATGCATAACTTTCCAACATAAACTACCACCTCTGTTTACATTTATACAAGACTAATCCTTGTCACCTTCCATACATCATCCTTTTTCTAAGACACAGAAGGCTATATTCCTCCTAAATATTTTATAATCTTCACATAAGTAAACATCAAATTAATTTGGAGTTATTGTGCATGTAGTGATATAGAGAAACCTCACGAGAAGTATTAAGCAATTATTTCAGATTCTTTCCTATACCTTGCCAGTTTTTGCTGTCATTAAATTGCATCTTGTTCATTTCCAGAATGAAACATATATGAAAGATATATTTCCAGCTGAATAGAAATTTAAAATGGCGACGGCTCTTCTTTTTACAATCCCAAGACAGAAAAAATGACGTTAATGAAACATGAAACATCATGAATTAAAGGCAGTAAAATATTTAAACTTACTTGTAGTTGTTCTGTAACTATGACACCCAGTCCACAAGAGAGGTATACACGAAAACTAATTATTGGTTTTTTTCCTTCTTCTTCTTCTTCTTTTCTTTGATGCGTTTTATATATGGAATGAGTTTTTCAGTAAACACATTGTACTTATCTCACAATTTTAAGACTTTAGAGTATTAAATCTATGGCACTGCCTCCATAATCTTATTGAGGCAATGTTTAGTAAATGAAATGAAACGAAATGAAAATAATAGAATAGCATAGAATAGCATAGAATAGAATAGAATAGAATAGAATGACACAGAATTCCTAAGATACCATTATTCAACGTTTCTGAATTCACCTTCTGCCTGATCATACCTAAACTGGGAGTAAGGTTTTACAGCATTTAGATAGTCAAACGACTATCATTTGACAGCAATAGTCAGGGATGAAATCTAATTAATTATAAGATAAAGCCTGCAACATTTGCAAATAGGATTATAGAATTTAATTCCTAATTATAGAGGGACCTGGACTCCCAACCAAGACACCTGCTATTTCTAGTCCTAACATTTAGTGTGATTAATTCTGCAGAATTAATCCACAGAATAGATTTCATATAATTTGCAAAGTATGAGTAGCAAAGATAATTTTTACTGAAATAACATCCTATACTTTTGCTTATGAATGGCCCATGTTCTAACTTTAATTTGAAGGCGAACAATTGTAACACACTTCACACTACCTATTTTTAATCTTCTCCCCCCTTCCTCAATGAATATGATTTTTGTATTTCTTCTCTGACTGCATAGCGAACTCATTTATATCCTGTTTCAGTTTCCTATCTGATTAGTTCTTTTCCCTACAGATTTAGTTTTGCTGAACCATAATGGTACCACACAGATAGCAGAATAAAATATAAAATTCATACATAATCATGTAAGCAGAGAAAGAATACCTGCAACTCCTATTCATTTCAAAGAAGCTGCCATTGTTTAATACCTTCAGAAGTTGCACCACTGTTTATATTCAGCTGAGTACATTATCCTGGTATATAGCACTGGATGATTATCAGCAGATGAATGCTCACTGCAAAATAAACATGAGGTCTGGTATAAAAAGAAACACCTCCTTTGCAATCCACTCTTGTCTCCAGAATAATTATGTAATCTTTAGGGCGGGGAAAGGTCTGAAAAGACCGTTGAATGAAAACCTTCCCGTATCTTCAGGTTTAACAAGAACACCGCTGAAAGAACATATACAAAGCTGGGGAGAAAACTCTGAGAAAAGCAGACTGAATTTCCATCAAGAATCCAAAAGATTTTAGTACTATCAGCAGACTCAGATAAAACTCTATACATAAGCACTTCTCTGTCTTGCAAGAGCATATAATAGAAAAAGGAGCAGCAGATTTTGTTATAATTGTCAGTTCTATTCAGATAAGCATATAGTGGTACTGTTCCCTCACATGAAGCATTTTCTGCAATTTATAAGGCCATTTGGAAATGTGAGCAAGCTGGCAGTTTTTTACCAGCTGCATTTTGCATAGCAGAGATGGTGCAAGTAATTTCCATGCAGAATTAGAACGAAGCGGTGGCACTCTTCCACTGCCAATAACCACATGGTCTAGTAGGTTGGATACAAAATTTAGGTTAGAAAAGATGTATCTTGCTGCTAACTTCAGCAATGGACTTAGTATCTTGTACATTATCTAGCAATCTTTACACAATGTGTTGGTACCACAACTACAGTTAGGACACTTCCCTGTTGTGCATACTGTTCCTATGCTCTAGATTACTTCTTAATGAAAAGTAACTCAACTTTGTAAGGTATTGAGTACAGCAGTGACCAGCAACATCTCTCCACAGGAATTACTACTTGTTGGCAATGTAAAATTAGCATTAATATTGATAGACTTTAATTATGTTAATACAAGCAGTAAGTTTATTATAAACAAAGAACAGCAGACATCATGGATGGAACTAGCTTGAGTTACAAGGCTCACTGAGCTTGAGACTGAACCTTTGGACAGGTACAATAGTCCCTATGTAAAACTAGTCTAGTTCATGGTAAATTCGGGGCCAACTTAAAGCCTGAGGTGTCTCTTTCTTACTAAATGGAGTTCTATTCCTCTCAGCTTTAAACCTTTTACCTATTTGATGGAAAAATTAGAAACCACTGAGTGAAAATTTAACCACGTGAACGAAAGAATTCTGCAGATGGTTCAGAGGAATATTATAGCAGCAGTTTCTCTGAGGAGTGAGAAGCACCTGGAAGCAGTTTACTGTTATGCCAGTTCCCATGTTGCCTCTTAAGGATAAGATGGCACTAAAAGTAGGTCACGAGTATACCACTTAACTTTGTGATAACTGAGCCCTAAACAATTAAAGTACAGCTGCTGGAATAACTAGTATGTGAAGAAAAAATGAAAAAGGTTAAATATTTGATGGAGTGGTGTCAAAACATCCCATTAGTATTTTGCCCCTGCTTCATGGCTTTTCTGAGAAAAATTGTAAGCTCAGCAGCAGCACTTCAGTAGCAGCATCTGAATACATAAAAGCATGCTGGTGAAACTTGTGACCAGAAAATCTGCATGAAACTGAAAGCAGGAGCTAAGTGAAAGAGAAGTTGTAAGGATTTACAATTTGATCCTTCAAGAATGAGGTATTTATTTGGTTTACATGATTCAAGGTCATAACCAAAACGTAAAGCTCCCTCAACTTCTTGATACGACCCACTCATACTCCAGCACAGTTACTAAATGACTTACCACCAATTGCTAATCTTTACAATCTGAGTAATCCACACCTTAGCAATGGAACTTAGATTTAAGAGCTGTTGCTGCTGAAGTGCATGAATATAACCAAAGATAATTTGGGAGCAGGATAAGTGTCCCAGTCCCACAAACAGATATGACCCTCCAGGTACTCATTTGAATTGGCAGTAAAGAAGTCATACTTCTAAGCTGTGGGGTTTTTTTTTCACTTCATACCTATAGGTCAATGTAGGGAAATAAAAGGTCTCCCATTAAATGTGACTTTACAGGGAGGTGGGTGGCAATGAAGATGACCTTTGGCAGCCCTCATTCCTGGGCCAGAAGGTGGTGGTTCTGTCCTCCACACCAGGCTTTTGGGACCTAGCCAAAACTAACACTGCAATCTATTATGTGCTATTCTTTGGATGAGATGTTATAGATTTAGGTTCATTGCTACAGATCTCACTAAACATTTTGAAAACAGATGGGGATAGCCAATGCTTTCTGGCCAGCATATCCTCTATCACACAACACGACTGCAATATACCTTCTGTCAACAGAAATAGGATGTCATGCTGAAATCCATTTTACCAGCCACTGCTGGTCATATCATAACTGTCACTCATATGACAGTCTCCTATCACTGTTGCCCTACCTTTACCAACTGATTCCCTCAAGAGATACTGTATGATTTCAGCCAAACTTTGTTACAGACTACAAAGTAAGCAGTGTCCCCATTCTCTCCTTTGAACTTCCTGCCATTTAATTTTGAGCCAAGGCAAGCAGTCATCACGTTAGCTGCTTAACTTAAGGTTAACTGAGTAAGCTGTTTCCAGTGAAACTTCACCAATCTTGGCACTAGTGGGTTTTTTTGATAAGTATTATTTTAAAAATCATAAAATACTAATAAATTAATTTTCAAAATGTATAGAAATAGCTATGAAAAACCAAATATTTTGCTGAGTAGTAAACTTACTTTGAGGTTTCTTTTATGCTCCACAACAGGGAATGCCAGACTGACCTAAGCTAGAAATATCTTTCCATAACCAATAATTTGGATGTTTTTCAATTAAAATGTTATAGCACCATATTGTCACTTTACCTAGCTATACTGAAAACACTGGCACAAGTAAATCTTCTATACATGTCTTTCATGTAACTTTGATACTTCTATTTCTACATGAATGTCTGGGAAAAAAAACCAAACCCCCCAAAACCGTAACAAAACTCTATAAAAAAAGCACAGTAGTCATTTTCCTGATGGCATACAAAATGTCTCCTCTTTCTTAGTTCTTTCTGATTACTTTTTCACAGGAGGAGAAAGATGTCACAAAATGTGAAGCATGAAAGGCAGGGACAAGAAAATCCATATCACAGGCAAAAATCTACATGATTTTGCTGATAATAATGGACCCAAATCCACCAAACAGCTTTTGAGAAGCAGCTAGAGTTCAAGAAACTGCCGCCTTTTCAACATGCACTCAAACAAAACAATATTTTCACAACTGGGAAGTATGCAATTTGTTGTATGCTTCTTTCACGTGCTTCTGTGCGTCCTCTCTAGAGACAAGTCTAAAATCGAGATTCAGCATAAAACAATACATGGAAGACCATCAAAAAGAATCAACTCCTTGCCAACATCAATAGAATGAACACTTTTTCAGACCAGTAAAAGTGATATTTGTGTCAGTTGTTACGTTATTTTAGATACCTTAGGGCCTGATGGTGCAGTTAATTGGATTCAAGGGACTGCCACAAAGTATAGGTGGTATCTGTCAATAATAGCTGTTGCCAAAAGTAGGGAGATGATTTAGAAGTGAAAACATGAACTAGATATTCCAGAAATGTTTATTTTTCTACTGAGAATACAAAAATATTTATGTGCTTTTATACCTCTGTAGCAGATGTCATATAATTTCTGATTAAAATTGCTTGCCAATAATAGATTTCTCTCAGGCACAGATTAAAATCAGCTTCTATAGCTAATTCCACAAACTAAAAAATCCTACTGCATTTGCCAGAATGTCCTCCATATTTTCTGATACCAATAGGTAGACAGATACAAATAGGATATCAAGAACTGAAAGTTAGAAGACACAAGTATTCTGAATATCTTCTGAGAGCTCATTCATTTAGAGACCCCACTACCTGTGGATAATTTATGCATGCTCATTCCAGCTATTGCTGATTTAAAATATTAAGACGGCTCGCTAACCTCAGTAAGGAGACTCATAGCCTTGAAAGATGGGACAAGGCAAAAAGAACAAGCTTGCTGAGCATGCCAGATGAAAAATTTATAATTTTAATATCTTTGTATTTCCATATTCTATTATATGTTCATCAGAATCTGAAGCACAGAATAGCAGTTACTTTATTTCTTTTTTGCCTCCAGGTATACACCCAGGCATCAAGCTGATAGGTTGGTTCATGTAACACCAGCTCTCTTATGACTCCAGATAATTTATTTATAATGAGAATCATGTGTTTTCCCAGTAAGTTCCCAGTAAGATGTTGATGCAATATGACTGCATTTTCAGTTTCTAAAGATGTATAATTGTTTTATGGATACAAATATTGATAAAACATAATTCCTTACATGAGAGCAAATGTGCCATACAAGGAGGGATTTCAGTGATGAATCCTAGGAAATAAATTACACATCATCTGATTTCCAATCAAATGAAATATTTCCTTGATATTTCAGGTCTGGACTGCTGAGCAGCTTTAGATTATTCACTTCAGCATTAATTATACTATTTACAATTACCTGGAATTCCTTCACTATGTATAACAGTGTTGTTTGCTTGGCTTAGCTCCTGGAGAATGGGCAGTGAGGCTGTACTTGGATCTTGAATTTACAGAAATGCACAGACACATCAATACTGTGCATTAAACCATAATATATAAAACGATCCTCTGGCATAATAGGATGCATAGTATACGCACAGGGTCATGCCAGATGTTACACCAGTACATTAAGCCATGTGATGGTAGAAATGAGGCTGTTAACTAGAGAATGTGTCTTACTGCCGAGCACCTTTGTACATGAGACTTTGCTTGCAAGTGCACGATCATTATCAAGTACAGGTTAACTACTTGTGTGATTCCTGGCAGAATCAGGGCCTTGCAATAAAAGTAAAAAGCACTGGAAATAGTTCAGGTTGCCTACATCAACATGATGCCAAAAAGGTATTAAGATTCATACCTCACTTTATAAACTATTCAGATAAAGAACTGAACAAAAATCTTTCACTTACAGGTTGCTGGAAGTCAAAGAATTTAAGACATCTTCTGAGAAGCGTTTAATAGATGTGACTCAAGCTACATATCTCAGGTTAATGAATGCAAAAATAAAGGGAAACAAAAAAAGGGCTGTACACATTTGAAGGTATATTTACAGTTAGCACAACCTTCCTTATAGGAAAATGAACTTCAGTTCTGTGACTGTTAAATTCTTAAAATACATCAAAAAAATAATTTTATAACTAAAAGTTACTTATCAAAGCTTTCTTTCAGGTTTTGTAGCCACTAAGGTGGTAAATGTACTCACTTCTGCTTAGACTTAAGCCCTATGCAGTACAGCACTTTTTCAGACCAGAAGTGGTGCACTTGGATCTTTGGTTTGTGCCCAAATGACTTGGCAAGACTAAATTAAGTGATAATGAAACTTCACAGATTTACAGACATCCTGAAAACAGTAGAAGCAAGTTCACTATTACAATCCAGGACATAATTACAGCACTGAAATATTATCATTTAAAAAAATAAAAAATAAAAAATATGAAGAGGAAGAGACAGAAATCGTTCACAGAATTGAACAGTCCCATCAAAAGACAACTATAAAAAAGAAACCTTACCAGCCCTCCACAAATTATATATTTGTTTGAACTGGTGATTTCCATAATTAAATTTCAAAAAACTTAAGTTTTAAAACATCCAAAACATTCACTCTAGTATGTAAGAAACAGTGACTTAACGGAGAACATTACTAGGTAGCTCTGCAGTAATTAACAGTGTACTTTAGAAGTGCTTAAACACAGGTCATGATGTCCTTACCAGAGATTACTCCCAGAAGATGAAGAAGTGCTGGCTTTTAGGCAGCGAGTAATTTAGATCAAACTCTAGCAATGAAGGTGTTTGAAATGAATACAGCAAGAGGGGCAACAAAGTATCCACTATACTTAAGATAGTGTTGAGAACATACAAAAGTTACGATGACTTGTTACTGCAGAACAGTGCAATAAAATAAACCCAGCTTTATTTTCTTCAATATTTTTTATTCCTAAAATCTGAGTTTAGCTATATGAGATAATCTACATCTACAGCAACCAACTAACCTGAATAACATTTTCTCTGAAATTCCAACACAGCCTATGACAGTTTCAGAACCTCCCTCTAAAGAAAACTATAAAATCCATCTGTTCTGATGAGCAAAAATAAATAAATAAACCCCTAACCTTTTTCACATTCCAAGCATGTCTGTTAACTTTCCCTATTAACACTCTTTAGATAGAAATAGCATATAGAATGCGCAAGAGCTAATATTGGAAACGCTAAACAAAAGCTGTAATCAGATTTTTAAACAGACAATATAAAGCATTGTAATTAACTGGGTTGGAATAAAGTGGTCTTTATTAGTGTAAATGAGCTCATCTGCTATAGGAATGAATATTTCACAATCTAATCCAGAACGTATTGACATCAGCCAAACATTTACATTTCTTCCATAGACAGATTGTTACTGACCTTGTGATGTGACATATCTACTGTCACTAAGCTACAAAATGGGAATCTCATCCTGCCTCTCCTCTTTTATATACAGAAAGCAACTTATTTGTCAGCATGCCAGCTTTAACTAGCTGAGATGAAGGTAAGCTAATTTAATCGGAACTGTTCAATAGCTTCGACCCACCTGACACTGTCAGTTAAGGCAGCTCCACATTGCAGTGTCTTTCATTATTTCCAGCTCTTTCTTCAGACTACTTGAACAGCAAGTCAAATAATATGCTTAGGAGTCAATAGGCCTGACTTTTTCTCAAGGACATTCTTTTGATGCCAGGAACTGTCAAGTGGGAAAACACGTAGTGTGAAGGTGAGAGGACACTAATTAAATATACATAGCTCTGGCCAAAGAAGAATGAGGCACAGCTTGCTATCTGAAAACTCAGTTGCCTGCTTGACTGGGGTCACAGCTGTTGACTTGTACAAGTTCTTAAGTTACGGTCTCAGTGTGAGATGCTTTAACACTCTTAAATACTAGAGAAAGGCTATCTTCAAGGATCCTGTGTACAGTTATATGTGCTTTTGTAGTTTAAAGGCAGACATAATAGAGTCCTTATGTAAGTTCAGCTAAAATGAATATGTATCTTTTATCTACTGAACTTTGAGGTATTATTCTATTTCCTGAAGCCAGGGAAGAATCTATGCTTGTTACAACGTGAGTGATACCATTAATCGTGTCCATGCAGAAACTGACTTTTTAAAGGCCTGTTTCAAATTGTGATTCTAACTACAACACCCCTTCAGATGAAATTTGCTACAGTCAAGAGCAATGAACAACAATTAATGTGTTTACATACACGTGTTTGGATTATTTCACAGAGGTGAGCGTACATGTTCCCATCCGTGTCAAATACTTCCAGGCCATGAAGCCAACATAAAAATATCAGATGATCTAATGCTTTCCTTTCCTCTGTTTTCTTTGCACTACTGATTACTGTCATTTTATATATATTATCTAAAATCAGACTTTCCACTATCCAGAGCTGAAAGCTTATTTTATTTACATTATAAAGTCTCAGTATAATTTTTCTTTTCAGTGCTGTTGGATATAGCTGTGCAATGCAAGTGCTCTGTGGAGTTCCCTGAATGGTGCTACCCTGCACTCTTACACCGAAGTGCAGCACTGTGTCAATGCACAGGCGAGCGTCCCATTCATGCAGTACCATAAATGAGCTCATTTAATGAGTCAGAGTTTATTAGGACTTGCTGGCTTGAGTACTCTGCCCTCTAAGCACAGCTATACTGCAGGTGGACTGGTATCTCTGCATCTGCTCCACAAAGTTTTGAGCGCTCTGGCTTAGTCTGGTAGTCACTTCACTACTATGATACAGATGTGTATTTTCAGATGAGCAAATAATAATAATATTTATGGAATTTAAATATTTCTTACATATCTGTAAGACAAAAAAATCCAAGTAGTATTACTGGTATTTGATTGTACTTGGTAATACCACATCCAAAAAGCTGTCAGAAGCCTTTCATTTTGAGCTGAAATTGTGGCCTTTAGGTGTCTTGCCATCTTGCCAAATGTCACCCTGACCTGCAGAGTCTTGCTTTTACCCTGCTATTTATGACATGATTTGTGGATGTTCAGCCTTTCCCAGACACATGGGTAGCAACAGCCCCTACCTATAAATGCATTTTTGGTTTTGCTTACATATTTGTGCAGGGAGAGGTGATTTTGCAAGGCAGTTTACATGTTATGAGGACTATCCCTCCCTTCAGACTCCAGGGTAATCAAAACCCACATTATCTGTAAATGGACAAATGAAGAAGTGCTCAAAGCTGGGCTTATATGAGAGAAAAATTATGCAAATAACATATTTAATAGTTGCATAATTTCACACTAACAACTAAGCATTTCAAACTCTTAACATTTACTATTCCTAGTACACAAATATAATGGGGTATCACATTCACTCTTTATCGTTTCCAGCTTCTTGCAATTTTATCAGTCTATGGCCAAGGACAGAGTGTATTCCTGAAAACTGAATTCTTCCAGTTTTCCCTGCTGGGAATTACACTGCACATTTAGCTTATAAGAACAACTTTTGCTCATCAGCCATCACAAAGAACAGGGGGGACAACAGAAGTTCTTGCTTTCTTTAGAGACTGTACTTTACCTTCCTCTTCCCTCCACCAGATTGTTTTCTGGTCTGAGAGCTGTGGGATTAAATATTGTCTGATAAATTACTAACATGCCATTTAACTGAGTCTTTTGGACTATTTGAGAGCAATCACAGGTCTCAGTGCATAAGTTTTTCAAGTGAACAGCCTTCTTTCCCAGGCTGTAACTGTATAATGTAAGTCTGAACACATTTATATGTAGGTTGAGACCAATATAGTTCATACTTCTTAGGAGCAACATGTAATATGCTGTTGCTGAAGGCAAAATCTCCAGCAAGATTAACGCATGCTTCACTAGATCTTGTTTTTCAATTCCATTTACCTTTGGTTGTATTTTTCATACTTACTTGATTAACAGTCTCTGTGTGTATGCATCAGTCCCTTCAGTTCAAGACTTAGTTGTCCATGGGCAAGCAGGTTCCACATGGCTGAGGGACACCCAGCAGCTGCCTTACTTACTTTGCTTTATCTCAATCTATTCACATAATGTTGTTACAGTTTACAAACATACTGAAATAGCAGACACTTCCTGCCTCATTGCAATTACATATTTTTTAACATCTTGGGTGTCACACATTCAGTCCATGAAAACCTGACTGAAGCAGCTGGCAAAATTAAACTCTGGTTTGGTCTGGCAGCTCAGAAGAGACTTCCTCACAAATCCTTCTCCCATTTATTGTGATTTGCAACAATGTAGTTCTGCTGATTGCAGAGGAATCCCTTAGAATGTAACTCAAAGCAAATTTAATCGTTTTGGGCTTAAATACAGATGAACATTGCCTGCATTGGCTAATTTCAAATACTTTAACACATTATGCTCCAATTCTGATATTGTGCTACAATCATGCTCCCATTACAAAAAGAAAAATTACGTGCTTTGATCTTTTTCAAAAACTTGTATTATTTTCAGAGTATTTTTTAAGTATAGTAACAAAGACAGGAAATACAAATATAACTATCATGAAAACTGTAAGTGACAGTAGCTTGTGATAGGGGCAATCTGGATGAAGGCAAAATGTTCAAGAAAAATATTTTTGACTTACCATTCACCCTGAAACAATTGCAATATATTGATGGTAGATAAGAAATGTGAGATACCAAGATTTCTACAAAATAATACATCAAGTCTCTACCCAATGGCTGTTCTGTAATTAGTGCACCTTAGGCACTGACCCACTTAAAAAAAAAAAAAAATCAGAAAAAATAAAGCTATTTTCCTCCCTTCATTTCTTTGGGGCAGGAAGCCTGTCAGTGTTTGTAAACCGTTATGTAACTGCATAGCACTACAAAATTTTGTTAACAATGAAATAATTCTATTTCTATGCACAAAATTCAGATATTAAGAATAACTCTTTTCTAGCCAAAGACTCTACAGAAGCATATATTCCAGCATGGCATAACAAAGTAAATCCTGCAACAGCAGCTTTATTATGCCACATGATCTTGCAGCTTCACGAGCACCTTAAGTGTGGTTTCAAAACTGGCCTAACGAGGAACTACTCCTGAAGCAATGACCACTGCCACACACTTGGTGACTACAGCTGATCTGTATATGACTGGCTTAGTCAGCAGAGTATGTATTCAGCTTTACCAAATAATGTCCTATTTGCATTTTGGAGATGGAATGAATCACCTTCCCCTTTCCTTGTGAGTTTTGTAACACGAAAACATCTTTCTTTTGTCTCACTTGAAGGAAATATTGAGTATATTTTTATGATAAATAGAACTTACTGCATAGCAACAACTGTATTGGAGATAATATTCTGGGTAAGAGCAAGAAATGTTTCACTGGCTCCAGTGAATTATTAAAAGTGTTTGATTTGCAAGTAGTCTTTATTGTGCAACTCAGAATTGGATTTTTACACAAGCCTTGTGCTTGTAATGCTGTACTTATTCAGATCTCAGAAGCACAACCATAGCAGTACAGTGTGGGCAGAGAAATGAGCAAAAGTGTCTTTGCTGCTTTAAAGCAGTATCCTAGGGCTGCTCTAGAGCATTCTAGTGAAGTTACCTGCCTTGTACAAGTCATTGATCATTGAGATCTAGCCTACAAATAATGCTTTATTTTCTTTTAAACTGAAATTTTAGAATGAATCATATGTTTAAAGGATATCTATGTATTGCTAATTTTTCTAGGTACTCTTAAGGTTGGGTGAGATATAGAAAATTTAGCAGTATGATAGAATATTGAAAAACTCACAGGTCTAACAAGGGCACAGGTGATATTTCTAGCTAGTGTATTCAATTTTGACTCAAAGTTGAATCAAGAGGTTTTCTATCATCCATGTTTCTTTCATAAATTTTGTGATTTCAGACCTGTTGTTTAGGTGTCCACTCTGCCAGAACTCTAATCACATTGATTCTTTTGTTTGGGGAGGGTATTGGGTTTGGCATTTTTATTCCAAATAATGGAATATATTAAATGATGTTATTGGTAGTGTATGGATCAAGATTTAAGGTCACCTGTGGGATTAAAGCAAAACTTAATTTCCTAGATTATGAGTGAGACACATTGTATAATAAATAACCCTTGCTGAGAAAACAAAAAAAAATCAATCATGACATCTATCTATAGCTTTAAGCAATACCCATTAATGCTTTCGCAAACCCCAAAGGAGTTTATATTTTAAAAATAAACAGGAAAATCTGATACCTGATTTCACATTTCGTAACAATAACCTAGACAATATGCTGGTCTAGCCTTACTACAGTAAAGAAATACATTCATATGATCTCTCAGGTGTATGTAGATTCAATGATGATACTCATTTCTCAACGTACTCCTGCACATTTTCTAGGATCCGCACTTAAGGATAGGACAAAATTAAGTTACATAAATTCCTTGAGAGGATACTAATCCATGGCTTTTTTCTGCACAAATGCTTTTTCCCATCCACACCAGAGGGTAAAATGTTGTATTTTTAACTGTTATAGCAGTGAAAGTTGCATTCACACTAGCTCTTCAGAACATTACTATTTATTATGCTGGTTAAAGCCACGATCCTCAGCAGCCAGCTTCTAGAAGACAGTTTTAAATAGGCTGGAGGTCATTATGTCACTTGAGCAATCACTTCTTACTAGAAAAAGACATTCATTCTTTTAATATTCATTATACTTTTTCTTGGCATTATAAACACTGGCTTTTGACCTGTTCCAGACTGGCATTTGTATGGAATTGAATGCAAGCAGGTTCTCACTTCATCAAGGAAAACTGCCAACAGCTGATGTAGATTTAGATTATCATACGATCTTCAACAAAAGGACAAGTGTTCCCAATCTGCCTGAAAAACACTGACTGAAGATGTTTTTAACAGCGCTTTCAACTTTTCACCTTTGTTATGAAAGTCTACTGAGAGTCTATTATAAGGCCATTTGATTGATCTGTGGTATTTAGAGATATTAAATATTTCACCATATTGCTCAAATCACAAAACCGGGATGCTAGCAATTTAGAAATCACTTCCATGCTTACTGCCCAATGCTGCTCTGGTTCAGACCATGTATTTTGCAGCACTTTTCAGATCATAATACTAACTTTTAAATTAATCAATTAAACTAATGACATAGTTCCTCAACAAGAAGTTATAAGAGATCGTTACATGTATTGACTTAAGAAAAGATATGACAGAGGTATATAAGATAATGAATGATATGATTCAAAATGCACTATCTCAGCATAAATGATTTGAGAGTTAATGAAAACTGGGAAGTAATTATTAAAACAGACTGTTTTTTTTTTAATATAATACATAATTAACACACAGAACTCATTGCTTCTAGGCATCATTTAATGAAGACATTTATGAGGTTGGGGGTTTCTAAGCGTTGTGTGGGTAATAAGAAATTTCATGTATAATCCAGAAGGCACATTCTGCTCCAAGCTAAAGACCAAGGATATCATTTAAAAGCCAATACTCAAAAAACAGAGCAGACACTTCAGGTTTCTAATCCAGTAAACCATGAATATGCTACTGTGCACAGTATCATTAGAAGTCACAAACAGATGCACTTAATGGTGTTTATCACTGTATTAAAAACACTTCTACATCAGGTAGGGAGCAAAATGACAAATTATGGCTCACTACAGAAAGCAAATTATTACAGGCTTCATGTGTCAAGGCCAAGAAACACATTGATAGACCTCAACTTTTCAGTCTGAAATACAGCACTTTAGCAAGTATTAAGAGTTCAAATGGATGAGATCAAAGAATCATCAATGGCAATGACCCATCTGTTTCTATGTGGACTTTTAAGGAAAAATTCAGGAGTAGGACAAGTTTAAAGTGATACTTGCATGGAAATGCTCCCATGATCCTTCAGATCGAAGGCAAAAGGTTTACCAATTTCCTGAGGGTTTTGTCTCTCTGGCAAACCTGAATAAACTTTCCCTGCAGGAAATTTTCAAGCCTCTTCTGGAATCTGTGTATACGGTAAGTATTCATAGCACAATATGAAATGAAAGATTGCTTTTTAAGAGAAAGATCCTTTTCCAGATACAGATATTTCCATGTAACTATATTGCATGTTAAAACTTCATTATAAGGGCTATATCTCAATTGGAATATGGAGTTACATAGTATTTTCCACTTCTCCAGGCATACATGCTGCTCCAACCTTTTGGCCCCATCTGTAAGATCATGTTCCCCAAAAATGCCTTTATTAACTCTTGTACATTTATGGCCTGAAATGGACTTATTGAACCGATGTAAATAGATGCAAACATAATTTTAGAAATGTCAAATAGTATGTTTTAACACAAGCATTTGCCTGTTCTCCTAAAAGAAACAGACCAGGCAAAATAACTGCCAATAATGCAGGCATGGTTTATTACAAGACAATCCAATAATAAAAACAAATCTCAACTTTTGCCTACAACAGGAAAAAAATATTTTTCTCTAGCATTAATGATTTTTTAAACTATCTAGAGGGTTCTGAAACCACGTAAAGACTTGTTTCTCAAAGATTCCTCAGAAAAAAATCCGAGAATAAAAGCACTCTGGAAGCAATGGTTAAGTTCAGATCACAATTGAATTGGTGAGAATTGGAGGCAAGGAGTATGTACACAAGTAAGGACACAGGCACACAGATCTGTATCTGCTGAAAGCAAAGTAATAAGGTGAAGAAAAACCTTATCCATTATTGGTGAGGAGAGTTCTCTTCCAAAATTGCTATTTCAGCTTGAAACGATGATTTCTAAACCACAAACTTAATAGAGTTTCATTCTTGTGAATTCTGAATTGAAGAAAAAAAAAGTATACCATTTTTAAACCTAAAAAACCTTTTTTCTCTACAATCTGAAAAAATTCTTATGTTAAGGACAACAAAAATATATAGATTACCAGATGGGAATGTACAGCGAGACTCAATACCTGATTATCTATCTAGAAATTACAATAAAAGTTAATGTGCAGATATATAATGTTATCTTATCAAGATACTTCAGATATTGGATTCAAGATAAAAAACATTTTTTCCAGGTTATTTAAACGACCACTTCAATAATTGGTTATAATATAAATTTATACGAAAACTTGTATTAGACATATATCTATAACTAATACCCCAACATCCAATTAAACTATGGATATGTATTTAGTATAACATTTTAGATATTAGTATAAATATCTTCTCTCCTTTATTAACACTGCGAACCACTATAAAAAAAAAATCTATTCTGAGATTAGAAGCATTTTGGGTAAACCAAGATATCTTTCTAATACTATGGCTTAGAAAAACAGATCCTTGAACAATTTAGAAACAGAAAATGGAAACTATGTGAAAACCATCTGACTTCAGAAAAAAAAATATGTTTAATTGTCAACAAAAAGGAAATAATTTTCACAACTGATTTTCCTGAAGCAGTTACATCTTTTATGGAATTAAGAGGTACAGAAAAATGGAAGGATTTCAACGAAATGGAAAAAAACCCACATAAACCTACACTGCACTGCAAACACAGAAATGCTCTGAACTGTGGAGAGTGCTCTAATCATCAGCTACCGCCAGAGCTTTTTTCCTCTCTTTGAAGATGTATATATGTAAAATAAAACAGCTTCAACATGAAGAGCTGAGGATACTCTGTTTAAAAGCCTAACCAGTTAGATGAATATTTGAAATCTAAATTTGTGTCTCCCCCTCCTAATTTAGTGGTCTTATCATTTGGATATTAGGTGAAAGCATCATCATCATGATGACTTCACTGTTGCACATCTAGCTCATTATTTCCTTCTCTTTTCTTGCAAATAATTAAAAATAAAAAGTGTAAAAGATCCCAGCTTACCTTGTCTAAAGTAGTTCATGACACAAAAGACAGCTAGAGGGAGAGGTCCATTTTATGTGGAAAAGGAAAGTACAGTTTGATTTGGTTTCCTTAACTTACAGATTGATTACCAAATAAAAAATGCAAACAATTTGCATACCACCAGGATAGATTCTCTCTTCCAAAACAAGAAGCTACAAATATCAGCAACCAACACCTTTAGTAAAAATAAACAAAAATTGGACTGAAACTCATAGCTATTGATCTCCACTTAAAGATACCCAGGCAGAGTCTGAAGACTGCAGGAATTCTCTAGTTTCCATGGATGGGGAAGGACGAGAACTGAGAAGATGGTAATAGGTGAAGTATTTCATGATATGCAGATGGTAAGAAGCCGATTTCCATCTGACTTTTTTGTCCAGTGGGTAACTACACTCTCCCTAGCAGAAGCTTTATGTCTGCACTGAAAGCAATAGCCAGTTCTCTGTAAGTAACCAACCTTGTATATTGGGATTGGAGGAAGGGGTTTTTGCAAAAGTATTTTTTATCTTTTTTGGTTAGAATTTTTGTGCTGTAATATCACTTCAAGTGGCTACTGTAATTACAGGTTAAATTTGGTACCCACACTCTACTAATCTATATTTGGCTAACTCATTTAAGCTATAATATAAAGGGATAGCAAATTAGTTTTAGGCTTCTGTAACATAATTATTACTGTTTCTAAAGAAAAAAAAAAGTGTACCCAATTAGTAAATAATGAAAACTAATTTCCTTTCGGTAGTTGGCAAAAAAATGTGTCATTTCTGTCTTACAAATTTTTAAAATTACCTGCTGTACGTGACCAATTTTTCTTCCCCTTACTAAGTTTTGTAAGGACTTTTACCTAAATAAACATGAAAATTCTATAATTACAAATTTGCATCACTGATTACATGTAATTACATAATTAGTAACAATTACATTAATTATACAAACAATAGACTGCATTGAGTACCAATGAAAAACAAGAACATTCTCACATAGAAAAACATGCTTTGAGCTAGGAAAAAAGGATTTTAGCATCAGATCTAAAATGCAGAGAAACACCACTGTAGTATGCCCTGATTTGTTTAAGCACTGAAGTCTTCTAAAAATGCTGGTTACAAGCAACAGCCCGACCCTGTGACTCACATCAGCCTAAGCTGATCATACTATGGACTGCCAGTGAAAGGTGTGACCTTGCATTTGGCCCTGCCACCCCTGCTGCATGCTCTCACCCCTTCTCTGTGCTGCCTCTGGTGCTGGGGTGGCCACTGAGCTCAGATATTCATGGGGCCACCTATTTTTATTCAGCCTTGTCAGGTTTCTGCCAAGCTGCTCCAGCTTATCCTCTGGCTATGGGAGGACTGGAGCTGGTGCTAGCAGGGAGAACAAAACTCTCCTCTTGAAAGGCAGCACTGTCTTAGATCACATTAAGCGGGCAGTGAAACTCCAAATTTAGGTGCTTAAATTAGATAAACATGGTATGCAAAATCAAGGAAAGTCAGCACCTGGAAGATAAAGGCACTCTGGGGACACTTCATTGCACATCAGTCATACAGAGAACCTACTGTGAGTAGAGTAAGAGGTCGTCACTGAAAGAAAACTAAAGAACAGAGACATCCATTGTCCAAAGAAAATGAAAATGCCTGTCTTCTTCATGACCTCATCTGTGACAAAAGAAAGGTCACAGTTAGTAACTACATATAGAAAGAGCGGGTTTAGTCTGAACCTTATAAGAAACTATGTTTATATCTGCAGTACTAACTATGTCCCTATTGAGGGAATGTACTGCAGATTGCAGCCAGCTTGTGCAGAGGCCCTGGGTTCCTCTGAGCTTCCCGTCATGGTGTCCCATCCTTCCATGTGGGGGATGTATTATTATTTTTATGAGTATTGGTAGGATGTGAGGACTGTGCTGCAGCACACCTGAGTAAAGCTGTCTATGGCCTGAAATGACAAGTGTGAAGCTTGCCACAGTGATGTGCGAGGGAAAGAAAAGTCAAACCTGGGTCAGTCTCCTCCACACTGCTCAATGGGACAAGTCCCTGCAGCAAGTGATTCCCAGAACCACACCTGTGTTTGAGAGAATTTAGTGAGATAACTAATTAGTTCAAACCAAAAGAGAGATCACCAGTGAATTAATATTTATGAAACACAGACGACCAAGGGACCAGGAAATAGGACTGAACGGAGAGATAAATTACTTGACAGCGCAGTTGTTCCTATTACGTTTATCAGAGTTGTAGTGACTAGCTTTGGTGCCCGGGTACATTTCTCTCTTTATTACAGCTTTGATGTTCAGAAACCTTGGCTAAATTAAACTGCACATCTGCTTTTAGTTGAAAAATAAATTGCAAATCAAGACTGTTTGTTAGGTGAAGGACTACAGGAATAGCGTGCTCAGAGTGCTGAGGGTGAGGCAACCTTGGGTAAGCCAATACAGGCAGCTGCTCTCTGGGTTTCACCAAATCCCTGACATCCGCATTTTCTCTCAGACAGGTGTGAAAGAATTCAGCCCCAAAATTCCTAAGTTAGCTAAGATGGACTCCTCTCAAGTCAACAATACATGTAGTTTTGTCAGCATGACACTAAGCTCAAGCTCTTAGTTTGGAAGGTGCCATGATAAATACCCCTCTACAGCTTCTGAGTTACAGCACGTGGAGCTATGGTCAGTTCTGAGCTGATCTAGGGATCAATGTCCTGTCATTCATTCTTGCTTCCCAAGAAACCTTGCCAGGGATACCAAGGAAGAAATCATGAGTGCTGAAGCTCATATAGGTCAAGGAAGCAAAAGAGTATACGTGTTGAATGTATGAGGCTCTGCAGAGCAAACAGCTCAGCAGATGAGGGGCAACGTGGACAGAGCAGTCAGTCACATAAGTAAAAGCATTTTCTCTGTTAATTAACATTTTGATACAAAATAAATTATCTAAATATTAGTTGCTTGCTTTGACATCTAAGGTGATATCTAAGTAAAATTGTTGCTTAATATAAATTCAATGCTGGTTTTGGGCACAGGCCCAAACAAGTTATCAGTACGTCACCTACACTCACCTGCTTTTAACATCATTGCCAAATGATCTCTTCACCACCCAAAAAATCATAATATTATGATACTATGCTTATTATATTAGCCTAAGGATTAGCAGGACAGCAGGACCACAGCTTGTTTCACTGACTAGAATACCTTGATATCGAAGGTTTAAACACAGGGAAGGTCTGCTAGCTTAGTAAAAGGCCAATGCTTCTGAGGTCCACTAGGATACATCTTGCTCGTTATCTGCCCTAACCCTTCTTCCTCAAAACCACAATGAGCTGCAGGTAGAGCAGTTACTGTTTAGAAATCTAGCTACAGCAGTTTGACTTAAACACTTTAATTATGCTGTTCTCACACTACCTTTGCATTGAGCAAATGACAGTACTGGTGAAGGTTTAATGAGCTGTGAATGACTATACAAAATGTACAGGATCACAAAACCGCTTCTGGTAATTTACATGAACAGTTATATCTAAGTGCCAGAATCTATGTCATGATCCATTGTTAATATACTCTGTATGATCCTTCTTAAGATTGGTTGAAATATAATTATTTTCAAGTCTCCAAGCTAAACCTGTCCATTGTGGTTTTCCTTTATCCGAATCATTCATTGATACACAAAAAGCCTGCCTGAACGTCAACTCCCTAGAGGTTTTAACAGTTAAAATATTTGATATGTTCATACTTTCCACCTAACCTGAGTTTTTTTTTAAGACACAAAGCTCTACATTCCTGTTTAAGTCTCAGCCCTGCTCTGCTTGTGGATTTGCAGACTGCCACTATTCCCTGCTAGAGTAACTGTAGGCACGTAGCACTGTTCGCAGACCCGACAGGGGCTCTTGAAGAGTGAACCAATGCATTACCTTACCGTGCACATATATTTGGTCTTGTGCTTTTTCCAGCTACCTAGAGTGCCAGAGCTTTTACTCTTTGCACGTTGTAACTGAGAACATGTTATTTCCTGAATGTATTTTTTTTTTTTTCTGAAGACCACTGGTACTCTTGCAAAGTGTCTATATCAGATATAATGCTGGTTACCTTAGGAGAACAGAAAATCATATCTCAGAGGCACACAGATTAACACAGTAATCCTTTAAGCCAAGTCAGATAGTGTTATCTCATTATTTGTAGTTATTCCCTAACAAAGAATTCTCCAACTTCTATATACTCATCTGCTCTTCTATCTCTACTTATAAACAGTGGCCATGTAATTTCAGAAATTGCTATTATTAAGAAATCCTCCATTTTTATCTATGTGAGTGTCTTAGCTTAGGAAATGTCTTGACATCATCTATCCATTAATTACATAGATAAACAAAAGCTACACTCCCACACAAGGGAAAACTGTAGGAAACAAAGAAACAAGAAATGGAATTGATGAATGTTCAATAATATTTTTTTTTTTCCTGTTAAGGTACCTTCAATTCAGGGTATGAAATTTGGTTTAAATGTATACAAAAATGCATCAGGAAGAATAATTCACTTTTAGCCCTTTACATATACATACATGGACATGGGTGCTATTATTGTTAAAGACCTATTTCTGCAGTCTACAGAATGCTCAAAAAATGAACTGGAGAACGACTCAACTACAGTAACATGGCTTATACTGTAATTCCAACTAGGAATTTATAAATTCATAAAGGCTGGGAAGTAAAACATTATTCTTTATTGCTGGCTTTCAAAAGATTAAAAAAAAATCCAAAAAATTTTGTAAAAAATAAAACCAGCTCTTTTTTTTTTCTTTTTCTTTTTTTTTCCTTTTTTTTCCCCCCTTCCTCTCTGCTTACAGAATTGTTAAAACTAACTATAGAAATACAAAATAATTCCCTGGAGATGTCATGCAAAGCATCTTGCCCTTGATGTTACAAACATCAGATTAATAAACAAACTTTTTACTCAAAATGTTTCTACAAGCTCTACAAAACACCTGTTGAACATTGACTTCTGAAGTAACTCAGCATAATCCAAAAAACAGAAAATAGGAGCACAGGATAGAAATTTCATTGTGAAACAGAAAGGGAAGACACACATAGGAAGGAATTCTCTACAGCCTGGACTAACATGGATATGGAGAAGTGGAGGTGGTGTTGCTATTCAGTTTTCAGGAGATGAATACAAAGTAAAGGCCATCATTTTTCTTCTGCACATCGGTTCTGCACATCAACCGCTTTACACCGGACAGGGGCAAAAAAGAGGAAAAACCACAGTGCACAAATAATTCACCTTCTTGAATGCTTCAGTTTTGTACTGAATGACCCAATTTGTACAAATCACACAAGCCTACACTTCTAGTTTTTCTCTGTGTACTTTAAGCATAAGAATTATTGATTGCAAATATTCGGTGTCAAGTGTCCAGCTGTGTTTGTCCATGAGCTGTTACAAAATTCTGTGTCTACACTGGGATTAACCCCAGCTTTAATTGTGCTGTGTAGGGGGTTTGTTTTGATGTCAAAGCCACATGTTCTCTGGCATCTTTTGCAAATCGAGCATGCAGATCAGTAGGCAAAGCCCAATTAAAATAATACCACAACTCAGCAGTAACAGAAGTATGGTGACCTTCCATGGTGTTAACAAGTACATCATGTTTTGCCAGTGCTGGTATACTTGTTCCTAAAGAAGTATTTCATTATCTTGATACTTTGAAAAATGATAAACATCCTGCTTTATATGATGCTAGTTATAACTTTCTTTCTTGTCTACTTCTATGGCTGTTCAGAAGAAAAAACAAGCAAACCTCAAAATCACTAAGATTTTTTCTCCATCTAAAGGGTGGAAAATTAACTCAGAAAACAGCCAAAAATTCTTTGTTGTAGGTTTGTTCCCATTTTGGGGAAACGTCCATCTTTCAGAATTTCAGCAATTTAGCTAGTGAGTTCCTTATATCAAGTGTCATGTATACCAGTCCAAAATTCCCTAACCAGTGTAGCCAGCAGGACACTTAATGAAAGAGATGTTTCTTTCCCCTGAGGTACTGTTTTAACATCTATATCCTCTTGTTTGGATTTGTAATTCTGATCTAGAGATAGGTGCTTGAAGCTGCACTGGTCATAAAGTCACCCTTCTAAAGCAACATCCTCTTTATCTCACTACTGCATCATCATTTGTTTAATGGAACTATTGTTCTTCCTTTAATTCAGAAGACGTAATTTTAATATTTACTGAACACATAAGGTAGTTGACAAGTAAGTAGATCAATTAATCTGAAAAGGTCTGAAATTGCTTTCTCACTTCCCCTGAAAAATTACAAGTAATGACCATTTATTTGAAGACAGAATTCTGCAAAAGACTTCCATTAATTAACAATCCAATGTAACAATTATTCTGTTTCCCAAAGGTCCTGAAGATCAATGTTATAGTATTTTCATCACTCAAGCATTATTTATTCATACAGTAATTTTAAATTATCTTTTGCTGCAATATGATGATTTGTCAAAAACAAGCATTTTCCAGTGCTCGATCCTGGGAGGAAGGTGTTAAAAAAACACGAGAGAATATTCGTAAGACCAATTAGTAACAGAGAGCCACAAGATGCCTGAAATGCTGCAGAATTTTCTATTCCAGGCACAAAATCAGGAGCAAACTGCCTCTTTTGTATCTCAGGTTAGTGTCCTAATCTAGTGCCTACATTGCTTTGTTTCCCTCCTCTTTCACCCCTAAAAAAAAATAAATATCCAAACGAAACCCTTCAACACGAACTTACACTTCAATAAAGACAGATATTTCAAGATTATTCAAAGTGCTTGAAGTGGTAATGTTTTGGAGATGGACTTTATGCTCAATTTCCACATGCATAAAGGTATCTCGTGAATGCTTCACTTAAGCTGTAGTCAAAAGGAATTACAGCATAATAACTGCGGTTGTAAGACCTTTCAGATTTCATCAATAAATCTCTCTTTGATGGTATATGAAGATATGGAGAAGTTTAATCAATAATTAATGTTAATCACATTCAGTCTTAATCAATAACAGTACTACTACTCTTTTCAAAGCTCAGAGACAGTTCTGTTAGGTACAAAATCAAGTTTAAGTAAAGGTTTGCATGCAGAAGAGTTGTTAATGCTATCATAATTAGTTTGTTTAATATTGCAATTGCCTAACTCCCCTGTACATTTTGCAGACTACTTGAATATTAAATTCCTTGTTTCTACCTGCTGCAAGAGAAACCTGGGCTGTTCACGTGCAGTACACATACAGGAGACTGCAGCCATACAGGGTTTCTCTTAATCTTCCAAGCCCATTGAAAAGTTTGCTCAGAAATAAGTAGATAGTACCCAGAAATCTGAGCATTTCTGAAGACGGAAATTGTCAATGGAAGATGCATCAGAGTCGCTCACCTTTCTCCTGTCAAAAGCTGCTTTTATATGTATGCTATGACTTTCTCTTAGCCTCCCAGGATCATTAGGTCACATTGTGGAGAATAGCAATTTCATTCACTGCAAGTTATTAGGAAAAAGAAGTTTTTTCTTTAACTTGGGGATCAAAAAAAGGAAGTGCTACCCATTACTCCACCTGATCTCTTGAGAGATGTCAAACTGAGCCCTTCTATTTCCCTTCTCACTTGAAAGAGGAGGTCACAGCGTAAAAGTCAAATATTTAACAACCTTCCAAACAGTATATTCAGTGCCAGAGGACCTGAATCAGGGAAGAGGGGTAAACGTTATGTGAACTCTGCTCTTCTGAGACTGTTCTTTTTCCATTCCAGTTCTGCTGTTAGGTGTCTATTTTCACACATTATAAATTAGGTAAATGTTAACCCATTCACAGTGACAGTTGCCTATAATGGTACATCTAACAACCCATGCCAAGAAAAAAAGAAAAAAAAAAACCAACTGGTTTGTTTTACCAGTATTTCTCATTTGCATTAGCAAATGTCACTGGTCAAAGGACTGTTTGATACCGTGGTTTTGGTGAGAAGCAAGACAGTGATGTGCTCTGACTTTTGCTTGATTAGAATCTAAGATTTGCCCCTGAAAACTAAAATCTTTATATTTCTAAATTAGTAAAAATAGAAATTCTCCCCTGCATTGAGTCTTAGCCTACCTAAGTGTTAATGTAGGGATTAATACTGGAACACACAACGATATTCTCAGTTTCATCCATTTGGATAGCTGCCTTGAGCTCAAGTGTGTAAAATTAAGCAAGTACATAAAGATTTGTGAGTTCAAGACCTTAAAAACACAACCATTCTCTAACAGTCAGATTTGTCTGACATCCAACAGTAAAATATCCTGTAGCATTAAATAAACAAACAAAAGACAAGAGCACAAAATGGAAATTCATGAGCAAGTGTGTCACCACAAACAATAAAGAATACCATTGATTAGCTGCCTGAATGTTTGTTATTGCTCTTTTGGCTTTTTTTGAAAAGTAAGTACATAGAGAAATTTGTTCTGTATTTATTTTTCTGTACTTAAGCATTCCTGATTGCTGCAAGACTTGGTCTCATTAAAGTGCAGTCTTGCATCATTATATATTTCATTGACCATTTACTGTAATGCTGAATGACTGATCAATTGGCAGTTAAACTGCTCATTAAGAAAAAGGTACAAGTTTCTCTAAACTCAGCTACTCCATTTTTCTCCCAATCATTTTCTTGCTCTATTAACAGGCAGCTTTTGTCCTGCTGTTCAATAGCGCAAAGTTAGATTTGCCTTATTCTGTGTAGTGTAAAGCACTTAGGCAGTTCTAAAGTGAAAGTACTTTTTGAGAAGCTTCTTTAGAGTAAAAATGACAGTAATAACATACATCTTAAATGCTAAATTTCCATGTTAAAGCATCAATTCAATAATCTGTGATCTGTGAAAAAGCAAAGTTATTTTACTGTGATTTTATTTATTACAATGAACTGACTGCAATTCCCAGGAACAAATACGCATGCTATAAAATTTAAATTTAAAAATCTGACACTAATGGAAACTTCAATACACAGAGAGAAATCTACTTAGCCAGCAGCCACAAATAAGGACCACCATTTTCTTTCAATAACCTTTGCAACCTGCCATGTAAGTCAAAAGGGCTTATTAAAGAAACCAAAAGCAAATGCTCACGAAGGTGCAGCCCCTGAATTTTTCATCCCTCCACTCCAGCACTCTGTGCACAAGAACTTATCTGTGCCACCTCAGATAATTCAAAGTTATATACATCTATTAACCTCTTATTTTTCCTCTTGTCAAGATTCAGGGGCATACTATATATATATATATATATATATATATGTAAAAGTCACACAAGCAGGTCTTCAGAACTGACATATTAGTGACTCATGAAACACAGGTTAGTGCTCATCTGCATAAAATCACAAAACTTATGGTTGAATTGAGCACTGTCCTGGTTCTGGTTATTACCTCACTCAATATTCCCTTTTTCCAGATAGATGGGTCTGCAGCACTTTGGCTTCAAACTGGAGGACCAGACATCAAAAAGATTAAAAGTACCTGTTTATTTACTAAAGCTCAGCAGCAATTCTTCCATCTTATAACATTGTTAGCAGTGAAATCCTGCTAAAGCCACTGTTAAAAGTTACGTGTCTCCATTCACAAGCCACTGAAAGAACAGAACTATCACCTCAAACACCTGCACAAAAAAAAAGTATCATTAAAAATACCCACATGCTGCAGTAATTGCTGCCAAGCTGAGCTCTACAGGGGACTGAAGCAGTGGAGGTACGAGTGAGGAGGGGTACAGGAAGAGCATAAAAAATTTTGAGAGGAAACCTGTAGGATGCTGAAGAGCACAGAGAAGCAAGGGGACCATGAGAAACTAGATTTTGGGCAACCTCCTGACCAGAAACAGCCTAGAAAAGCAGACCAAGGCACCGTTCCTGCCCAGTTCTTCCTGCCCATGGGGAAGCACAGGCACCACATCCCCTGCTTCCTCTCCATAGAGAAACCGAACAGTAGACTCAAACCTGGTGAACCAGTTGGGCTAAGAAAATAGGGAAATAGCTTATCTCCACAGCTGTACTCCCAATAGCCAGGACTGCATTGTTTGCCAAACAGCATTTTAGAAATACGGCACTTTTACTGTTATTTTTTCATACTATTTCAGTACAGATGGTAGAACAGCAACCTTCTTCAGTTTTAAACAGTCCAGTTCCTTACTACTAATGTAAAATGCCCCTTGTGTGGGTCTTTTAGTCAGCGTGTGATTCTCATGATCTGTTTTCTTCAATAGGCAGTCTTTCTATATGGTTTCTTTCTCATTTGGTTAAATGTATTTGCTCTGATGGCTTGAATCTCATGAGCAAGAGGAAAACAGAAATGTGACAGGTCTGGACCTGAAAGACAGAACAGTCTGGGTTGTGTGACATTTGGAAAGCTGAGTTTATATTTTAGAGATGGGAAACCACTCACAATCAAGCAGAAAATCAGGAGTTGTTATTTGGCAGCACTTAGGAATTTCCTGTATTCATCATTTTGTACAGAAAGTACTCAGGACATGTAGAGAAAACAACAGTTTACCACAAGAAATCAAATTTATCCCATGGTTGTCACCAATACGTATAAAGACTGTAAAGAGAGGGACCATTTGCTTCCTGTTTTGGTTTGAAACTCTACCACCTGTGGTAAGTTATAACACATAATAGACCTTGTACATACAATGTCAGTTTAACCTAACTTTTGTGAATTTTCTAACAGTAATAGAAGATTTTTATTGCATTTTTAAAATGCAGGCTTCTTGAATTTGCATTTTCATATATTGAACATAACTTCAACCTTATTACCATTTTTCATTTTTGGTTTCACTTAGTTTGTGTGACAAAATTTCATAAAATTTCATTAAGAACACTACTGATTACTTGTTCAAACTTATATTAGTGTATGTTGCCATTTAATGGTAATGATTAAGACAAAATACTAAAGTTTAGAAATATAAGGTGGCACCTGATAACAAATTCCAGTACCTCGATTACGACCATGCATAAAATTAAAGGTCATACTGAGAAGAAAAATCTGAATTAACACACTGATTCTCATAGGAACTAAAAGCCATATCTATGTTTGATTCAGAGATGAACATACACCTTAGTTAATATGGAGCCATCTGTCATGGTACACCAAGGATGCTGACTGGGAAAGTCACTGGACTTCCAGTTTACGAGCATGTACTATATACTCTGCTTAAACCAGCAGGCAGGGCTGCAAATGAAAAAAATAATCTGTGATGTACCTATCACAATTAAAAACAAGGACCTAGCCTTCTCCTGGTGTGTAACTCTGTAAGTGAATCCCTGTGCTGTTTAGCTTTTGTGAGCTGCACTACTTCAGCTAGTTGCTTATTATGAATAAATGTTCCGTCTGGGAACTTTATGCATTCTTATTTCACTACTCTAGGTAGGACAATTAAAGTAAAACATGCAAATAGCTGAGGATAGCACTGACCATCTGGAAAGATATTCATTCTGCTTGTAAATCCAAGCAGCCCTTCACAATAGTAGCCTGAACAGATTTTTACCTTTACAGATTTTTGCTCTTCCCTTATATTGGAAAAAAAAGGTTTGTTTTAACTAGAAAAATCCCCCCAATTCACGAAGTTTTTTCCAAATGATTCCCAGGCACAGGAATCTAAATAGCACTCCATGACATAGTAACAAAGATAAAACCACCACCATAACGTTTACTGAGATCTGAATCATCACTATAATACAGGCAGAGTCAGGCACAGATAGCATTGAGGAATTCTGCTCTAAAACTTTCTGGAAAAAACCAAGGTTTCTAAAAAGCCATACAGCTTTTCAGATTTAACTTAAAATGAAAACAAAATGTGTACCTAGATTAGTCACACCTCTCTATATATACACAAACATATATGTGTGTGTATCTAGATATACATTAAAAAGCTTTTCTTTCTAGTTTATATAAAGTTGTAACGTAAAACAAACGTCAAGAGGTGGATTTTATAAAGTCAACTTACATGTTGGGCCTAAAAGCTATCACTGCCCCTTTAACTTTTAAGTGTAAGTCTTCCCACAATAAAATAGTTACCTACCTCCCCACTGAACTATAAAGACCAGATTTAGTGGATACATTATTAGCGCACTACTCTGTTCATATACCTTTGCAGCAGAAAGCCAAATTAAATGCTGGACTAAGCAAGATCAATTCAGTTGCAGTCAGCAGAGATGCATCAGCTTACCTGTGATCACCACAACTCGCAAAGAAGAAATGCCAGCGCTGTATAAATAGTGATGAACATTACCTGCAAGTTTCTTCCTTCACATACGCGTGGCTCTGGAATGAAGTCCAAAAGTGATGATTTTAACTAATTGAAAACAATGACTTTTAGGGGCTGTGTGTAGTGATGTCCTTGAGAGGGACTTTGACAGCAATTGTTAGTTGACAATAAAAATCAAAATGTGCCCCTCCGTTTCAGTCATTATGCATGATGCTTTGTCGCACTTTTCAGCACAGAAGCAAATCACTTGACAAGGATATTACAGAGGCTTAAAAATGAAGTTTATAAGCGTGAGGCAGGTATGTGGGATATCATAAAGCAAGAACTGGAATGATCCTGTTGAATGCAATAAGATAAATGAAGGTCAATGGTTATATGAATAAATTGAAATGAAATGAAAGTTCCTTGGGCTGTGGTGTTCTGGAGCAGCATTCCAGCATTCCGAAGCAGCAGAGTCAACATAAAGATCCTAACTGCTTTTGAGATGTAGCTTGATCAATTTGTTTTACAATCCCTTTCCTATGCCTGATTGCACTAGCAGGAAACTAGATTCAGTCATGCAGGGTGTTCCTTCCAGTACTCTTCCCTGCTAAGAGATATAAATAATATCTTAAATGCTTGTATTGTTTAATATAAAAATTCAATGGAGTGAATTTTCTAGTTAGCTGGAGCTGTTATGCTGGTACAGAGGGAAAGGGGCTTTGCCAGGGTAAATAATAATTTTCAATGACTGCAATTTGAGTGCATCTGGGTGGAGATGCCCAAGGAACTCTACGATGAACTGACAAGGTTATTGCAAAATGCACAGAATGTAAATAGCTGCTCCCACTTTTCCACATAATTTTTAAATTATAATATTTTGCCAATAATCCTGAAGAGATTAACACGGATACATAAATATGTAAAGGTACATTCTACAATGGAATGGCATTTTCCCCTAAATTAAAATAAAAATAAAAATACTAATTGAACAATTTAGCAAAACCATTTAGAGCCACTCTGTTTTCATGAAAACAGAATTTTGATATCTCTCCATGCTCATACAACTAGCCACAGGCAGACTTGGGTCCAGACAATCTGTATGTAATTTCTGAATCCTGGTCTGAAACTATGGCATGATTGTCAAATTAAAAGCTCAGTTTTGCTTCTGGAGGCAGTCATAGGGATAAATACCTCCACCCCTAGTTCACAGTTTAGGGGGTGGTGATGCACAGTTAAGTCTGGGAAAGGAAATAATTAAAACTACACCTTCAATATAACTTCCTGTAAGTACAGAGTTGTATTTTTACTCACTGCTATTTTCTTCATCTCTTTTCAATAAAAAAGGAGCTAAATACTATTCCGCTTGACAATGGCTCTCAGGTAGTAAATTCTGACACAATGATGCATTGCCTTTGGCTAATGTTTGAAATCTTTTCTCCATTGACATGCTGAAATCTTCCACCTTGTTATCAATACCCAGGGTGGGCCATTCCCTTTACGGTGATTGAGAATAACCATAAAGAATGCTGAAGTATGAAAGAGTAAAATGCAGATAACTGGTGCTTGTATTTGTCAATGAGTCAGAAAGTTAGGAAAAGAAAGATGAACCTGATCATCCGTTACCTTTATTAGCAAGATTAAAAAGTTTCTTCACTGTATTTTCTTCTTTTTTCTAAATATACTTTCTGTTTCAAACCAAGTTGAGAGAAATCACTATTTTTTAATATTGGTGTGCTGGGAGTAACTGGAAAGCCAACTATGAACCATGGAGAGATACTAAAATTTCACTATATCATAAGACACAAGTTCTGTTACTAAAAATCCAACAACATTAATATTCACGTTTCTGACAAGTCTTGGCTTGTGCAAAATTTTAACTCATAGCTCATTACTTTAAGATTATACATTTTAAAGTCTTTTAAATTAACAAAATAAATAAAGAACTGGTCTTCTCTGTTGTAATTTAATGCAGTTCTTTTCTAAAATGCCATATCATTAGATTGGATTATAGCAGCATCAAACTTGGATCTTAACAAATACACTTTTAATTAATCACACTGGTTCTTTTGCCTGCTGAACTTCAAGGGTTTATCTAAAACACAGTAATCTAGAAATGCTTCCTTGTCACATCATAAAGCTAATAACCTTACTAACCACTTATTTACTGACAGAACACAGTTACACATTTGAAGAAGGCGAAGAATTTGGAATTTGAAAAAAAAGAAAAAAAAGCCTTTAACAAGGTGCAAAGCACAGTTTTTGAGAAAAGCTTCATCACCTAGCTACATTTAGACAATAGCCTTCTCTCCACTAAAACCAGTCTAATTAAATACAGCTGGAGAGAGCACAAAAGAATTTCATTAATTAATTGGCAACCTGCTGACACTAATTAAGCTATGAAAATTCAACTCCCTCACACCAGATTTTAAATATTAGTCAGTTACATTTGTTGGGAAGTTTGCCTTGCATCTCCAAAACAAGCAAAAAAGAGAACATTAACTTTGTGGTTAACATGTGTGGGAACAAAATGACCTATTATTGGAAAAATTAGATATTAAACCTTGCACTGATACAGAAAGAAGTTACGCTACAGAAGCTCTTACTGAGAGATTCCCTTATGAGTGAGATTAAGAGCTTCACAACTACAGCCTCCTTCTCACTATATAGGAAAGAATCCCAGAACACTAATAGCACAGTGGAGGGTAATTACCTTTATTTAATCCTCTGCAACACCCTGTGTAAGGTGCCACAAAGCTTCACTTCACTGTTGTTTCTGAAGCCGTCTACCAGTCAAGATTTCATGCCTTAACTAATAAAACCCATACCAACTCTCTTACCCATATTCTAAATCTCATCTGAAATATTCAGAGAGACCTCACTTAACATTTTAGCAGTTAATTACACTGTAACAAGGAAGAGTTATTATATCATGTCTCAAAGCCTACTGGCAATGAGTGCTTCTGCTGTTATCTGGGTGGACATTAATGAATGCCATCTGGTGCATGCTCTTCCCCTTTCCAAGAAACAAGCCGCATCTCATAACATGAGTAAGGTTTCAACATGATGTTGGAAATGTGCTAACCTTGATCTGTATCCACATTATTTATGAACAATCTAGACAAAAAGAGGAACAGAGCACAGAATAAAAATATTGTCTACTTTTTAAAAATCTTAACCCTTATAGTGCTGCAGGCAGTGTAAGAATCAAAAAGCAAATAATTTATTTTAAAATAAAGGAAATAAGTTACTGTAGAAAAGTAGAATATAACTTTCCTGGTTTTTTTTTTTTCCAGTTTTCTTTTTCATATGAGACTTAACAGTCAAATTACACAGCCTCTGTATGATACACTACAGTGCGATTTGCCCACCTCACCACATTTTCAGAAATCTAATTAATTGGATGCTGGCAATTAATTTTGAATCTGCAGGAAAATATTTTTCTCAAACAATTTTATAAGAATTGATTCATATAAAGTGGAGGTTCTGTAACTTAATATGCTTTCAGTTCTGAAATCCTCAGTACCCGGTGAATCAGCCAGGAAAGTGGCAATCTCATGTTAATGAATGCCTCATTCGTTAAAAGCAAAATATTCAAAATAAAAATGGACTCTACATTTATGCTACTTCACATCCACCCCTCCAAACACACGGTCATTGTTCTAAGCTATAAAGATATGAGTTTCATATTAAGGCTGTAACTCAGTGTAAAGCCAAATAAAATTTGCAATTTCTGTGCAGGTTAAGATGAGTAGCTGTGATTGTCAAGGCTGACTGGCAAGATCTGAAGAGCTACACCTGACTGTGTCCTTAAATGCTTCCTTGCTATGGCTGAACTAACCCAAATGGAAAAAGGTAAGTGTATGCTTAAAAGCTTCTTGAACTGTTGCCAACTAGGAATAATCAGTCTGTGAAAAATAAAGGAAGTTCCATTTTGTCAGTCATGCTAAAGATCAGCGAGATGTGAACACACCCAGCACCCACCACCGTCAGTCTTTGTACAATGTGTTGATTACAATACACAAAATCCAGTATAGCATATGTTTTCCATTACAGGTGGAAAAGCACTACGTTAACCAGTGTACCTTTTCTATTTCTAAGATTTATTATACTCTCATTTCAGTACAGTCAGATCTGTAATATTTTATCATTAGAATGCAATTGACAATATGTTTGATAATGCATTTGATTAATAGACAAATTACAGTAGTTTATGTTGGCTACTGTCTCACTGTGTTCACATGGAGACTTCTGTTTTTCAGCCTACCTCATGTTATACTACTTCAGCCACATCTTCAAAATGCAGTAAAGTCAAACTGTCAGCAGAGCCACCACCTTACCAGAACACATCTTGATTAGCAAGTGCACCAGAACCTACCAGGAGGTTTTACTTGGGTACAAGCAAGGTCAGACAAGGTCAAATGGGATAGGACCATTCTAAAGACTGATCCTCAGATTTAGACATTTGATTATTTTTCAAGAGACAGTCACAACTTAAATACAGAAGTATGTTTTTTATGATTATTTACTTGTATAGCAATAGTAAAGAATAGGTAATTATAAAAGAATTACTTTTGTCCAAGGGGATACTTTTAGATGAAGGCTGGGAAGAGAAAGAGTTTGATGCAGTGCGGGATGGTGTCTCACTGTCTTTCAGGGGTTTAGCAGTTTCTAACAGTATCACTTTTCACAAAAGCACCAAAATAATAAAGGAAAGGAAGAGATGCAGAAATGAAAGCATTATCTTATTTTATTAATACACGTTTTTACTACACTTTTTTACTCTATTGAAATTAAAAAAGGTTCGGATATTACATACAAGCAAATATTAATAGCTGAAAGTAGCAAGCTCTTCTACTGGGGACTAAATCCTTCAGTTATCATGAAGACAACAAAATGAAAACTGAGACTATGAAGGTTATATTGACAAAAGAAAGGAAAAAAGTTCAAGCCATGCCTGGGGCATGAAATGGAGAGCAAAAGTTAAAGGAAAAAATCATGAAAGATGCATGACTATCAGATTCACATGTATTAGTGTTAAGTGCATTCCTTAAATGATCATAAAGAATATATGGCATAAAAATGAAAGAGAAGAGCACAGTCTCTAACAGAATCTGATAATTCCACTGTGTGAAAAGCAGCAGACCATGACAACAATTTAAACTAAGATCACTAAATCTTGCATTCCAGCTTTCATTGCAAGCAATGCTTAAAGACAAAAAAAAAGGGAAAAAAAAATCGCACTGTAAATGATACAAGTGACAAAATAAAATACGAGATCAAGCTTTAAGGCTACTAGCACACAATGAGGCGTTCATTTGTTTTGAAACCATCATGAAATTATCAGGTCATTAACCATGCTGAGAAAAGCAGTGGTTCTGAACGCACACACTGCAAATCTCCTGAAAATACATATCCTGGTAAATGAGTTGTAGTGATGTTGACCAGGTCATTTAGTATTTGAAGCCCTTTACATTCCATTGTGGTTTATATCATCTGTATTATTTCACATAACAGGTTATAACGGATCCTTTGTCCAGGGTTTTGACACCTCTGCATGAGATTATGTTTAACACCTCATCAGTTGGTATACATATGCTAATCGTCACTGTTTAGCACCTGTTTTCTCCCTTCCTGCTGTTCAGGCACAACACACAACTACCAAAACTCTGCAGTATTTGCAGAGCATTTCACCACTTTACAGAGTAAACCAGATCTTTTGAAGACATAGCAAAGGAAATCCTGTCCCCACCTTTCCCCACCCCATCCCCGGTTTTGTTACTGTATTGAAACAAGAGCAAGTCTGGTCTGGAGAATGGGAAGGGACTCCATACCATACATACACTGGTGCTCGGTGCCAAGCCATCAGACTTGTTAACTGTGCATACTTCATTACAAAATAATTCATAGATTAAAAACAACCCAGTGATTCCCATGAGTCTGTAGCCAAGGAATTCAGCCACTAGTACTGTGTCACTGGAAGGAGGTGATGAAGCTGGCAGGGACTGCTCAAACACCAGTTTCTATGGCTCTGTCTCCATTTCTCAAAGTATTAACAGAGCTTAAAACTCACCTTCTCTTGTCACCTCACTGATGTTATGAGTTTTCTTCTTGGGAGGTAAATGAAGGATGTGACCAAACAGAGAGGACACATGTTACAAATTCTGCCAATTTATGCAGAGCCTTTGACAGATAATTTTAAGGATAAATCAGAAGAGATTTTAGGAATTCAGGGTACAAGCACTGTGTTTATTCTTGAGTCTACCCTTTCCTTCCAAACACGAGGGGAAAGCCTGCTTAGTACAAGTGAAGAGGAAATGATGGGCAGAGAATCATCACTAAAATGAATAATTATAACTGTCATCCTGATATGGAGAAATAGTGTGAAATGGGGACGCTTAACACCGACTGTGATTGTATATGTCTACTCAGAAATGTGGGTATGGTGACTAGTCATGGGTGCGGTGTCTGGTCACATAGGCACACAGCTCTGAGGAGACAACTACAGTTTTTGAGGAGACGCCTGCCCTTCTTCCTCTAACAAAGGGGAGACGGGGAGAGGCCTGCCCTTCTTTCTCTAACAAAAGGGGCTATTTAAAAGAGAATGAGAGAAGATGAGAGACATTCAAATGCTATCTAGAGGGAGGGAGTGCTAAGTCTCCTTGCTGGAGAAGATTGGATGGTCACAAGGACATGAATCACCTTTCCTTGCTGAAGAAGATTAGATGGTCACAAGAACATGAATCACCTACAAACCTGCAAGACCACCACATTCCAGGAAACGGACTGATAAGCTAATTAACATACGAAGCGGGGTTTAGGTAACAAATATGTATAGGCGCTAATTGAATATTCATTTGTTTCATTGTATAAATGTGGGATGGTTCGTCACTTCGGGTATGCACGCTTGTGGAGGAGCGATCCCCCGTGCATCTGCGCGCAATAAACATACCTACTTTATAACTTTCGAGTTATAGAGTCTAATTCCGCACGTCAATCCAAGAATTTGCTAAATGACTTTAACATGAGTAATCCTCATGCAAATTGCCATGATATACACTCGAATACTAGTACTGAAATATTTGTCACTACTAAAGGAATACTGGTGGCCTCTCTCATATCACTGCAGCCCAACCCAGCAGACTCTTTGCAATGAATTTTGAAGTATGTGGGCATACATATTCTATCTTACAAAGGAAAATAAAAAAAAGTCTGCATTTTCATAAACTTTGATTGACATTGACGGATGTAGCTATAGCATTACATAATAGCTGTCCTCAAATTAATTTTAACAGATAAATATCAACTGTGAAAGCAGAATTTAACAATTACAAATTCTTGCCTTCATAGAACTACACACTGTGCTCTTGAGAGATACTTACATTGTTATATTTATTAATTAGGGCAATAGCATGTTTGCTTCAGACATTAGTATATTTTAAAACTTGGAGCAAAAGCAGAGCAGCATCAGTGCTTCAGGCACTGCTGCTTGAGCTTTCAAGATAACCTGAAACATAATTTGGCTTCATGTTGTAAGCAGATCTAGAGCCAAATTCAGCATTCACTGCTGAGCCAGTCTAGATATCACATGTAGTTGTGGCACAGAAATGTATAAAACCAGAAATTTGACCAATTTAATTTGAAGAACTGAATACATTGCATAAAGCTTTCCTGCTCCTTGACATTGAAAATAATGGTGTCTGACAGTTCTAGGGTTAAGTAGCCACTCATTCAGCACTGCATCATTTATCCACAACCAGTTTGTGTCTCTTGCTGTTACTTCAAAGAAAATATTCAATAAAAGTTTAAATAAAAACAGATCTGTCAGTATAAGGCCTTAATATTTTACACCATACTCAACCTCTTTTCTCTGTAAAGTGTTTTCATACTTCCTGAACTTGTCCTGCAGTACACAATTCTCATCATTTAAAAGAAAGAAACCATGAATCACCTTTAAATGTCTACACTTTCCTGAAACATTAGCATTTATTTTTAATAGACATCACTCTGAAACTGGCTTCACTAAGTACTGTAGAATGCTTAAGAAATCTATGTAGATTGAGAGAGCTATAAGAATATATATGTTAAGTACTTCAGCATCATTACATACAAGCAAGTTACTTGGTTAAGCATTCATGATTCAGAACATAACATTGGTGATTTCATTTCTAAGCATCAATCTTTTCCTTCATGTATATGAAGTATACAATAGTACTTAATTCCATATGCTCTCTCATACAGTGCATTTGTTGTTACAGACTGCAGACTGCGTGATAAATATACTTCGAAAGAAGTGAAACAGAGGATTCAGTTATTCAAGACAATGGCCTTTTCCTATATTTTTACTCATTTTTTTCCTTTAGCCACCCACTTATTTTATGAATCTAAAAATTAAATACTGCAGTATTCACTGCTTATGTCAAACTTGTTTTTTAAAAGCTGCTAGATCCAAGAAATCAAAGACGCTTATGAGAGATAATTATGTCTCTGTTCTGTAAGTGCATATAGCAAGGTATAGTCTCCCCATTTTAAGTCTTCTCCCACATATATTTTAATAATACAATTATTAGTCTATTTAGAAATCTTTCATATTATTTAACAATACAGCTCTGGAGCGTAACTACTTTGGGAAGAAAAGAAGGGAGCCACTGACCCCATGTAACAGATTCGATTATAATAGCTTAAAAAATGTTTTCCTTAAATTTGATTGCATACCCTAAAAGCAAAATTAATAATCTGCCAAAGCCAATATGTTCATATAAAGAAAAACTGTAAAATAGGATCATAATTATATGCATATAAACAGGCCCACTTCTATTTGATTTTAGAAGTTTCTTCCAGGCAAAAAATACTATCATCTATTTCCTATCCCAGTCACAAGTTTATAACCATGCTACAAATTACAGCAATAAAATTTTGTGAAGAAGATTATGATAAAATTGTCATTTCATATCAACTTTACTGGGCAAAATATAGGCATTAAAATGATAACAGGAATAGTCTATTATCTTATTTAAGTATCTTCATTATTTGAAATTATAGTTGCTCCACACTATTTGCCAAAATACGTTAAGTGTTCTTAAAAGTCATAAACCTCCATCACTCTCTTCTTTACACAAGTGTTAACTATAAAGTTTTAACATAAATTATGAAATAAAAGGGTTTAAGTCAACCCAATAATATTAAATCTGATCTTTCAATAATAAAATCCAAGCAGCTGAGAGCTGCTCATTATTTATTTAGCTTCCCCAAGCCTACACCTGAATTTTGTTTCCTTGTAACCTCACTTCACTGTTTAGCTTCCTAGAAAAAAAAAATTGCAGCCATATCTTCTCAGTCCTGTATGTTGCAATATTCTGTGGTATGAACCGATCTGTACCATCCCGTTCCGTTACCAGCTGTGAATCCAGGGAATCATCACGTAACAGTCTAACTGAACACATGTTCCTATCTGTATCACCACTGAAAATAATCTATCTGAAGCTCCCAAATAACCTAAATGTGATCTCAGACATCCATACCACAATACCGTTAATTACATAGATTTTTCATTTGTTAGACAGTTTGGCTGCTTTTCTGACAACTAGCTGCATGTCCCTGCCTGATGGAAAAACAAAACCCATACTCCAAAGGAAGCCTTGGAATACATCCCCCACAAATAGTAGAAAAGCAATCAAATACTGGAGAAAGCTACTCTTTCTGAAATTACTTCAGCAATACATCCACAGCACATCCCCAACATCCAAAATACCAGATGATCCTTTCCATTATACTCAGGAACATGTGGGAGTTCAGCTGAGGGCTCTCTGCTAGTGCACTCTGAGAACAGGCCACCTTCTGAAAAGCAAAAGCAGAAAGGCAAAGTAGAGAGAGAGAGAATAAAATAATAAAATTTACTGTAGCATTTGTAGATGGTGGCACATGAGGCTTTGTTGGTGGAACTTTAACGAAGACAAGACATTACTAAAAGGATGACACAAAAAGGAAAGAATGTGTGGATCTGGAGAAGGGGGGAAAAGTACCCCGTATTTCTCCGGAGGCTGCTATCCCAGCACTCCCAGCCCGGCTCAGCTGCCATCCTCTGGGCAGTTTGTAGTTCAGTCTGTGCTGTGAAAGGTCTGACACAATGATGAAGAAGGTGTTGCAGCCTGCCAAAGTGAAGGGCTGGAATCCAAGCACTCTGCACAGCTATACTAGCTTTAAGGCTTAGTTGTCAGAGCAGAACAGGATCAGAACAGAACAGTGTTTAAAACAGAACAGAGCTTAAAATATTTGAGTCCCTTAAGGAAAGTGCACTAATGAGGCATTTTCTGTAACATCTAATTCCCAGCAATAGGCATGCTGGAGATCTCTGCTTGCTCCCACAAGTCAAAGGATGGGAACAATCTCCTCAGAAAGCCAGTAGATTTTGTAAAAAAAATGAAGAAGAAAATGAAATGAAGTGGCAGAAAAAGTTCAGTTTTGCAAGTCCGAGACAGTATACTAGACCCCATTCCCTATGGGCATACATTGGCAGCTAGTACGCATCATGCATATATTTGTGACTCAACCTTATTTGCTACTCTAACAAGAAAAATCTTGGCCTTTTGTTGGAGCACAAGTTCACAAAGAGGCAAGGATATAGTTGGAAGGCTGAAAAATAACTAATGGGATCAAATAGTCAAGAAAAATAATGTCCAGGACTCAAAAGTGCAGATAAAGCCAGCTGTGGGAGGTATGAGCAAAAGGAGAGTCCTTAGCTTAGTTTTGATCAGATAATTGCAAAAATAACGGTATGAAAGGTCACCTGCTTGCTCTTCTCAACACAGCAGTCCTGCAGTTCTGCAACGCTAAGGTTTTCAAAAAGGTAAGTTGGCATCCATGGAAGAAATTATTATGGACAGCAAGAGATTCAGAAAGACTGGCTCTCATCGGAGAACTCCACCTAAAAAGGACACATCTTCAGATGCTCAGCTGCACATACCTGCATCTCTTCCTAGCTGCCTTCCAGATGGCAGAGGTGAGCAACATCCAGCTGGGAGCTGCACAGAATGTGTCAGGGGCAGCCCACAGCATGTGCAGGAGGTGGGCTGCTCTGCCATTCCCACAGGAAAACAATTCCTCCTGTGGCCAAACATGATTGCAGTTCATTCTCTTCTTTTTGTTTGGGTTTTTTTTTTGTTTGGTTCTTTTTTGGTTTTGTGGTTAATTCAAATTTTTCTTTGACTTTATTTAAAAAAGTCAAGTTTTAAATAGGCATTTGGTGATCTGTTTTGAGATGCTCAAATGGAAAATGTACCAACCACTTCCCTTTAAAATGCTGGAAAACCTACTTTTTTGTTCGTTTGTTTTGGTTTTTTTTTTTTTTTTTTTAGAGAGTAGCATAAGAAACATTTGTTTTAGCAAACTGGGAATAAAGTATATGAAAGTTCTTGGCATTTCAAGGGAAAAACTTTCTTTTGCCTTCCTGATTTATATCTTACAATCATGTGATAATGCATACGATACACAAAATGCTCTTTTATGATTTAGAAATACTACACAAACAAAGTTTGAAGTCTTCCTGTGAAACTGTAACTGTGCAATCAATGAAAGCCCAACAGTTAATCAATGGTAGCTTCATCAGTGATTAGTTTATGTAAGGGCAGCCTTCCTCAGGTCCTTGATTTAAAAACTTGAGGTTAATCCAAAGCAACATGAGGCAGCCAGAAAAGCATTGTCTGCTACCTAAGAAGTCACACATTTGAAAGTTATCTAGCTGACATACAAAAGAAAGCCTACTGCTAATAATCACCACAAAAGTATCAGAGGATTTGATAATATACCAAAAGACTAGTGTAATCAAAAAAATGTGTTTTTCAGAAAAAAACCCAGCCTTTTAATATTTGTAGAAGTCTGGTAAAATAGCAACTAGTAAAGCAAAGCTTTCAACTAGTAAGAAAACAATGAATGGCTTCCTGACTTTTGCCATTAATTATCTATTGTAACATTCATAAAGTTTCAGTATTTTAGACAAGCTTAGATGAAAATATGCTTCCCTCTAAAATTCAAAGGAATTTATCTAATAAAGAGAATTAATCTAAAAAATTCTCAACACTGAAAAGCATTGAATGCTGCAGATTTTAATTCCAATACCAGCTTTCATACCTGCTTCATAACAATGTAATGTCAATAGTTCTTTGCAGTTCAGTGATGGTGTAGGTCAATTTGTAACTCACTCACTGTTAAAACATAAACTTCAAAAAAACCCACATCAGAGAGAAGAAAAGCTGGAAATAGCAATAGGATGATCCTGCTTGGTTCAAAGAAACATCTGCCAAAACCAGGCAGAGAACGTAATCCTAAAATGATGGACAAACTGAGAGTAAGCACTAGTGCAGCTCCATCTGAAGAATCAGCCCTCTGTCTTCAAGGCTTTTCTTGGTTTTCACTGATTAATTGAGTCTAGGATATTACAAACAGCTTATAGAAAATGCACAGGAATAGATCACCTCCAGAGCTAAAGAGCAAAGTTAAACACGTGCAGGACTCTTACTGGTTTTCAGTCTTGCTCAATTCCCCTATTTCCCTTTTTGTTAACTTTTCTAGTTAACATCACACTTCTGCTGTGGTATAGATGGTAACCCTTGGCTAAAGTTTAAGAAAAAAAAGAATAATTTTGCTTTAGGAAATAAAAATAAAAGATACAAAACATGTAACGTGAAGCCTATCCACTCCAAGCCTAGCTCTTTTTGACGTATTAGATGTATGTTCAAATGAAGTTCATGTCCTTTCAGTCAATCATTAAATGTGAAGATGGCTGTTAATAAATAATCTAAATGCTCTATTTTGTCCTTAATTCTATGGCTCTTTATATCATTTTATGTCAAGACTAGAGAAAAAAAAAAAAACACTCCCAAACACCTGCCATTTTCCATAGGCAGGTACCACACTACTACGTGTAGTAGGGCCAGGCTGGACGGGGTTTTGGGCAGCCTCGCCTAGCAGGTGTCCCTGCCCATGGCAGCGGGGCTGGAACCAAATGATCTTCAAGATCACTTCCAACCCAAACCTTTCTACGGTTCTGTTATTTCACTGTGAAAGTAAAATTGTGTAAGTACTTGCTCTTGTTCAGAGAAACAGATTCTACAGTTAAGAAATTGCTTCACCGAAGCAGGAAAAATATAGCTTTAAGAAAGCTTAATTTCTGCTGGTACTATGCAAATAGTGTCACCTCTACAGGCATCAGAATACAAGTTTTAATAAACAGAATTACTCTTAGCAGTGATGAAAAGAGTACACTTAATCATTTGTAAGCTTAACTTAAGACTTATACAGGATCTTTAAATGAAATTGATGACCAGAGTTTATTAGTGGTTTTTTTTATTATTATTTTCTGCATTCTAGAAAATGATTTACACTTCTAAAAAGAAGTGTTGGTGCACACTGTTGGTAGGTGCACTTAACAGATACAGTTAAAAAGAAAATCGTATCTCTCTTCCTTGTATTTGCTAGAAGGAAGACAATGGGGAAATCATGGGTCACAGAAACACACGATGCTACGTGCCCTTCTTGAAACTTCCTTTAGGCTGAAATATGTGTACCATTTTGTCACAGCTGACGATAAGGAAAAACATTGTTTTTACAGAAATTGAAAAAATGAAATCAATTAAAGTTGTTATCATTTAACAAGATCAAGAAGGCAACGTAACTACCATTGAACCAGAGGTGGTACTTCAGAGTCATGTTAACCTCTTTAACACAGTGCTCTCCCAACTGTCTTAAGCTGTAAGGCCATCTGGCAACAACCAGCCTTCACTTGCGGCGATTCCTGCTTTCCAGCTCTTTGGGATGCTACTTAGCTATCTGCTTGTAATAGCTCCCCCCACCCTCCCAACGTTAAACCTTGGACAAAATTTATCCTTCAATAAATAAATCTGTTCCTCTTGACATTTGTTTGTTACTTGCTCACTTCTGAATAGACTTTTCTTTCCACTTATTTAATGTTTGGGGTTTTGCATGACTAATTTCTTTCTTTACCTGGGAAATTAAAAAACAAGAAAAACTTTCCAAAAAACCATCCTCAGTCAGTAACTTTTCAATAACAAGCAGTAACTCCTCCCACCTGCCACTGGATATAGCTACTCAACTTTATTAAGCACTTCTAGCTCCCCACAGCTAGACAAATCCCGAAGTACCTCCTTTATCGCATTTTTTTATTGATGAGGTTTGTCATTTTATGGGATGGGGTATAACAGAGAGCAATTTAGTCACTGATGCACACAAATGTTACCTTTTTGCAAGGCGTCAGCAGCAATAATCTTCTTTCAAATATGCTGAGAAGCAGCTATAAACCTTCTCCTGCCAGAGGCAAGCTCTAGTGAGTCAGGCTCAGCTGTGCTAGGAGATCTTCACAGACTGTGTTTTTTAAGGTTTACATTCATTAAATATAGCAATAATTAAGGCACAAAAGCAGCTCAGTTTCTGCATGGCCCAAAGAAAATAGCCACCGAATTGTCTCTTAAACTTTCAAGAGAGTTTATTTCATCTCTTTTTAGTGGCTCTGTGTGAAAACCTTGAGGAAGACATGAGGCCTAGATACTATTTGCAGGTCTTAATCATCTCAGGAAAGGGATGATTAAACAGGTCACAGGAATGAATGAATCCCAGGAAAACCTGTTAACAATCCAGCTGATAGCAGAGCTCTGGCGAATTGCAAGGTGTCAGGCGCAGACCCCTGAATCCTGGGCATCAAAACCTTTTTCCCTTAACCTTGGTGAAGGTATCACTTTTAGCTTCACCAGAAGCAGAAAGAAATGAAAATCTGATCCTCTCTTCAACCTTTATAAGTCAGCTAAGTAAAAGGTATTACAGCATACAATTGCATGAAGCAGTAATATTCATTGAAATGAAGAATTTTTTCCCCAAGTACTAGAAAACACTTGGTACTTACTAACAGAAATGGAAATATTTCACAGAACAAGTTACAAAAGCGGCATTTTCACTAGAAACAATCTGAACTAAATCATTCAATCACAATTTATATCTAGAAGTGAAACATTGGACAGATTGAAAAAAGGAACTCGTCCACCAAACTTGTTTCTGAATAAGCTAAAGCTGTAAACTATGATCGTCATTCACAGAGAAACAGCTCCCAGGGCCGGTAATTCCAGCAGTGACAGGCAGGCATGGGAGACCCTGTAAGCATTGTTACAGCCCAGGTACCGGGCTGGAATCAAACTACTCAGTAATAATTTTGATTCCAATCGCAGCTTATGGCCCTGAGGAAATCACTTCATTTCTATCTCAGTTTTTTTTCATTTATATAAGGAAGAGGATGTACATTTTCCTATAAACCTATTTCAGAGGGGTAGTGGGCAATTACTTATGACTTGTAAAGCTTTCTGAAGTAACAAATCTCTCTTTTGCTCAAGTCTTTTATTTTAAAAAGCCTCCAGTTTTCATAAATCTACCTCTAAACAGTTCATGGCACTAGAAAAACTAACCTAAATTCTGATTATACTTCCAGAGTGAAATAAAAGTGACCTAAGAAAATATAAATTAGATTTATCAATAGCAAACATTGACCCTCACTGTGCCTGGGGAGAATTTTATCAGCAATAACGATGGTGATGTATTGCAAAACCATTGCAATTAGCACCGCTGAAATCTCCTGACCTAGCAAGTATTCCCACACCAGGAAGTCTGCTGCATGCATATATATGTGTGTGTGTGTATGTAGTCTCCTAGATAAGTTTGTCAATTTTTTTTTTTTTTTTTTTTGCTTATTTCAGTACATATATATTTCTACTTCATGTTTTACATTGTATAAACACATAGGTGGAAACTCATAGATGTTGAAAGGGATTAAAGCCAGCAATTCTGAGATACTCTTTTACATTTTAAACTACCCTTCATTTTATCTTGTCTCCTAAATGTAATAATAGTTTCATAAGCTTCAATAAGTAGAAATAAAAGCAAAACACTATTAAACCTAGAGTCATCCATCAGACGTCAAGCATTTAACTGTAGAGCTGAAAGGAACTGCAGATTCTGTGCATAGCCAAAAGTAAGACGCAGGACTTGCAGAATATGTTGCCTCCCATATCACCACCATTCTCCAGACATGCATCTCTTTCTCCTTAATGACTATGGAGGGTGTCTGTGATAACATAGTTCTTCATCTGGTAACCTTGGTGAGCTGGGAGAACACCGAGTCCTCCTCTCACTCTACCAAGTGAGTCTTCCAGTCTGCTTATACATGTGACCACACGTATGGCAGATAAAATATGGCCGGTATCAGGAGTGGGAGGCTCCCAGAAGCCAAGTGCTAATAGACCTATCCAGTACCTGAACTAGCCATCCCCTAGGAATCCCGAATGTTTCAGGCTTTTCATATTCATAAGCTTTTCATATTCTTTCATTGATTTTTTTCTATGTACCATTGTCCTCTAAAAATGCATTTATCTTGTGATTATTTCTTCACTGACTGAAAAGCACAATGAAAATAAAGCCTGTACGTTTTTTCAGTGTGTTAGGCATGTTCTAATAATCTGAGTCTTTCTCTCTATTAGCAGCTATCTATAGAAGGCTACTTTAGTCAACAATGAATGGCTTGAGAAACAGAAAGGCACTTACTTTGTCCCCAGAGACCAAAAGCTTCAAAATCCTACTTTTAAGTTGTTCTAGGCTTGAGCCATGATTCCATTCTCCTAAATGGCAGCACTATACACTGCTGCAATTCCACTGGGTCATTCTTTATGTAAATTCTCATTAAGAGAGGCTTGGGTAACATTACATTTGCAATATACTTCTCCAGATTCTGTATTTTGAAATCCAGCTATAAAGCTAAAGCAGCTCTTTCATTAACTCACAAATGCCAGGCAGAATACTTGGCTCGGCAGCCACATACAAGTTTTTTTGGAATGTTTACAGACAAAAATCCTCTCCCTTGACCAAAACAATAAAAGGAATTATACCCGAAGCTTTGGTCTGAAGTTGTAAATGTAATACAATTGGAACAGAAAGTTAATGGTAAGTCAATGTTGCCTGATACAGCTTCATACAATATTCAAATCCCATTGACCTTTTGAGGACAATGTGGCACCGTTAGTCATTCAAATTGCGGACATCTCAAGAGAGAAAATCACAGTGTTTATTTCTCTTAAATGTTATTTTTTGTGCCTTGTAATCCAAAGGAAGGGACAAGAACAGAATGCTTGTAGGAATAGCAATAATAAAGAGATTTAAAAAAACAAAACAAAGCAAAACAACAAACCAAACACAGCTAGAAAACCATTAATAGATGCACTTTCCACAGACTTTGAGCTGGATATTGAGCAACCTGTGGTTCTCTGGCCCCAAACCTGTAAACGAGTTTCCACCAAATGTTCTACTACTAGATTGCATAGAGCAGCTGTTTGCAAAACTGTGAATAAAATAATTTATAAAGAAAGAACAAAATGTAAATTTTCCTTTGTGCCTTTAATATGTAGGTTGTCATTTTGATTATTTAAGGGAGCCTGTCATGTCCCTGTGTTGTTCCCTTTTCCAAAATGAACAAGTAGTAAAGAAGGGGCACAAAGGAACTCGGTCGATCTGATAGTATGCTTTTATGTTAAAATTTGTTGGCACATAAGGGGTTTTGCAAACTCCATCACAGAGACTATGGGACCATACAGAAACCAGTAAACCTCATTGCGGTGCCATTGGTTAACTGATACCATGGTAGATTTTAAGTGCCACAGTATAGAAACACACAGAGCAGACTGAGAATTCCTGAGAAAAAGGCTTATCCAAGTTCCCATCACTCACGCTGCCATACTTCAGGTGCCAAGTCCTGGCCGCTCTCTGTTGCAAGGAAAGCTTTCGGTGTCTTCTCTTAGATTTACTCTACTTTGCAAAAGATTGAAGCCAGGCCTCACATTTTAGAGAACTCCACTAATTAAGCTAATTAGCTCTATATATCATATTTCATCCCATGAACTGATGAATATTAGATTATTTAGAATATGGTCAGCTGCCAGGAGGCCATAAGATGATCTGTCCCCAGAAAAGCCACTCTAGCTCTCGTGGAAAAGTAGTTCTACCTTGCATTTTGTTATAAACACGTAACTGTTACACTACAATATTATATTCCATCTTTAAAATACGCTTTGTGTAGTTAACTCATAAATATATGTCATACAAATTAGTGTACTTCCACTTACAAGAGAGATCTAAATAGGAAGATATAAAAGATATACAACATCCTAAATCACTCTAACATATAAGGCAATCTGTTAAGCTGAATTAATATAAAAGCAGTAAAGCCAACTATCACAAAAAGACACAAAACATGGTGCAGAATTAAAATCTGTGAAGACAACTGAAGTTATACTCAGCTTAGGTTATACATGATTTTACTTTTTACTTTCATGTGTATGCATACACTCTTAGAAATTTATTATTTGATCTAACTAATGTTACCCAAAACAAATTCCAAATAGAAATCATATTAAAATGTCCTTCTAGAGTTTGCAACTTTGTCTCTAAACAGGACTAAGGATATTTTGAAACAGACTAAAATCAGACTTCTCCAGTGTATACTAAACTATGATTTCAATCTCTCTCGTAAGAAAAAGGAAAATGCCTGCTCATTCACACACTTAATTCATAACTGCTACAGCGCAGCTAGTGACTACCCAGGCACACAACAACCCCCGAACCAGACCTCCCTTGACAAAATGCTCGTATTGACATCGTGCTCACAGGGAACAGGACTGACTGACGGGAGCAGTTCCAGGATCCGAGATGTCTCTACCAGTGAACTCCACATATGATATTAAAGCTTGTTCTTCCTTAAAAGCATATGTAATAAAACAAATATTAGAGTAATTATTTTAATACAAATACCCTTTTCAGGAGGAAATCTGTGTGGATGTTTTTAGTCAGGTGAAGGCACAGTTCTTTTGTAAAGGAACAGCTGTGGATCTGATCTGTTTTTCAGTGTCCTGTCTTTGATTAAACGCACCAGCTAAAATGTGAGCATTTTATAGTAAAGGGTGGTTTATTATTTGGAGTTTGCTAAGGAAGGCTTCTGAGGTTAGGGTGGGAATTCTTGTTAAATTAAGAGTAAAAAACCAAAATAACCATAGAATAAAGGGATAATGGATATAAAACTGAAAGGAGGAATTGGAGCCTTTACATCTTTTGTAGTTTAGGTAACTCCTCTGGGTATCTGGCTGTCGCTCATCTGGCATACTGGTTAATAGTTATACAAAATGACAGAGGGGTACAATATCCAAGCAGGCAAAATGTTCACATGAGAGGAAAGAGATTTATTTTCAATGCCATGCACTAATCAGTGCTATAAAATACATCGGCTCTTTGGAGCCCTCCTATACCTGCCCTTCTGTTTGCTAGGGGGAGAGAGGAAGAGATATGGATACTGGGTTGAAGATATTTTTGACATTTCAACAAGTTCATAGGACAGGAAAATGAAGTTCTCAGTATTTTCAAAAGTCATTGCCTGTATACCTACACATTTTACAACAGCATTTCTATGCCTTATTTGCAGAAATTTATTAAAGGAAGAAGTTACCCTGTGGGCAAAATGCACACTAAACAGCAAGTTACAAATCCTTGAGCCAATAAATGAACACTGCACACTATTCCTTGGAAAAATGGCAGAAAGCAGTGTCAGACTCGTTCCCGTGGCACACCTCTTTCCACAGTCAGCCTCTAGCTTTTGATAAGTCATTAGAAAAGATGACATGTGTATCCTGGCACAACTAGGTCCTAGGGAAAAGTTGACAGATGTTACAGTATAAATCAGTTCTGATGCACATAGTGTTGCCTCCAGAGGCATCTTCTGGTCTTCTACAAAAGGTTACTGAACCATATATAATACAGAAAATGCAGATACAATAGTAAGGAATAAATGTAAGGTTCTTCTCTACCCCACTTAGAAAGTCTAATGCATGAATAATGTTCCATCTGCACAATGGTCAAATGTGACTCAAATTGATTTTAGATGTACCACATGGAGCAGCACAGACCTTAACAAGCTGAGTGACATAGGGGACCTTGTCAGGAATCCGTACAAAATTCATGATACAAGAAATTTGTATAAATGAGAATCTGGGACAATGAAGAATGGGGGTTACATTACAGGGAACTTTTGTACCAAGTAATCACAACGAATCACATGCTGAAGGCATTCTCAAGTAGAATACAACAAAGTTTAGTCACATTAAATTTATAATAAACATGTGAAACATGTCAAATGTGCAGCTACATATCCTGACCATTAACTTTTCTGGATGCATGAATAAAACGCGAGCAATGGGAACAAAACAGTCTTCTGCTAAGACGTTTAGCTGGATAGATTTTTTTTTTTTTTTTTTTTTTTGCCTGCAGCCCCAATCTTTCCACAACCTACCTTCATCATTACAGGATAGGATATCCCACCTGCATCCATGATATTCTGGAGTTGCTCTAGGCTTCCTCATATCACTCCTAAAATACTAGACAGTGATCCAATGACATCTGGCAATTCTGCAGAGGAAAGAAATATGAGTTAGAGTAATAATATTCCAGACTTCCTTTTCTCTTCTAATAGCAGATTTTCCATGACTCTGCAATGCCAGAGGGAGCTGATCTATAGAGGATTGCTCTAGCCTCTTGATTCTCCATCATGTTTTTTCTTGTGTCATTCTGTAACCATTCCAAGCAGCTGTGTTAAACAAAGCAACAGGAAGAAGTTGTGTTTGATCTGGGAAGAACTTGTGTTCAATGTGAGAGAATCTGTTACAGCAGCGCTTTACTTCAGTAAGTTTTTCCACATTGGAAAATGTCATTTTATGCTGCTTGCTCTGATTGACTCACACTTGTTTCACACCTTGAGGGCTAGTTTAATTCTCATTGTTGCATTCATACAGATAATAACATAATGTGAATGTACATGAACAACCTGGTGAAAACTCTACAAATATATCTGGGGAAAAAAAATTAAAACACATTTAGTCTGTTATTCCTCAAAATACACAGTTTTTTTATCTCCACATTCAGTATGTTTTCTTGTAAAAAAAATCAATAGTAAAAATATTTCTTTAAATGCTTAGATTTCAAAATAAGCCATATATAAACATTCTCTATAAGGTTAAATCAAATTAATGAGTTTAAACGTTGAACAACAAGCAAGTTTATTCTATTTTACTGAAACTATTTCAAAATCTTAAAGATTTTTGATGATGACTTTGCTTTCCAGTCTTTCATTAATCTTTGTAAGGATTATGGATTTTAAAAATTACTAAAAGAACGAAAAAGGGTGTAAGGTATTGTATTTTGCCTTTTGGAAATACCCTATGTCAGAACTGGTACTTTTATTCATTAAAAGTTCAGGATCAACAACAGTCTTTGAATAAGCACGTATAAATATTTTTACTTTTCGACCTGACCTATCATTTTCATCAATCTGTAAATACCATTTATGGTATTACCAGCCATGTGTATTATTCACATGTTCAACTAATTCCTGGAATAGGAAATAATTGATTTCTTGGCCAGCTCTTTAAATCCTCTGACTACAGCAGCCAAACACCTAACAAACAGGAACTGCCATATCTTGATGAGGCAATAGTGTTATCTTTGTTTTCTAGATGGAGAAGAGAGACAGAGAAATAATAAAGATTCCTTTATATTAGGATATCCAATGTAAAATACTTAAGGATTCATTTGTCAAGAGTATTTACATTTATAGCACAGTGAACATTAAACCCACTGATTTAATTTTCTTTAAAATGAAACTCAGTGTCAAATTCTCAAGTTGTAAGGCAAAAAAAAAAAAAAAAAAGTAAACCAGCATTAATATTTGTTTCAGTGCTTTTAAACATTTTCCCCAAAGCTCCAAATTGGATAAAATTCAATCTGAACAGCCTCAATCAAGAGTCTGTGCTCTGAAATCTTCCTAGCCTGTCCCACTTGGTATTTTCCACTACATCATGCAGCCTTTCTGAACAACCAAAATTTTTTTTATGGATAAAACCACTTCCACATTCATTGGGTTGGTTCAATCTCAGACACGTCTTTTCCACCAAGGGTTCAAGATGATAATTCTCATGTTGAAGAATATAACACTTCCTTAGTTTTAGTAATTCTAAACTCGGGGTTCAATTTTGCAATCTCTTTTTCCTTTGGCTGTGTTTTGTGTTAATAGCTTCCTCCACGCTGACACAAACACAAAGCAAAGCTAAAAAATTCCCAGCATTTTAATCTTGACTTTCCATCCCCTGAGCCACAGCATCTCCACCCATTAGCCCAGTTATGGGTTTCCAGGCTTCGGAACATTTAACGGAGGATGAAGGGGAGCGATGTGGTTTGGGATGCCATAGTGCAGTGAAACCCCAGCTCAGGCAGTGGCTGGGAACTGAGACAGCAAGGCCAAAACTGGTGCAGCTTGAGAAGAGGCTTAGCCTGTGCCAGGGTGTAACTGTATAGTCACGACATCAACCCACGAAACCAACAGCTTTGGTTTCAAGAAGTAGTTATTTCCCCCTAGTTCGTTCCCTCTTTTTGCATTTCAGAAAATCAGAGGTTTGCTCTCTTAACATATGAATGGCACGAGAACTGCGAGGAGCCACATCCTCAGATTAGCTGCAGAGGAGTAATAAATGGAGAAGCTTAAAGCTTCTTCCCTGCTTCCCTATGAGACTATTGTTTCAGAGACCAGGCTTTAAAGTAGACTCACAAAATATGTCTGAACCAATATGTTCGGTTCAGGAAGGTGCTCACAAACTAAAAGGTCTGTCAGTCACCAAGTTCGCACAGTGATTTATCTTTCCGTGTTGCAACGGCATTATGAGCCACATACTACTTGGCTTTGAAAGAAAACAAGAGCAGCATTTTTTCAAATCAGGTTTAAATTTATACATTGATTCCATAATATCTCAAGTTGCTTTCTCTAACTCACTTCAAGATTTTGATTATGGAACCATAGAATTTAAAGACAAGCAACTGAAATAAAAGTTAATATAATAGCACCAGTTAAGTTTTTCTTTCTACCATCAGTCAATTCAATTTCCACAGATAGGAAACAAATAATTCAAATAGTCATTCACCCAGTCTTCTTTTCTGGATTTTGACATACTTTGTTTTGCATTCTTTTAAATGCATTACATTTTAAAGTGTTTAGGGATCATATTCCCTGGCACATAAAGATTCTTCAGTATAGATTTATACAGAGGGGACTGCAGTAGCTTGAACGATGGAAGCTAATAACATCAACACAGCATGCATATGATTTTATGCACAGAAACTTGGCAAGAGTAAGAGTGTTTTTAGTGGAATGTGGCTATGCTAATACTCCCTCCTGTGAATAGCTCCTTTTCACTGTATAATCAAGATCTCCATGCAGTGATCTGAGATGCCTTTTCACAGAGCTGCTTTCAAAACTAAAATTATCTTCATCATTATTAATTTTATGAAAATAAATTGCCTTAGAGTTTAGTGCTAATTACTGTCCCTGTCATATAGTCCAATAAGGGGAGGTGTAGAATTTTATGCAACAGAATCACAAAGATAGAGGCTACAACCTTGCAAAGTAATAAAATGACTTCTAATAAGCATAATAGAAACCTTGAGCTAAAATGTCTCCAGTCTCAATTACCTCACAACAGAACACAATACAGAGCATATTTCCCCTTTTATTTTAAACTCCAATAATACTACTTTTATGTTCAGAGAAAACTTCAGAGTAAATAGTACCCTTTCTCTACCGTATTTTACAAGCTGACAACAAGCGCGCATGACTGACGAGGAATTCACATGTGAATTTTGGCATGTCTGGGGTTTTATTGCCTTGTTTTGTAAGTAAGAAGTTTCTATTGAAATACTAAGTATTAAAAAGCACATATGAAAATCCATTAAATCTCAGAAGTTTCTTCCCTGATTTCACCTATAGATGAAGGCTTCGGGAACACATTAAAACTCACTAACCTCCTGTTATCACTTAAGAGCAGGCCAGATAAGCTCTTGGATCAAATTTAAGATACTTCAGTCTAAAATCACCTGCCAAGTGCTCAACCACAGGCTTAGGCTGAGCTTACTGTATAAGACCGTATTGTCTTACATGTCACAACTTGATGGCAGCGATACATGAAATAGGAGCTCCGACACAGCCTCCTATACTCGCTCCTCAGAATAGCTTTTTCAGGATTCACACATAAAACTGAGTCCCAAGATGCTCTGAGCAGTAACCTGAAGAGATCTGCTTGGGGAGACTAAAACCCACACAAAAGCTTGTGGAAAACTGCAATACTAATAATGGTTCATCTCGTCAAAAACTAGCAATTTTGGAAATGACTAGCGTTGTTCTCTGACCTTAATATTCATTGGAGAAAGAAGCTAGAAACATCTGAAAAATATAGCAAAGCCCACAAAATCCTAATTCATGCTGTTTCATTCAAAGAGAAGCCAAAAGGCTGTCTGCACGAGAAGAGGTGAACGTGGAAACTCCTGCTGATTTTAGCGCCTTTCTATAAACAACAGTCAGCAGAACTAAACAATATAATACAGTATTTCCTACATAAAAAATAGTTTAATAACTGCCAGGTAAGAGAAATGAAAGGAAGAAATCGTTTTCTCCATTCTTTCTTCATCTCCCCCCCATTCAGCCAGGGATGCATTAGATGAAACTAGCTGTTCATTAAATCTTAGGGCTTGCTCAGGCAAAAAAATTAGGAAGAAAGAAAGAAGTTAGTAAGAAATCACTGTTTTGGTACTGATGTAAATCTTACTTTAATTCAAAACCAAGCCAAATGCAGTACAAATCACCAACTATTTGAAAATTTTGAAATTTACCACTTAAGAGTATTGCAAGCAGACACATCACACTGTACATCCTCTGAGACCTTTTGGATTGAAAGCAGAGAACATGTGGATCTGCAGAAACACCACCTTTCTAATTCTTCGAGTTTTTAAATCTAAAGGATTTATTTAAGGTACTGTATGCAGTGAACACTTCAGGTTTATGAAAGACCCACCCTGTTCATTTAAAGTGTTTTTAGACATAACTAGTTAAATGAATATATTGAACACTTACTTTTCTCACAAGTTGAGGAAACAAATGTGAAGTTTCATCAGATATGAAATATCAGGCAAAACAACATAAACATCACATCCATCACAACCTCATTCAGTTAACTAAATTCAGATGCTCAGCTGAGTAATTTTAATTAGTAGTACTAGATATATTTTCAACTGTCTGGAAGCAGGAGTTTTCAACAATTGATCCCCCTTTCTTGGAACTCAGAAATATATTTCACTATTTGATTTTAAATGGCTACACCCATAAATTTTTCCCATGAGCCATGAATTATTGTAACAGTTTGTTCCCAATTAACAGGTGGCTAAATATGAGTGGAACAGGGCTAGCTCTGTGTAAACTGCAGCTCATCGCTGGAAGATGCTAGCTTGGTGGAGTCATGGTAAAAGATTTATTTCTTTTCTTAGTCAAATCTCAAATGCAGATCTCCTATAAAAGCACTTCTGTTTTCAGATGAGTTAAGGTTGCGTTTCAACTCACTCACAGAATTCCCAAGTGACTTCATGAAATCATAGAGTTGTTTTTCCATCTACAGTGGTAGCTGTACTTTTGACCTCAGCAACTAACAAAAAATACTGACTCTGAGTTTTTTCTCAGGAGGAGGAACGATAATAGGTATTTCTCAACATTCTGTTAATTGATAACTTGTTATTTTATAAAATATAACTTCTCAAGAGCAGGAGATTTCAAAACAAAAATGTCTTTGATCAGAGTAACAAGGTCTGTTCAACAAGGTCCTTACCAAACCTTTGCATTAAGCTTTTTTTCCTAATGCTGTGTTCTCTGGGAGCGCGGGTTGTGCCCCACACTTCTTCCCTGCTCTGCCTTTTTATCTGCCTTCGACTTCTTGTCTCTAAATACACCCCACCACCACCACAGTCACCCCACCTTATTCAGAACAATGATGAGTTAAGGGAAGCCTTTTACACCTTATGCCTTGAGCAGTCTTATCTTTGTCTTTGATAATATAGGTACCTACTCACATTTTGATCTGGCAACTGCTCGTTTTCAACAGTAAATTGTTACAACTTCTCACAGCTCTCTTAAATGACATATATCTTCAATTCTTAGCTAAATTATACCTAGCTCATAACCACTTAATACACACCGATTTTTTTCACAGTTAAAAGCATTGCTAAATCAAGCACTGAAGGCTAAGAACTGTCCCCAAGGTTTCCTTTTCAACCTTGGTTTACCTCCTAGGCACCATTAAAAACTGTTAATTTTTAATAGCATGCTAATATCCCATTTTTTTCATTGCCTACATTACTGGGGAATCACTCCCCCACTGAAGCAGCAGCACCCTGCAGACTGCCCTGATATTAGTTGGTAGGAAGTGGATGGTAGAGGATTGCAAAAAATGCACAGATTTGTGCTAAAGGTAGCAGAATACCTGCCTCAGCCACGAGTTCCTTGGTTTGTTTACCATTATCCTTACATTTGACAAGCCTAAAGCACAAAAAAATTTCCTGAAATGTGCCACCACGTGCAGAATTTTTCAGTCAATATAGTTGATAGAGAAGCTCATAAGACACTGTATTTATTGTTTACATAAAATCAAATGCTGGATTCTTGCTGCTGCTAAGATTCTCACACATAATTTTCACTGAACAGTGAACGCTGTTAATATTTTTATAGGAAGAAAGTAAAGTGCCACTGCATTAGTTTGCCTGCATGAGAGCTCAACCTGAAATCGCAATCTTCCACTTTTTCCTGTAGAACATCTGTGAATTATAATTAAGCAAGTCTTGAATATTAATTGTTCTAATGTCACTGATGTACTGTCCTAGGATAGACTGAATCAATTCTGTTTCAAAGTACTGTTTTATTTAAGAGCTTTGCCAGATGTTCTAATCATTTCACTTAGATTTTTCCACCAGGAAAACAGTTGCTGAGGCTCATGAATCTCCTGCCTTTGCCAACTGTCAAGGAAATAATTTCATCCCCAAAGAGGAAGTGAAATCGCCAAGAATCTTCTCTTTTTTTTTTTTTTTTTTAAAAAAAAAAAAGAGAAGTGAATGTATTGCTGCTGGTTTATAGAAGATTTTGCTGAGAACAATAATTACAGTAATCTCGGGCAACCATGAGCCCTTCTATTTACTCAAGTAGTCAACTTCGGTTTCCATTTGTATCTTACCTTCCCATCAGATCATGCAGCAGAAATCCAATGCAGTTTCTGTCAGTGTTATGGAAATGACCACTTCCCAGGACCATATCCTTAACTGACACATCCCTGCGCCTTCACTGACTTGAGTGGTCTTATGCCAGAACAGATCAGATCCAGCATCTGAGGATCTGATCTCTCTTTAAAGAGCAACTTTTGTAATAGTGGGGGGGACACCCTCAAGGACTGTTCAAACTGAAATGTATTTTACAATTACTGATTCCGATAGTCCCCGATCATTGAATGCACATTCACCTGCATTATATCATAGCTGCAGTACTTTAAATGTGTTGCTGTACCTTATTTATAAAGAACAATAAAAGAAAGGCCTTTGCATCAAGGTTCAACAGTGATAATGAATGACTGAAACATCTAAGTATGTCCTCAGTAAAAACCCTATTTGCTTCACATATTAATTCCAAAATAGTTCTTTCAAAGCACCTACTTAAAAAAACAATTGCTGAATACCACAGTAGTTAAGGAGTGGATCTCATAATGTGTCAAGTGCCTTTCAAGGAACAATGAGTTTCTTACTACCAGTTGTTTTCAGCAGGAACACAGATTCCTTGGAGTGGGTTACAACTTCTAAAGCCACATGAGCTCAAAGTGCACTTGGCTGATTTTGGAACCCTGAGCAGGAGCTGTACCATGACATCTTCCAGACATCCCTCCCAGCCTCAGCCATCCCCGGACTCTGCACACAAGTGGTTCATTTATGCAGAGAGAGAGGCAGCAGAACTTGTCAGGATTGTTTTAATGATGAATACGACAAATTGAAGGTGCCGGCCAACACCTGCTGAGGCTTTGGTTGGATGAGCTTTTGGGTAAGCATGTCTGAAGTTCATGCATAGGTAAGAGCACTCTAGATTACAGAAGATAACAAAGTGCACTTTTTTTGCCACGATCGCTTTACACAATATTTACCTGCACAGACATAATTTTAATCAGCATGCAGTAACCCAGGTGTGTTTGGCTCAGCTTTGTAAAAATCTGGATCAAATTATTCTGCTAGCACTGTGCTAACTGTAAATAGAAAATGAATTGTGCCAGCATTTCACTGTGCCAATCACATATTCACCCAACTAAAAAGTCATGTGTGAGTCCTGAAGTGCCAGATGACACAAACATTTCCCTGCCCATATTCTGTTCATAAGGGTAAGTTCTGTGTGGGGAAGTGACCTCACTCAAGAGTACATGTTAAATAGTTAAATTTTGCTGTAAAGAATTCTTCTAAATCTAAGTTTTACATAGAGTATACAATAAGATATTTTAAATAGGATACACCTCATTCAAAACATTTTTCTTTCTTCTCATATACCTTGATCAAAATTTCATAATAAATTGGTCTGAGACTGATAATATTTATCAAGGAATGAGTTCTTGAAGGTATCTTCAAAGCAGATCATGATAGGAAGAGCTGAAGATGTAGTTTATCACCATACTCATTAACAGATGGTATTAGCATGTGTCTCATAAATAACAAGGAAAAAATAGATGAAAAAAGTAATTTTTCAAAGGTGGCCAGAGTTTCTAATATTAATGTGTTAGAAGAAGTGAAAAAGATATGCAGTAACAAATGTCACTGCAGTGAAACCCTAAGAAAAAAGGAAAGTTCTATCCACAATTTTCCAAATGTTACAATTGTCCCTCTTTTGCTTTCTTATAACATATAAGGGAAAAAAATTAAAATTCTAAAAATTTTATCTTTGCATGAACCTATTTATTATTTTAATCAAAATACAACTGAGAGTAAAGGAAAAATTAAATGCATGATATTCAGAAAAAGAGTATCTACTGTGTCAGAAAGACTTATGTTTGAATCAAAAAGAGTAAGATAATACATCCCCAGTTCTAATAAACTTTTAACAACTTAGACAAAGCAGAACAGTTTTACTGGAAAATGCACAAAGATGCCCTAGTTAACAGTCATCCGCTCATTTTGATTCATGAGATGATCAGAAAATATGGTGGTACTATGACTTTTTCAATTGTCTTTGAATGTTTCTGTCATAACTATATGAATTTTACATAAATGGATACTAGATATCAGTAATCATTGAAAAAAGGCAGTTTAAAAGTAAATGGTCAATACAGTTTGGAAAGGATGTAAATAGCAAGTTTCAGCATGATAAAAAGAGTGAGCAATAATTCCTCTATTTTAAATACATAGCAAAAGCATGGTCCTTTCCTAATATATACTTTGTATTATGTCCACAAACGTATGTTAAAGACACAAGAGCATATAAATAGCACAAACCTGAACTAAACCTACAAATAATTTTAAAACTGCTATGAGAAAACCAGGGTATTTTGAAGTGCCACTTCTCCTGTCAGAACATATTTGCATAATAAAATTTGAAACAAGTTATTTTTTCATTTCTGTAAATAACTGCCACTAAAATTAACTATCTCACTATGTGAAATACCTAATATAAGGGTTACATATTTATTTATGTGGTAGTAGAACATTTAAAAGATTAGCAAAAGTTTCTGTAACAAAATAAGAATTTGTTTTCTGATGTATTTATATTACTATCCTAGATTTTCATCACAAGAACTCCGCAGAATTAATCCTATTTCAGGATTGAAGCATCAGCTAAAATTAACGCAGAAATACCTGATCAAAGCTTTGAAAAGGCCACCCATCTAGCAAAACCGATGTTATCACTGAACAAGAACAAGAACATATGGTATGTGACTATTTTCACACTACGACTGATCAATTTTGACTTGGCTGGTTGTTTAAGAAATACTGGGTAAGTGCCAGAGGTAACTGTTTCCTTTCCCTTTTTTTGGTTTCTGGAAGGTTTCATTTAACAACAGAATACAAGGCAGTGTTTCTCAAGTGTTAACAAATCTCAGCGTCCTCTTGCCAGCTGATGAAGAAAGAAAATTAATTCCATTACCTGCTAACAGAACATGTATGCCAACCAGTAACTCCAAACAAATGAGCACATGAAAAAAAAAATGAAGATTTACAGTTCTTTATGAAGTAGACTTGTGTTCTATACTATTACCATAATTTTCAAGCAGGCCTGTGACCTTATAAGCTTACAAGCTGTATTATCAAAACCTGTTTTCCAATGGCTGATTTGCAGAAGTTCACAGAATTACCAGTGCTGAACCTGCAGATCCATGACTTCAGTTCTCTGTAACTGCTCTGTCCCGTTGGGGAACTTTACAGCTGTCCTCACATCAGCAAAACAGATGGGAACGTTTTTTATTCCAACAAAAAAAGTGAGCATATAGTACGCTCACTTCCACAGAGAGCAAAGGTTCCCTTTAATGGGCTTACTGCATTCTCATTTCCATAATTAGTTCTGTTAATCAAGAGGCTGAAGTTTAATTGTACATCTCCTTTTTTAGTCTAAACCAAAGACTGATGGCTTCACCATTTCACCAAGACTGACATAGGTACTGCTGAGAAAGCCAGACGTTTCCACAAACAGTAACAGCTTTGCTTTTGTCCAAGGCTTGGACTACAAAAAGGAAGATAATCAAGGAATGAACTCTAATGCTCCACAAACCCCCTTATTTTTAATATTACCATACCATGAAATAGATTCATCAAACCTTATCATTCTAGTCAACAGCACTCATGATTTGAAATGTGTCCCACTCTTTAGTTGAACATCAAAGTGAGAATATGAAGTAATTTCTAATTATAAACATTCAGAAGGAGCAAGACTACTTCTTGTTAAAAATATTTAACATTAAAATATCTTTTTTTTTTCAGAGGAACTCATATACTCAGATCTTTTTCTGTTCTCACTGTAAGCAAGTTTCTTCAAAAGTGCTACTGCATGTAGAGCTGAGGTCACTGCATACAACTTCCTTGAGTAGTGGAAAAGCAGAAAGATTGGAAAAAATTAGAAATAGTTGCTCTAGAAATCTTAAAAAATGTCTATTTTTGTACTTTAAGTGCTATTAATTTTTCTTTCCATCAGGAATATATGAAAATTTAATATATTTTTTTAAACATTTTATGTAAATGTTAGATAACCATAAATAACACTGTGTGCATCCTGTCTTGTGTGACACTTCATTCTCAAAAAGTGGCAATGTGGTGCATTTTTTAAATCTCATGCATTATTAAGGACTCCTGAGATGTAAAGCACTCAAAGGGATTCCACTGACAAAAGATGCTCCTAATAATAAAGGGAAAACACCTAGGTACATAGCATAGCCATCAAAAATATAATTTAGCATATGAATCAGCACATGGGTCCTTACATTTACCTGTTTTTACTCTGAAACTATGGAGTTTCATGACTTCTGTTTGTTTTATCCATATTTCCCAAAGCATTGGTTCATTTTGTACCACAAAAGCTGATAAACGACATCTATTTACTAAATACTACTACTGACCTACTTTTACTTTAAAAAGCAATCTCGTAATTGTGTACCTCACATGAGGCAGGCTCCGCTGAGAAATGTAAAGGAATCTAGCTTTCCAACGCTGCCAGTGAAATATATTTGGTTTTGGACAGTGTGAGCTATAAAAAAGATCATTTGTTTCTCATTAAATTCCTCCCACTCAATACATTATTTTTTGTTAATTATGCCAATACATCCTGTGCTGCTTATCTCTTTTTCAGCTGAGGAGTAAAAGAAAGTATGGGTAAAGCCATATGGCTGGGGAAAAATCAGCTAGGAAATTATCCCTGAGTATAGTTCAACCTTATCAAATTCTTATTGATTCCAAATCGTCAGAGGTTGACAAACACACAAAATCTCTTTCTCTTGCCTTCTGATTTCATTACTTAATGTACTGGGCTGTATGACAGTTTTCTAACATGCTTACTCGCTGCCACCATGCTGGACACAGCAAATACCTTCCTGACTTTTTTAAAATGGAGGCATCATGAAAATGGAAAATGGTATGTGCTAATGGTAACACTTGCTTATTAAATAAGGGGTTTTTTTAATATTACTTGAAAAAACTTCTCTGAAACTGTGAGTGAAGCAGAAAATAAATTTTAAATTTCTATGTGATCTTGCAACTGCCATTCTCTTTACTTCAAGACTAAAAGTGGTATTTTTCTTAGTGAAGGCAAAATGTACCAGCTTGTCCGCCACAGGTAGATGTCCCACAAGCAGTTCTGTCATACTTCATACAACATACTTCAGTGATGACTGTATCAAAGTAGACACAGTTTCACATGGGTTTGGTCCCCTATTGATCTGCAAACACTTCCAGTGAGACTGCTGATTACTGCAAGCAAAGAATTAAATGCCATATATTTTTGTCCAATAACGTTAAATAAATACATACATCAAAGATTCACTAGCAAAATGCATTGGTTTTCAATATATTTGTATTACAATCCACAGATGACATACTATTTTCATTCTTAGTTCAATACTGCAGAGCTCACTTTTTCATGCAAGAATAAAAGTTTCTGTTATTTTAGTGATGCAGTTATTTTCTTTAAATAATTATTGTTTCAGCACATAGATGTATATATTGTGATACCGAGTGAAAAGAGAAGGACAACATAAGTACTAAGGGTGACAAATTTAAAATGCTGATAAATTGGGCTGAATAAGCAACTGTACCGCATACAGTAACAGTGCGATGCAGGCATGTGGTTTTCAGTTTCTGTGTATCAGACATCTATTTCTGCTGAGCACATTCTTAGCATTGTTAATATTCATACCTCAATGTGAAAATATATGAAACTATAATCATGCTGAATTGTTGCTCATTATTTTTCTAAACAGAAAGACATTCATAATAATTTATTCCCACTGACAAATCCCCACCCCACGCCACCCCCAATATTTGGTCAATATACGACCTATATTAAGAATAGAGTAACAAAGTGAGAAATAGTAATTTTTGTGCCTGTGTAGCATTGAAGATGACTAAGAAGGACAAATAAAATACAGTGAGTTTTTCCCCTCAATTATTAAATTTGAAATTAAATTTAAAACAAAATCTTTAATAGATAATATTATAATAAATAAATAAAAATATTATCAATAAATAAATAATAAAGATAGTGTTTTCTTCACGGTGAGAACCATCTAGAAAGTGTCTCATATTTAATGAACATAGGTAAGCATATTTAATCAGACTAAGGAAAAATGGCTCACTGAAAAATAAGCATAAATGAAGATAAACGCCTCAGAAGTTTAAAAACGTTGACAAATAACTGGATTCTGAGCATACAATCTGAGTCATGTGAGAACAAAGACCTTATGATTCAACTTCGAAGAATGAATCTTAAATAAAAAATGATAAATATCAGAGATAGTAGGTTTGACAGCCTATGCTGTCAGGTCTGACACTACATAAATTACTGTAATCCAAAATGAAAAGGATATCATTCAATCTTCTATTACCTAAAAGACCTTGAGCTATTACGGGTTTCTTAGCAATCTCTACAAGCTACTCCTACAGTCTCCTATAGGAAATGATAACTAATCTCCCTGCTCTTGGTTACAAAAAAAACCCACCACAAAACAAAATAAAAATCCCAACTAGTTAATTTTCTGCTTGTATTTTACATTGTGAGCCTCAAAACTTCACTTAAAAGTTTGCAGAATTTTAAAGTCAAGGGCAAACCAGCATGTATCTTTCTCCAATGACATGGAGGCAGGAGCCTCAGCCCTCGCTTTCTTGCCAAGAACTGTGAGGATTTGGTATGTACGAACCCTGCGGTGTAGAGTGAATAAAAACTGCGCTCAGCTTCATGATGTTGCTGGCACTTCTATCTGCTACACAGAGATAGGGATGCACAGAGTATGTAATCGACATTCAGATTAGGATTTTCTGTACAATGAGGTTTTCTGTGAATGCAGAAAGGCAGAAAGTAGTGGTGCCTACTCCAGGTAGCAACTAGTTTTTTCCCCTCTGCCTCTTAGAAGATTGATTTGAGTAGCACTCAAATCAAAGTAGTTCAAACCCATTTGTTCTCGTGGGGAACACACTTTAAATGAAGCCCTGCTACTGCCCAGTGGTAGTGGGCTTGAAGTAGTGGATAATCCAGTCCTGTGGGTTTCACCAGTGGGCAGTACAAACAAAGTAACTTACTCCAAATGCATCCCAGAGAAGCTAGTAAAAGTAAGAATTCAGTTTTGTATTTATTTTGTAGGACACCTCACAATAACTCTCTCTCAGCACATAAACCTGCTATGTGTAATCTTGTGCAAGTCACTTGAGTCCTGGATTATCCCTTGGGATCCTTCCACATGCCTCAGTCCCTAGCCTAGGGACTGCTAGAGGATCAAACTCGGCCTGAAATGGCTCTCAGATATACAGAATCCTACTTGACTGTTGAAGACTGGATCCTACGCTTTTCTCATGGTTTAATTGTTTGAGACCATTATTTTATTGGAGAAACTGAAGTTCAAAAAGAAAGTTTTCAATAAATCTCTTACAGTTTTGGCTGAAAAAGGCGCTGCTATTTGGGACTGAAAGGAACAACTTTGATCTCCCAGCCTGAGCTGCTGTGTGGCAATACACGCAGTAGGCGTCAGTCAGCAGCTCCCAAACACAGCCCATGGCCTGTGTCACCACCAGAACTGAATTTAATTACCCCCAGTAAAGGAAAATCTGTCCGCTCTCTTAGCAATCAATTACAGCAATCCAACAGATATGCTCTTTCATAAATCCTACTTATAAAATTAACTTCAGCTTGCTTGTACATAAGTTCCTGTAACAGGGACTGAAAGCACCCAAAAAATAATCAATATGCTGTACTGCAAAGGTAGACACAGGAAATCAGTAGAGGTATTTTTCATGTATCATATGAAAAACACCCTGAAATATGCATAAAGTATATATGAACCAGGAGGCAATATAGACAAATACAATGAAATATGAATAGATTTTGAAAGTGAAAAATATCTAATGTACTGTAAGAATAAGAAAAGCAATCTCTATGGTGGGAAAACCTGAAGAAAAGTATCCTTACAGCTAGAATTCATGCCTCGGGAAAGGCTGCATTTGCTGAAAAATATGCCAAAAGAGGAGCAGGATAAGCTTATTTCTCAGGAACCAAGACCAATCACCACAGTGGCTACACATACTGCAAGGAGGGGAGGGACAAAATCCCTCAGTTATACATTATATCAAATAATTATAAAGGTAAAAAGAGAGCATCTTACACTGTTAACAAAAGGAGACATTCCTGTAATTAGTTTTCTATAGGATTTAAATAATTTTCTGTAATGTATGAGAGTTATATGCACTACAACCACCCTTAAAAAACAGGCTTTTGTACAGATACAGTGCCCTTTGAAGGTATTATTTCTTCACATTGCACTCCAATTTTACAAAGCAAAAAAATGTTGTGGTTTCTTATATATCATCTAAGGTTATGTGGGACATATAATTGGGGGGAGAAAAAATAAAATTACTAGATACCACAAGCAATTTTAGCAAAAAACCCACCAAGCTCTTGAGCCAAAATTAAACACAGAGAATTGTTAATTCACCACAAATGAAATTGTAACAAAAATGGACAAGTAGCTTACAGTAGCTTTGACAGAAACAATCTAAACACCTATTGAGACGGACACAGAGGGGATACAAACACTCCTGCGTGTACTTGAGCAGGAGGAACACTTTGCTCAGGTTAGCAACCTGGAAGTGTTACTGGGCAAGGATCTCCAGCAGAGGTAGTAAGAGAAACCTAATAAAGATTTGAAGGAATTTCTCATTTTAAATTGAAAACACTATGGTAAAAAAAAAAAAAAAAAAAAAGTTAGGCTTGACTTTTTCCAAGTAGTTCCTGGTGCTGCCTTTTGCAACAGTGGGAGCAAAGGCAGAAAGAAAGAGCTTATACAGCATGGAAACACAGAAATGGGACAGTGATATGATCACAAGACAGCTCATCCCTGAGTGAAATTTCATGTTTCTACCCATTAACTTCTATCATTACTGCCAACAGGGCCTAGAAAATATTCCCCTATGATTTCCCTCTTTTTTTTTTTTTTTTTTTTCTTAACTAGGTCTGTATCATAGGCAAACTGAATTTAAACCTGGCAGCTGCTGGTAGTTGCAGACACATTCTTAAAAGCAGTTGACAGAAGTTTGCTGAAGGATGTTGTAGAGCACCAACAAAACCTTTGTAGTTACCCCAACTACTACATCCTCGTGGCAGAAGAGGACAGATAATCTGGGGTTTGTTTAGAGACATCTGGATGGTAATCCCTAACAGGTCAAAGAAACAAGTGTTAAATGGTACGTGTAAGTAAATTAGATGTTGGAAACATTACTAGAGAACCAAAAACATTTCTTATCAGCAACAGAATTATTAAAGTGATCACCTTTTTCTCCTCACAGGTTGTTCTTAGTTCACTGTTATCCCAACAAGACTGAAATGCCCATTAAATTTCATTTCTGTACAGGTTTTATTAACAAATCTGAATCTTAAAAAAAACCAAACCAAACCAAAAAAAAACCCACAAAACCAAGCCAAAACACTATCCACCAATATTTCCACAAAATCTTCCACAAAATAAAAGTAACCTTTTTCATTTTCTGGGTTTTTTTTTTTTTTTTTGTCATTAAATACTATTAACCCGCCTTTGTAAGCATCACTGACAAAAACACAACCATCAGAGAAACAAGAGAAAGACCTTACTTCTGTCTATTCTTCTTGTTATTATTACTTATTTTTCTATTCTTCTAGGAGAATTTGCTTTGAGTGGACTTTCTCTGCTCTGCTCCTAACATCTGGGCTGCCGCCTTCTCTAAACACCTCCTTCCTTTTGCTCTGGAGGTGCTGTGTTGTGCTCCCTGCTATCCTTGGTCTGCTCTGCTCTGCCACAAGTGACTCCTCAGCACCTGACTCTCCCTAATCACTAGGACGCTGTCCATAAAAGCTCATTCTCTCCCAAAATAATTCCATAAACTGTCTTGAGGAAAGGCACATTGGACGGTCCTAGAGTCACAGGTACATGGCAGCAAGAAACCCAACTGCAAGACACAACGATTCTTCTCCCATCTTTCTGCAACCTAGCATGACAGATAATTTGCCTAAAGAAAAAAAAAAAAAAAAAAAAAAAAAAAAAAGAGTGCATACGCAGGGTATTTTCATGTGAATACACTGAGGCTAATCTGACATAACATCCTTTGTAAAGATCTAAGAAATTAAATCCTCATCCTGCTCTTAAACATAGAAGCAGCCGCAGCACTCCATCCTGAGCTAACCACTTCTATTAACGTCAACGCGACCACAATTAGTGTTCTGCTGAATATGCCTGAAAATGTCAACTTACATTTCTAGAATAAAAACATTTCAGCTATGAATCATGTACAGTATAATACATATAAACAGAGCAAAAAGTCCAAAAACTAGGAACAAGTGAGTGAATATTCATATCTGCCATGTGAATTCTTTTATAGATTCATATGTCTATATTTAGACCTTCATATAGTTTTTAAAAACTCTTCATATACAGGTCACAAAAGGCAAGCAAAGATTAGATGTGATCTGTATTTACACAATGTCAAAAAGCACAAAGGTGGTTTCCAAATTTCTTCTTACTGGGGATGCTAAGGAAACAAAAGCCCACACCTTCAATTTTGTGTTCACAGTATCAAGATTTTTCCATGGTGAATAAAGTTGAATGGAAATATGAAACTGAATTTCAATCACAAGATTGACTGTCAGGACTTAAACCCTTACTCTGATCGTAATTTTGGGTTGCAAAGGATGCACTCACCTGATCCAGACATAACAAAATCTACTGCTTAATTCAGTCTCAGCTCAAACCAACCTGCACGTGCTAGAGCACTTCATTTACACAGAGAATTACAAGGGAACTGACAATACAGAAGCATTTTCTACGTTTTTCCTTTGAGTGAATTTTTTTCCTTATATATCTTGAGTTGTTCTTTTTATTCTTTACTTGACTTAACATGAAGATGCCTGGAAGCAGCAAAATATTTTCTCTTCCTTATTTTACTGTCAGCAGCATTACTTTGACCTTATCAGACAAATTTATGTTGACAATTTTCTCAAACTGTATTCTCTCGTGAGCTACTATAATGTGCAGCTTTATATTATCTGGTGTAATTTAGACGTGTGAGGAATTTTTTTAATTATTAATTTTCCCCTGTTTAAAAATATTTATTAAAAATTGAAAGAAATCCCTGGACACATAAATCTGTGTTGCACTTTATAAATAATACCAATAAATAAATATTAATGCTTCTATTTCATTTATATTTCAGGATTAAAGCTATGAAGCTTGAGATTCCCAATAATTAAGGTTCCAATTGCCTAATGCTTCACAATAAAATGTTATTGTACTTTTTTCAGGTTGAAAGTGTGAGGAGCTGCTGCTTACACCACCACAGCACAAGAAGAATGAAACGTAGTCACTGCTGATCTTTGTGAATCAATGAAAGTGGAATTATGTAATGACATTTCAGTCCTGTTGAAAGAGAGCTTCTAGTGGCACCATATATCCAGAAAGCCTTCTGATGATAGACATTCACTGTTTCAGTAGGATTTTTGTTATGCAGCAAAAGGAGAAAAATAGGAATGTGGATTAAAAAGTTCAGTAAACTATAAAGCCGCATAAATTCAACCATATTCCATGTTTAAAAGCTTAAAAGCTCTTCCTTAAAACAGCATTAACATGATTTAGCTGATTTTAGATAATTCATTTGAACCAACTTAATCTTGTTACAAAGTCCAATGGAAACTTCAAACAGTAAATCTCAAATTTGCTGGCAGGCTGCACTTAAAAATAAAAACTTCTGCTCTCACACAAAGAAAAATATCTGCAGTATATAACTGGCAATCTGCAGTTCGCAGTTGTCCCCATCCAGCGACGCCCTTCAGTGCAGTCATGCCAGAGCACAGAAATAATCCACCGGTTGTTACCAAAGCTCCCTAAGTTCTAAAGTAAATGAATACGCACTCCATGAAAAAGAGTCTAATGGGAAAAAAGGATCCAAGGAAGCACATGCGACTCCCTTGGTACCCTGACTTCCGAGAGGTGCCTCAAGAGAAGCAGGTACCCAGGCTTGGGAAACCCTGACTCGGAGGAAGCACTTGGAACTCAGCAGTTTGCAGACCACCCTCACACTGCCCCCGCCCGACCCACTCACATCCATGAGCACGGGCTGCGTGCAGCGCTCAGTGCCAGCACCATGTAGCAGCTCCTTGGAAGTCTATGAAGAGACAATGACCCCAAGATTAGGGAAACACTACCATGATACCCCCTCTACTCCACCCCAAAAATAATTGCTAAAGAAACGCAATATAGATCTTGCTTAGGTCCAATTTTGATCAGTCTCGCAGCAATCTCAGAGTTGCTTCTGCATGAGAAACACTTCAGGCCATACTCTCAGGACTCTGCCTGAAATACCCGACTTTGGTCTTAGTGAAGACAGTCACTTGCCAGAAGCTTCTCTCCCCCCCGGTTCCCCGTGGCAGGCTGCCACAGACAAGGAGCACTGACGAGCTCACCTTTTAGCTCAGAAATTGCCATGTTGGCTTCATCCCACTTGCAGCTATCAGCTCAGGAAGAGTGAGAATTCTGAAATTCAGCTTTCTAAGGCTTTTTCGGGTGTTGCCGTTTGGAATAAAACCATCTCCCTTAGGTGTTAATTTTAGGAAGTCTGGTTGAGAATCTGTGATATGCCATGGGGAGTCCCCAATCGGGAGACAATTCTCTAATGAGTATCTTTGTTTTGACTTCTTATTTCTTTTTTGCTTTACTTTTTTTATCATCTCTTTTAAGTGTTTGTCAGGATAAACCCTAAAGAGAGCCTATAGGGATGTTGCGAAGGGGAAACTGAAGGATAAAAATCAAACGTCATGGTCCATGGAGTCTGTATTTTATTTCATATGGAAATCTATGGCCAAAGAGCAATCTTCTCTGTGACCCCTGAAAGAGCGATACGAGCGTAGACCTCGCGAGGAGGATCTGAATTGCTCTGTGCAGCTGGGTTTAGCTGACACTGTTACCTGTTCAGGAGGAGGGAGCCAGAACCGCTGGAGTAAAAATGACCTTTATGATAGATGTTTTACTTTGCAAATAGAACCTCTTGAGTGAAGGAAAACTGCTTTGCTGTGTCTCAGCATAGATCTTGTCCCCTTGCTCTCTAGGTAGTACTGGTGGAAAAGGACTTTGAGATTAAGGAGACAATAAAATTTTCTTCTCACTTTGAAAGCTGGGGGAATAGGTTTCTGTGGCAAGGAAGCAATAGAGAGGCTTTGGAAAATAAATAAATAAATAAAATCCAGCCTCATGGCATTTCTTGCAGCTCCCTCAGCTGCTGTGGCATGGACTCACCCATCTGTTATCAGACGACACTTTCACTACAGCTCCAAATTGTTCAAGGTGGAGATTATTTATATGTCAGACGGGACTTGGTTTCAGTGTAGCCTGCTCAGCCATCCTGGCAAAACATTTTTCATGAAACATTTGGGAGATGAGCTTCTACGGCCTGTCAATTATGATAAAGGAATAGGAAAGGGACACGTTTCTCAAAACATTACTTCAGAGAGGCTTTCAGAGAGGCTTTTCTTTTTCCTTTCTCCTTTTTTTTTATTTTATTTAATTTTATGTGGTTTTGGTGATAAAAAAACCAATGGAAAAATGAAAGTTATTTTACTTCCACAGAGCTTTTAAAACTCCTGTGTGAATTCTTCAAGCCCACATCCTGAACACAACGCCAAGGAAGGATTGCCAAGAGCTCTACTGCAGAACTAGGGCTACACAACATCAGCAAAAAGATTGCACAAGCCTCTCCCACCACCGTTGGGTAATGCCCCATGACCAACAGGCAATCTTTATTATGCACCAGATTTAACTGTACTGGTAACTGAAGAAGATGACTCCCACAGAAGATATATTACTGTTATATCATATTTTCTTTTACAATCATTAACCTTCCTAGTGTCCATTATTGACTTACATACAAAAGATGGTCAAATTAATCAGCTGCTTAAAATTATGACCATAAGCAATGACTATGGGAAGAAAAGTCATTTAAATTTTAATGTAGAATCATGCAGAAAATATTTTAACAAGTTGGCATCTAACTAAAAGTAAGCAGAATCTTGAGATATTCAAGGAAAAAAAATCTTTCATGAAATCAAAACCTCCCATTTGATCTGCAAAATGAATGAGTGCCTACAGTATTCCCCACCTGCATCTCTGCTTCCCAATTAATATTTTGGTTTTGTTGCTGGGCAAGCTGCCAGTGCCCACAGTCTACACTACATGCCTGTGCTGTTTCTCTATGAAAGTGACCTAAAATGACATTCAATATTACTTCATCCATAGCAAGAGATGTCAGAAGAGCCTACAGCAAGCACTAGAAACCACCATAAGAGCGCAGGTGGATGCTGGACAGAGCCAATTCACGAGACTTTGACTATAAAACAGCACTGTCTCTTCATAAGTATACTTTTGTATATTATGCAGATACATTAAATCTTCTCTATTTTCTCCCTCTAAATACAAATAAAACATGGTGACAAGTATTCTTTATTAGTCTTACCAGCTGGACTCAAATACATTGTATATGTCAGCTCAAATCTGTGACTGGGACTATGTTCAATTAATACCTCACTCATGTAACATATTCATACTTTGGAAATACCTAAACCAAGGCATTTGAAATGTGGTATTAATTTTCAAGCTAATCATAGACTGAAAAGCAAGATAATATACTGTAGTTAATTGCTCAGTCAGCTTGAACGGTCATGAAAAATCAGGAAAATGTTGTTCCTTCTCCAGTGTTTGAATAGAGGTACTCTGTGAAACTAACCTTCAACTATTCTTCTCTGCTCTGGTTTGTCTCCATGGTTCTACAGTACCATCCAGCACTCTGTCGTGAGTGTACAACTGAAGACCAGGGATGTGCTTTGCACTCTGGATAATGGTGAGACAGGTCTGCCACTGTTGTAGAGGCAGAGAGGAAAAAGCTAACAACACAGTAAGTCATTCTATATCAGCATACACAGATTACATATGAGGCCAGCATTATTGAGAATGTCCAACCTAAATGCTACATGTATGTATAGTGGCAGCTACTCAAGATGCTCCAGGCTGAACATAGTGGCCAAACAACTCGTATTTGCCTTTACAAGGCAATAGCAATCCATAGAACAAACTTGCAATCCTACAGAAGTAAATGGCTTTTGATATTGAATCTTTCAAGGACTGAACACATTACTGATAGCAGGCCATTCCCCTGCAGTAATAGAAGATTATAATGTCTGTGATAATGTCAGAGGGCTAGATGTGCAGCATTAACCAACACAGCGGCCAACAGTAATGTATGATGCCGCTCAACTCATTTTCAAGGCTTACTCACTTCGCAACAGCCTTAGATAAACTGCAAATCCAGTTTAACAGCTGAGCTGAGCAATCAATCATTCAGAAACAAGATTCAGAGCAGTCCTGGTGAACACACGGAAGGCAATTAGATGCCACCGTTTGTGAAATAATATTGGTGGGAATTCTTCTCCCTCATCTGATTTATTTCTGTCAATCTGCAGTTTAGATTCTGTGTCATGATTAACCCCTTTGTCCTGAGATGCCATATAAATGTAACACTGGCATTATTAAATGCTTCTGGAAGTAATTCTGAACCTCACAATTGCTAAGGAAATTGATTAAAGAGAGTCAGCTAGAACTGCTAATTTGCAACTGGCTATTTATAATGACAGACTGATAAAATGAAATGCTAAGCTTGAGAATAAAATTCAGTATATGTAATATGTTAACTTGTACAGAACACATTTGCATAAATTTGTAGGATAAAATGACTCCTTGGGCAATTCAGATTATTTAGGCTGGATGGTTTGGAAGAGAAGCTAGACAAAAATATAGTGACTGTACTACCAAATTACAATGTCAAAAGTATCCATCAAAAGTCATAATCTGTTTAACTTGTTTGTCAAGCCTTACCGAGTAAGTTTGTGGCTTGTACTCTGCTTCAATACCAGTAATTAAACTCAGAGAGAGTTCAAAGAACCAATAAGATGATATTCATGGACAAAAGTGAGTAACTTTGCACATACGTAATTCAAACAAATATAAATTAAGAAGGTATACAGTAGTTTCCAAACACAGTATGTGAAAGATGGAAAATCCAAGGGGGAGGGTAATTGCTTTAAGTGAAACAAAAGTGTTTCAGGAACACCAGGATGATGTTAAACAGAAAACTTTATAAAACATTTTTGACTAAATAGTAGATCACTGCTTTCTCCCCAGAGAGAGAGAGACAGGAAAGCATATGAAGCAATCAAAAGATAAAAATCTGCACTGATTGCTCTCCAGAAAGCAGGGTAAAACTGAATGCCTGTGGCCTTACAAACACATTGGATAGATTTCTAAAACTCTCTGAAAAGCAGGTTTAAGGCAGAGAGAAAAAGAAAAAATTCTGTAGAGAATTTTATATCCTCATTTGATTGGAACTGCATTAAGAGGAAGTTTAAGTGATCATTATTTTAAAATAATTTAGACTATTACAGTAATAGAGTCATATTTAATGCAAACACTGCAAATGGATCAGGTTTACTGACAATCAATGCATTAGAAGCATTCTCAGAGCCCTGAAAACCGATTATCTGCATTTTGAAACCTATGTAAATCAATTGACTACAGCTAAGCAAAAGGTGAAATTCAATTTTACAGTAATTTAGGAGTTTTCAAAACATGCACATTTGACAGTTTTGAGTGTTTACACAGTGACAGGAGCAAAGCTCTTGAACACTGGTTTCTGAGAATGGGACACAGCATTGATACATCTGTATTCATATTGGACTTTGGGTTTCGAAAAGGATGTCTGAGCTGACAATATACACAATTCAAGTGGTATTTCTTTCCTGTTGCCAGACTTGGCACCTGAACGCTTGATGAACTTCACACAAGGACCTACTCCCAGACAGCAGGGTACAGATGCTATAGCCCTAAAGTAAAAAGCAATTTCATAGTTTATGAGTTTCAGCATCTACCACAATTCTACAAAAGGTAGAGGTCTATTAGCTTAAAAAATTCAGTTTTCCAACAAAAAATAAGGAGATGCCCATATTATGTACATAAGGATATAGTTTTATCTCATTAAGTTCTTACCTTGTGATAAGAAATGTTATGAACCTCCTGAAATGAACATATTTACACACAATAATTTGCTGTAAATCCACTTCCGATCTTCCACCAGAAGTGGTTGACTTTTAAGAATGATCTTCTAAAATATCTCAATTAATATTGAAATACCTGTTGAATTTTGTTTCATACATAAATACTTTGAATCACTGTATAACTGAGTTTGTCAGTATTGCAGTGTATCTGGGGGTCGTTATTTAGTTATTTGCTGAAATCTTGAAAAAGAATCCTATGTCAAGCAATTTTGAAATGACATCTAGTTTAAATCAGTGCAAAATTGGATGACAGATGAATTACAGTCTGTATTACATTGTGTTGGGCTTGCTTTACATTCTTTGTAGTGTCTTCACTGTTGCAAGAGAAAAAGAGTTTCAACCACAAACCTTAGAGTCAAAATAAATTCCCAATGTATCTTAAAGCATAGATGTCTCCTGATTAAGTACAGTATTAAAAGTCCAGTTAAAAAATAGATTTTCATCTACATTCCAACTACTGCTAGTTCAACTTTTGAAAGACTGATAGCAGAGTTTTCTCCAGAATCCACCAGCCTCATTAAGTGCCAGTAAAATCTGAGCTACAATTCAGATGACAGTGTTTAATGCACTCCAAACAAAAGTCAACATCGGCCAATATTCAAATTCAGTGCAACACTTCATTATATATTCAGGCACAACTACCATAAATATAGCTCAACAGTCACAGCACAAACCCCCACACTTCTGTGACTTAAACGTGACACAGAGAAAATCAGTGGCTCTTTCCAAAGCATAACTAAGATATATTGTCATTTTTGTCCTACTGTCTAAATACAATGCATAGTAGTTTTATAGAGATATATATACTTCAGAAATGAAATAGTAAAATAACTATTTGACTGTAGTAACACTGTAAGGAAGAACACAGAAGTATATATACGTCAAACATTGAACACTCCATCTGAGAACCTAAGCACACAAATAACAAGTCAGTGCAGAGGTATATCACATTATTACGGTAATTCGTTCTTCTTGCACTCTTGGTGCAAGACCTCACTTCTTTGGTCCCATTAGCCATTTAGGATTCATTCATGAACTGGCAAATTTAAATCATTTTGTATAGTTGTTTTTCACTAACTCTACAAGTCATGGCTCAATTATATGAGATATCCATAGCTGGCTATAGAAAAATGTACAAAATTATTCTGGTTGGTATCAAAGTAGGGGAACACGTCACCGTCTTTGTCCATGTTTCTTTAACAGTAACATAAATACATCATTCACAAGAAGGGTAGAGGTTTTGTGGCTAGGGTGGAGAGTGCTGAACACAGAGCATCTCTGTGCTCAGCAGAGCTGAACCAACAGTGACTCATTGTTCTGTTTCCATTCAGGTTCTTTAGTTTGGTACGTGCCATAAAAACCAGAAAAAAATTTATTAAAGGATATTTTATCAGCCTCAGAAACAAATAGGAAATGAGTAAGTTAGAAGACAAAGAGAAGGCTCAGCTGGTTCTGAGTGGCCACACTAAAGATAGGGAAAAGCAGTTCAACTTCTAGAATTAAATTTAAAAATGCTGTCAGTGTCATGTTTGTGGACAGAGATTATTCCAACAAAGATAATGGAGCTGAAATGTACCAATGTCTGCTTTCAATGTGCCTGGAATTTGAAATATAGTTTTTAATAAGAAAATAACATTAAGCAAAACAGAAGTTGGATTCAAAAAAGAAAGGAGTACTGCTCAGGGTAATTTCCAAATTGAGTGGGGCAAAATTTATTAAAAACTCTTTAAACATGAATAGGCATATAATTAGGAGAACAAAAAAGGTAGTAAAGATGCTAGAATATCGCTGTATGTATGGGAAATGAGTACTGCTTCCCAGAAACACACCTTGGGGAAAAGGCAAAGCCTTTCACAGTCCCTGTATACAATGAGAAAGAAGAACAAAAGACATGAATTGATTTGCTGAAAAGAAAAATCTGCCTAAGATTACACTTCTCCTCATTGGCTGCATTTGTCTTTTTTATTGGCACTCCACGACAGAGAAGTCCTTTCCCTTCCAAATGACAGAGGGCAGGATTCACTCCCTTTTGCTTTGGAGAACAGAGCCATCCTTTACATCTACAGACCAGTCTCTATCCAAGTGCTTCAAAAGACTTTTACTAGCACAGAATCACCATCAGGCTTTGACAACCATCTTTCTAATATTTTTCACTGAAACACCCTCATTAAAACCACAATGAAGATCAAAGATTGTAAGTACCCTCACACAGCGTATGGGTTTAGACTAAGCACTTCTTAACATTGAAATTTTTTTTTTCCTTGCCATAGGTCACAACAGACATTTTCCTCAGCACGTTGATGAGTATAATCTTAACATGTTTTCTGCTTCACGTAAGACATGGGCTTTGTGAGAATTTTATTTTGAAAATTTTATCTTTACCCACCAATCTACCACAACATTCTCATGCATTTCTGAGTCACGACGTATGAAAATATGGCTACAGTTGACTTTTGTTTAGTTGACAGAAGTACAAGAACTCATTAAATACCCACTAATCAGCATTTCTTCAGGGGGAAAAGACCCCTGAATACAGATTCCCTTAATACCAACAATTATATTAATAAGGCAGCAGCACCAAGCTGGAAGCACTGAAGTTCACACACACACATGAGACTGGCAGGCCTTGTCAAATAGCTTGCCTCTGGCCATCTTCAGTCTTGTAACATTTTCACATTAATTTTGGGCAGCATGAATTATCCCACTTGGGGCATTGTAAACATGCTCGAAAATAAATAATTAACGCATTGGACACTATTAATTAGCAAAACTCAGAAACAGCTACTGTTACAGATCCTGAAAAGTTTTTCTAAACTTGTCAAGCTGTTAATAATAAATAGGGTGGAAATGGCTAATTAACATACTTAAATAATAACATTTCTAAACAAAGAAAAAATGCTACTTCTTCTGTTCTTTTGATACTAGAAAAAAAAACAGCCATACCAACTCTGCTGCTTTAGCCTGGACACTTCACTAGCAGAAACATGGTTTTATGCTTTAAGCAGATCTGGATGTGAACCAGATCTGTGGAGCCAGACACGGTGCCTAACCGTGACAATTTGTTCCAGTTATTGGAAAGACATGTATTTATACTTTTTTGTGTGACAATAAAGTTTGTTAAAAATAACATCTGAAGGCGAGGACTTAGGACCATATTTACTTACACCTACAATCCTGAAAATCACAGATCTATTGTCACACAGGTTATATTACATTGAAGTACGAATTCTCTAAAGTATTATTAAGAAAACACAACTAATTTGTTTTCTAGTCTCAACTTTTTCTAATAAAGACATATTTTCATGGTAGTACTGTAAATAATGAAATAAAAACATGATGATGATTGGGAATAGGCAGCATGGATTTACAAAGGGGAAATCACGCTTACTGAATCTGATAGACCTCTCCCGTGAGGAGGCAGGCTCGGTGGAAGACAGGAGAGCAGTGATGATTTGTATCTTGACTTCAGCAAGGCTTCCAGTGCTGCCTCCCATAATATCCGCGTAGAGAAACTGACAAGGCATGAACCAGAGAAGTACAGTGAAGCGGATTGAAACCTGGCCAAACTGCTGGGCTCAAAGGTTTGTGATGAGCAGCACACATTCCAGCTGGAGGCCCTACTGTTATATTTGTGGGAAATAACCCACAGTAGTGTGATGTCAACAGGATCAAGGAGAGAGAAAGATGCAAAATCAGACAGCATTAGTATTCCTTTTTTTTTTTTTTTCCTCCTAAAAATTAATAGGTGTGGTGAAAGAGAAAATTATACAAGATTGACTGCTGTAACATTTGAGGCTTATCAATATTCATCTTTAGGTGACCACACTGGTATGGCATAAACCATCTACTTCACAGTCTACAAAAACTGCAGTACACTGAGCTATAGTATTGTTGTTGCACTACCAGTTCATTTATTCATGAACTGCAGAGGAAAATAAGCACGTGGAATGTATATAAATTTTCAGTTCAAAAGTTACTGCCATCAAGGGACAGCCTTAAGTTATGCACTACCTTTAAAAAAAAATGTAGTTGTGTTTGGGTTTTTTTTCCTCCTCCCCAGGAATGCATGCATTGCATCTAATGAGCACACCCCTTAGCCTCTTTCTTTTGAAATAAAGTGTTCTTTTGTTGCTTGGGGCTCACACTCAGCATGACACTGCACCACAAACAAAACTGGTCTAAAAGTTTTGAAATTAGTACATTTGATTGTCTGCATTGTTTTCTTTTTCCAAATACCAAAGCTCCAGCTTCTTATTTAACACTATGCTCATTGGCTACTCTTGCCTACGTGTGGTCATGCAATCAAAGCAATCTTGCATAGCAGACTAATCCACTAGAGGACACAGGCTTACGATAAAAAAATTATTTTTAGGCAATGATCAGAGAAGAACTTCTATCCCAGAAGGTAATCTTAACTCAGAGAGCATTTATGTATCCTTTACTCCATTGATAGTACTTGAAAAGTGTACGAATCTTGAGTAGCTTATTCAGGAATAAAATAATCTGTCTTTGAGATGCAGCTGTCCTGAGTGATATAGGGAAAGTTGTATTCTTTAGCTGAGCTGGCCAATTCTCAGAGCAGCCTGAGATCCAGCTGCCAGGCTGCCTACTAAATCCAAACACCTTTGAGACAGGAGATGTCAGGGACCATCTAGGGGGAACCACAGACCAGGAGGTCTTCCTTAACTGGGTGAGATGATGGACTACACAGGGTTGGCAAGATGGCCAGCCCGGCAGTTCACAAAAGCTTCAATACAACAGTATGGAAACTCAGGACATTCAGGCCTTTTTAAAGACACTAACCAAGATTCAATGCCTTAAGTTACCTCTGAATTCTGACAAAAAGTGTTTAAGTCTTTGTGATAACACTATTCACTAATTCACAAACTTTGGGTTTATTAGTGAATAATGCCATGTATGAACAAAAGCATAATTCTGTGGGTTTTCTGACTGTCAAATTATGTAGGACAACAAATATTTATATATATAGTTTTCATATAAAACAATGGCTAATGAATAAATTTAATTGATAACTAAGAACTAAAAGGAAAGTTGTTTCTACCAAAGACCTAACAAAATTAAAAAGCTATGACCACCAAGCATTCCCAATCAAGCCACGCTCACAGATTTTGAATAACATGAAGACTTCAAACATATGAAATCTTCAGATTCAATTATGATGAAATTAAAAATCATCATCTATTACAAAAAGTAATGGTGGCTTCATGAAAAACTAAAGGTAATATACATAACCATACACTTGTAATGAAAAAGTAGTCAGTGAAGAAGAAAGAGATAGAAAATATTCAGTTTGCTATTTCTTTATAAAATTCAGAACAACAAATCAAATTCATTTCAATTTAAAATATTTTGTATGCATACTTATAATTTTCTAATTCTTTGCTGTAGATGTCACAATGTATTAATTATTAAAACAGGTTGAGTCAGTTCTTCAAACTAAGTAAAACAAAATAAACTGCTGAGAAATGTGATTAGCATTTCCTTCTTTTTTCTTATAGTAGAATCTCTTTTACTGTAGCTATCAAAGTAGTACCACACTTCTTTATGTTTTCCTCTGTCCACCTCATGCAAAAACACACACAAAAATGGGGGGAGAGAGAGATGACAAAAACTTCTGGTGTAGTTGACATCTGATCTGAATTCTGATTACCACCTGCTATATCGTTTAACTAGAAACAAGACCTAAAATCTCTCTAGAGAATATATGACTGTGATTTAACTAACTGACATCTGGATGCTCTACATAAATATAGCTGAAAGAACATTTTCCTGGCAGTTACAAGCCTGACTGATGAAGTAAGCAGTTTGAGCATTAGGCTTCAGGTGGCTCATTACATCTCTCTTGACAACTCAAATATTTTTTCCCTAAATCTCAAACCAGTTCCTACCCAAACTCTTTGCACCATGCACAGTTGAATTCTGTGACCAGCTTGAGAAGGGAGGTCTTTGTCTTCTCTGGAAAAACACACCCAGAACGCACACGTTACATGCAGGTACAGGTAACTGAGGAGGCAGGAATGCTTTGTATGTATCCAGTCCAACTTGTAAGAGTTGTATTTTGCAAGAGGAATTCTACGTATTGTCTACTCTTCCATATTTTGCAATGAAACTACAATTTATCTAAATAGTTATCTACAAACCCAGGTTCATTTCATTTATACTTAGGTCAACTAAGAGTAGCACAAGCAGCCAATTCAAAGCTGTACAGAAATGTAAATCACTGGAAGAACCTGTTTAAAGTCTAAAACCTCTTTATGTTTTTATTGAAGGTTACTTGTTACCATGATTGACAAACATTGCAAACAGGACAGGCAGAAGGAACATTGTTGGGCAGACCCTCTGCACTTGATAAATAAATCCAGGTCCAACTTGTTCCAGCAGTTCAGTGTAGGAAAAAGGGTATTTTTCATATCAACACCATAAAGTCCTACCAGGAAAAGAGAGAGGACAAAATAATGGAATACTCAGGATAAAATTTAGCCTATGAAAAACTTAAGTCTTAAAAGTAGTAAGTACTTAAGTAGTAAGAGAACCTGTAAAATTACAAAACGATGCACTAAGACGTAAAAAGCTTTTCCTTATGATAAAAACACGTGGAGCTAGAATTTTTGTGCTATGGCTGAACTTCTTTTTTCTGAATATATTCAAAGAGGTTGAGCACAAGTAGTTTCATTTTCTAAATTAAATATATAGCGTAAATAAAATAAATGAAATTTACTGTCCTGAATAAAAAAAAGAAGCCAGTTGAATGCATTTGAGAATCAGTAACAACTGATGAATCTGCATTCCATCAGGCTGTTACCCAGTTCTTATAAAATTAAGAGATACATTCAGATGCCTTAATACGATAATGCATTAATATAATAGTGCATTGTGTCTCAATATCACTACAGGACAACTTTTAAAATGCAAAACAAAATTAAGTTGCAACATAACCCGATTCAATCTAATTTGTTAAATCCCATTTAGTCAAGTTTGCAAACTCTTTTCTGCCAACATCAGCTGTTTTGGTTGCCAGTTAGTAACAACATTACTACCGCTGTGAGAAAAGGTGAAGCCATGGGCACTACTATGGCACATAGACCTCTTAATGCCTTCTGCAAATACGTGCTCTCAGCAAAGGGCTGCTTAAATAGATTGCCTAACTGCTGGGTAGAAGAAATCCTAATAAACTGGATATAAGTCAAAGACTGCAATCCTCTAATTTACTCAAAAGCTTCCAAAATTTCCACTGTCACAGATTTCTTACATTAATATGATTGATTTACTTGGTAGAACTGGTTGGAAAATCATAAAAGCAATAAACCTGTTCTATGAGTAGGCAACAGTAGTTGGAAATGGATAGGAGTTTTCTACTTAGTTGGGGAAGAGTATACAGGAGTGCAGAGAAGGTGAAGATCCTGATTTTTCTAATAGTGGGGAATACATTAGCTTTAAGTAGATTTTCTGATATCTGTTTAAAATTTTAGTGGGTCAGTTTTGTTTACTCTGTAGTTTGAACATTTATTTTCTTCAGTTACTGCTTAAGAATCTCTTGTCTCCAAGCTCCCTGCTTCTCATGGGTATGGCAGATAACTGAAATTGGGTTTAAAAGTCAGATTTGTCTCAGAAGTTTAAAAAAAACATCACTTTTTTCTTTGATATTCCAGAATGATTCCACAAACACCTACATCAGCAGAACCAAGGTGGTAGCAACGAAAACATCTCAACTAATTCCCGCCGCCCCCCCAACCCCCCCCAAAACACCATGTACACCAGGAGTATTTGCTGAGCCTTGCAGTACAATGGGTAGAACTACCCCAGCGAAGTTAGGACTTTTAAAAAATGTGCTTCTTAAACCATATCAGTTCCTCAGTTCAGTTCAGAAGGGGCTGTACCAGGGCCCCTAGGACCGGCACACGGGCAGGAACATGTTACCTGGGGCAGGAGGCAGCAGGGCTGCTGCTGGCAGCAGCTTTCAGCATTTGCCAAAATGCACCTTGTGGTAGACCTCAGGAGACATTTAAGATGGAAAGGCTTGCTGATGTCAAAGGGGCAATCCTGCTGTTCCCAGCCTCTCTTGCACTGGCCACGGGCTCACCTGACCTCTCAGGAAAGTGTTTCAGCTTTTTGCTAGCAAAATAACAATTCAGGATGGGGGAGGAAAAAAAAAAAAAAAAAAAGAAAAAAAAAAGAAAAGTGACAAGTATTGGAGCTGGCACAGGAGAAGCAGGAGGAGTGCCTGGACTACAGGATGAGAGAGAAGCAGCCCAGTAGGAAGCAGCAAGCTGTTAGATGAACTCCAAGGTGTCATGAAATTTCACGCTTCAAGACCTAGGTTAAAATTGCTGTTTGAACAATTTATTATTTCAGGCACACAAGTATTTCTAGGGAAATGAAACAAAAGCAGCGATCTTCATTTAAATACAAGTTGGGAACAACTGTCAAGAGGAACAAGGTCAGCGTCAATTCCCTCGATCATGTCCCTTACTGCTGTAAAGTACAAACTGCTTTTATCTTTGAACAGTTGGACTGATTAATATGACTAGTTAAAATTACTAGCCTCCATGGGATGAAGAGAAACAGATATATCTGAACATGTGCTGAAAATTAAAGGGTGGTAAGAAGGTAAGAAATGAGTGGGCCATCCCCCCAAACTCTGCAGAAAGCACAACTTTTAGTAGACAAATTCTGAGCTGTGGCACCCAGCCCCCTTGCAGCATGTCCAGCTCTGTGTCAGATGTGACAATGACCTCATTTACACCGAAGGGCACCGCCCTGCTTTCAACAATACTGCTGGTCTAATGAAAGATAAAAAGAACTTCCATCTTTGGCCAAAACAAGACACCACCACCACGCTCAAGACAACACTGAAAAATGAAATGACAAAAACAAAAAGGAGAGCGAGCTCATGGCTGGCACCGCTCTGAGACAACTCAACCGCTGGCTTCTTCTCTTTCTGTTTTTACAGTATAATCCAAAATACCTTGGTTTCATCTTGATTCTTGTCAAGAATACTGCTGAGAGCTCAGAACTTTTTATAAAATAGATTTACTGGGAAGCTGGGAACAAATCCATTTAGATGAATTGTGAAATGAGGGCTTAGCATTCAGTGGCGCAAAATGACAGGCACATGCTGAAATGAATTAACCCCACTGGCTTGGATGTAATACCTAGTGTCTTTAAACGTATCATTACTCCATTTCTAGAACTATTTAAAAAGAAAAACTCCTAAAATGCTGTGAGAGTAAAGGAAGGGACTGAAAGAAGGATTGAGCTCCTTATCCTGGTTTTGATTTCTTAGTGATCTTAGTGAATCACTAACTCATTCTTCACTTTCTGCCTCATAAAACTGAGAAAAAACTTGATATATATCTGACACTTTTAATATGAAAAGCACTTTAGAGAAGCTTTTTGACACAGGATGAAAGATTGTACTTTGCCATACAGAATAGCCGTATTACCTGACATGCTCATTATACACTGTCAGAGAGCAACAACTTTCAGCATATTTTGCTCTTGTTATTCCTCACTCTTTGACCATGTTCAGTAATTACAGATGGAATTTTGTAGATTGCTTTAGTGACTTAGGAAAGTAATTACCTCAGAAATCCAGAAAGAACTCTTTCTCAATTGTTCAGAAATGTTTTAAAGAGTCTGGCGGGTACTTGGGTAGGGTTTTTTATTGCAGCCTTCTCAGCTGACACAGTTTCAAAATCAGGAATCCTCCTTGTTTAAAATCTCTGGCATTTCTTATCACATTCATATAAATGCAAGATAATATACAAACGACTTATTTTTCCTGTCTTGTATAACTAAACACTGTGCACATGCCTACACAAGCACCATTCGTGCCATAAACACAACTATTTGTGATTTCTAAGCTTATGGTTTTGGGTCACAATCCAGAGCCAGTTTTGCTTCTTCTCCCTGTTTGTCTCTATTATATGGGCTGCACAGAGGCGCAGAGATAAGATGACCACATTGTGAACATTACATGATCATTTTTGCTGCGCACATTAGCCCAGCTCCCTTGGCTGTGCTTACAGCTACTGGAATTTCTCTAGCAAATCAGAATGATTTTTGGCACACTTCAGACTCACTCTCCTTCAGCAGAAATTGGCCTGCCTATTTTAGAAACAATCAGAAAGCAGCAACCACACGTTCATTTGACTACCTGACCTGCCCTTCAAAACAGTCATTACCATGCAGAATAATGACATTCTGCAAAGAGGAAAGTGCCGTTCTCAAAAGCAGTGAGTGTTTTTGGGAATCATTTCAGCAAGCCAAACAATGCTGTTCAGCCAATGAACTGACATCACTCCTAAAAATACTTCTTTGTATGTCAGTGAAAATTACACCCAGACACGCTAAACAAGGAGGCTGTATGTTACTTGTGGGTGGCAGCCAGCCGAGACTGCTATCTCACTACCCATCTGCTTCTTCCACACTGCCAAATCCTAGGACCTTTATTAAAAACAGGACTTGAATTACGCAATTTGCCAGACTCTGCCCCTTTCCTACTGCTGACTCTAACATAGAGTCGTACTCGTGTCTAGAGGAAGGGAAAAAAACCGTGCTTCTCTTTCAGTGGCTTCCACCGGAGGTTCGGCCAAAATACATGAGTTGCTGTTGAAAATTCTTAGAAAATCCATGACTGTGTATTTCTATTTCTTCAGCTCCTCATGTCACCACATTTTCTGATTTTCCTCAGAATGGAAGTCATTCTAGAGAATAACTTAGCCAAGTGCAACAGAATCCAAAGGAAGCCTCCTAGCAAAGGTGCATCTCCTCACAGGTGCTGGTGTGGAATACTGTGGGGAAACCACTGCAGGAGAGCATGACACAAACGTGGTCTGGAGAACGAGCTGGTGAAGGGTCCCAGGACTCCAGAGATCTCCACCTGAGGCTTCCTTGGGCCTGTGAATATAGGCAAAGTTTGATTTTGGTCATATGCTGTGGACGTACTCTGTGTCTAACAAGATGTTTCAGATTCTGGAACTATTCCAGGATGTGTTCCTTTTCAAAGACTTACAGAACAAGAAAGATTTGGGAGGAATTTGGAACATTACTGTATGCTCTTTTAACCAAAACTAAGGAGAATGAATAAAAATTAAAAAAAAAAAAAAAAAAAGGAAAAAAAGAAAAAGGTGAAGAGCTTGAATCACCTATTGAAGTACAGGATTGCTATATAAACTATTTGCATGTATTTACATAAATTTCCAAATTATATTTTTGGGATCAATTAACACATTTTGTAATTTTTTTACCAGCTGGACAATACCATACTATATAGAATGAGTACACGTTTGAAAAATGTGCCACAGAGAGGTGCAATTTGCTCTCGATTGCGGACACTCCAATTTGGCAACTTAACACCTCACTGTATCGCTATAGGGCAGCAAACCGAGGCGCTGCGGGACAGCCTACAGCATCTGTTACGCTTCAGCTGAGATATTATCAAGTGTTGCAAAGCTGAACTGAGTAAGAAGTATTAAACAAAAGCAAAACAACTCCCCCCTCCCCTTGACACAGGTTCTGCTCCTTTGGACCAAAGATTACTTTTTGTTTGCTCATTGTCCCTTTGGGGAAACTCTCCCCCAGTCACTAGATGAAACTCAGCATTCTGTCTTTTGTCTTAAACCTTTTTGGCACTCTCACAAGTTGTACCCAACACTTTTATCATTTATAAATGTTCTATAGGCCACAGCTGATCTTAATGTACTTTTCTGAACATTTTTACATTGAAAATAATGAGATTTTTACCTTATAATTTTGCCTTTTCACTTCCTTTTAGACTGATGCTAGATAGAGGATAGTTTTCTTACTGTAAATTAATTCACTTCAGGCAGTGAGAAAGGTGTACGCATGGCACAAAGATGTGTGCAGTCTGAGTAGCCCAGGAAATTACACTTTAAATGGAATATAACCAGAAAAGGAAAGTTTGCTAGGGAAAAGAGTCACTCAAGTGCAGCAGGGGTGTTGCGTTCTTAAATACATCAGTATTAGCAAAGACCACAACAAAAAGTACAGCCTCTGTAATGGCATTATGTTGTGTACCTTTTCCATGTATTCAAAAATTTTGCATGATTATCAAAATAAATGGAGAACAGAACAGAGGAAGCTTTTTGAAAACTGCAGAAATGCACAGTAGAACTTTATATGTAATCAACATAAAGTTGCAGTAGGAACGTTGACTTTTTAAAGCATATTTGGCTGTTTACAGAATGTGCAGGAGGGAATAAAGATCAGTGGCTGTTCTCTTGTCTCAAAATTTCTATTGGTTAATAGTTCAGGCTTAAGGTTCTATAGAAAAAAAAACAAAACACCCTTTTGGTTTTCACTTTGTTTAGTTTAGAAAGTAAGAGTAACTCCCTTTTATAAACAACACGCACTCTGGGGACAAGACAATTTTACTGTGCACTTGTTATTTAAATGAGTGCAGTGTCTCCATATGGCCATATGGATGCTAGATATATGTTATATACTCAAGGGGCATTGAAGGGTTTAAAGTACATATGTTAACAAATAATGCTGAGTTGGCACCCATGCATTGCTGTCTTCGCTACACCATACATCAGTATATTCTATGTTTTCATTTATCATTTTCCTTAGAAATATTTTTGAATAGCTAATAGCACCCAGGGATTTCACACAGACTTTACCTTATAATCATGTTATTTCAAGAATTACACTACTGGAAGCATCATGTGGCGTGCAGTCAGTTCTGGTATGGTACGTCATGCTTTTATCTGTGCTCTTCAAAGCTAAACCAAAACCGAACACCATTGTATAACTATAAATATTGGTTAAATCTAGAATTTCTAGACAAGCTCCTTAGTATTAACACCTCTCATTTATTATGATACTGTGTTAATTCATGCCAGATGGAGACTATTCAAATGTTCATCACTTGTACTTGTCACGAACATATGTTCCTGGAATAATGGAGTGGTTTCTTAGCAAACAACATCCCATATTTAAAGACCTATGATGAGGCTCATAAAAGAAAAAAACATAAACAGAGAAGGGCACAGCTGGAAAAGGAAAAATTCAGGTTCTTCACTACCTAGAGGGTTATGGAGGGTAATGGATTCTCTGCACACTCCTAGCTGTGTGCTGGGCAGGGAGCTTTAACCTATTCCAACCAACTGAAGAGAAACACTTTGTACTTTCTGACTGCCCCACATCACAGCAATTCTTCTTGTAAATTCACGACAAATACTTCCAGCATAGGGGGAAGCAAGCAAAAGATTATATCTTCAAAATCCTGCATTTCATTTCAAGGCCTACCTTGAAATGCACAGGGTGAATGTGTCAGGGACATGCTCAGGAAGTTGCAATTAGAGCACCTGAATATAGAGTTAGAATTTGGGTCTTGTTGCTATAAACCCAAGAAAGGCATGATCAGGGATAATAAAGGCTGGCTCTCACAGTGCTGTCATTGATTAAGCGATCAGAGATAGGTAGGAGGAAGTATATGCTATTTAGTTTTAAAAATATTCTGCTTAATTAGAAAAAAAAAGATTTCTCAGCTTGTTGCCATAATGCCCTTCCTCTTCTCTGCCTGTGTGCCTCGTTCCTACTACCAGAGTTAACTTCTACGTGAATGCTACATTTCCAGTACAATGAAATGATTGCTTTTGTGTTTTGCCCTAAACTGCAAAGTATCTCCAATTAACTTTGTCGCAGATGGGCTGGTTCTGATTGTGACAATACGATCTGACTAGTGAAATGCTTTTTTTCCCCTTCAAAATAGACAGAGACAGAATTATTAGCACTAACACAATGAAAGGTTTCAGAACACTTTTTCCAAATTTGGTCAAGGAGAGATAGAAACTCCAAATCTAACTTTTCCCTGTCATAACTGGAACAGGCAGTATTTTCAAACTCTCTGTGCATATGTCTGAATGTGAAGATTTGAAAAAAGAGTATGGTGAACAGTGGATTAACTGTGGGGGGAAAAAAGGCAGCAGAGTTGAAAACAGCACATGATGGACCGAGAGGTGGGTGACAGGGTAGAAGTGGGAAGACAGAGGAAAAATCCATGCAAAGGATCACATGTTCCAAATGGATAGAACAAGAGTGGTACAAGTAGTTGTGACAATACATTCAGAGGAAATGAGCAACAAAGGAAACTCAAAACATATAAACATTTCTTCCAAGAGAAAGGGGTCACCTACAAAGGAAAGAAACTGTAATAGGAAAAGGAAAAATGGTAGTTTTGTTTCATACCAAAAAAATTAATTGAATTGGACAGGTTGAACTGCATGTCTCACCAACAGTTCTAAACCTTACATTTCAGATGTGCAGGATGTTAATAATAACAGGAGCAATTTTTATCCTTAGACTAACCAAGTTCCATCATCTCTAATACATTAGAAGGAAATGTTTGTTTAAAATACTAAACCATGTCCATACAACAAACTTTCAAAGGCATTCCCAGAGGCAGATTGCACGAGGGGAAATTACCCGTTTGATAGGTAATTCTGCCGGAGCACAACTCGTTCTTCCTCACTGGGTGGTGCGGTGCTCCCTTCCCGTCGCACCGCCTCAGGCTGCGCAGGAGAGGCAACATGCTCAAAAGCACATAGACAGCTGACCTGTGAGCAGTCAGCTGTAGTTAGGGTATGTGCACTCTTACTGACAAAGTTCTGCCAGAAAAACTTGATTTTATTTTATTTTTTTCCTGCTGGGGAAAGGAAGAATAGGGAAAAGCGAAAGTGAAGAGGAAAAGATGTGAGTTGCTGATGCCTGCTGGTACATAGCAGCAGTTTGGGGTCACGCTGGGTGTCCACGGGAGAAGCACACACTTACACAAAGACTGTCCTACAGTCAGCTTTACGCAGGTAGGGTTTCTGTGATGAGCTAACCTTGTCTCATCTCTTGTATTTTCCTCAAAAAACCCACCAGGTTTTACTGTGCCAGTCAACTCAAGCTAGAGGTGTGTACCCTATGCAGTCTGTATGTATGCAACAAATTCTAATTCAGTCCAAGCAGATTATTAAACTACCAGACTGGTGTTCTTCAGGGTATCAGAAAACTGATGTAACTAGTTTCTTTAACAGGTATTTTCACTTGATGTACCTGTCTTATCTTCCAAATTGACTGTCAGAGATCACAGTTCCGAAAGGGGACACTGGTTGCAGCTGCATGTTTACATTTCAGAGGCTCCACAAATTCATTTGACTAATCAAATCAATTCATAGCCTAGTAACATGCACCATCTTTTAGGCTGCTCAGGGTCAGGAGACCATTTTTTGGGGATGGGCAGATGAGAGGAAGGAAGAGATAGGAAATAAGGACTATAAGAACTTTTCAGATTTTGAATTATCATGACAGAACAAGCCTCTGCAGCACTGAAGAGACCATTACAATATTTATCAAGCTCTGGCAGTAGTAATGGCAGCATGTTTCCCCCTCTGCTGACTCAACGTGCATAGAAAATGAAAACCTGTTGGATGAGATAATAAAATGTGCATGTGTTCTGCCTGATAGCAGTAGCCCTGGTGATAATCCCATGAATTCCCAAAATATGTTCCAGCATGATTCAGGCAACAAGTATTACACCCTGCACATAAAAAGAAGGGGAAAGGAAGGGGCGATAGTAGGAATGACCAAAACCTCCAGTCTAACAAACAGATAAAAAACCCTCTACACAACTGTTTCTTCTAGAAAAAAAAAAAAAAAGCTAAAAGCAAGCAGACACCCAAGAAGCAAGTGTTGAGCCTTCGGTCAAATATAATCTAAAAATCCCCATCAGTCAATATAACGCACATGGGTTTTAATTTGTCTCTATCATGTATGTTTGGTTTACAAGCCCTCTAAAATGATCTCCAAACCATACGCCTTTCTGTGGCCGAGACAGCTCATGTGTAGCATTGAATGTAAAGGATAATAGTTACAAACCCTAAACATTACCATTTTCCCCATGTGATAAGAGCCACTGTACAGAAGAGATCAAAAGATATAAAAATTTTTGTGCTTATATGTATTTATCTACTACTTCAGAAAATGGCACCTTTCTGTTTTCAGTCTTCTGAAAGAGTGGGTAAATGAAGAAAAAGTCAAGAATATTTTGCATACTCTTTAGATGCGGTGACCTAAGGTTACTTACACCTAGAATGTGTGTATGTATTCGCACATATGCTAGACACATATACAGGCATATGTATGTATATTGAAACATAAACAGCTTTTTAAACAGATAGCACTACTTTTTTTGTTACAAAATATGAATTTTTGAAAATACCCAAAAGCTACTGATAGTAACCAAGCACACACACACAAGCATTCTTTTTGCTGTTTTTTTAAAATGATTTGTTCAATTGCTTTTTACTACTGACTATTTAACTTGCTCTCTCCTTCAGTGACAAAAGACAAATCAAAAACTGTCAGGTATTTTAAACTGTGATCTGCACTATACTTGAAGTTTGAAGCACAGTTGTTGCTATTCCTAGATATGTCACAAACCTCAGCTCTACTAGAGGTACATGGATTCTGCCTAATTCAAAAATAGGAAAAAATTTTGTTCAAGGGAAAGAAGTCCTGCAAAGCCATAATGTCTACAAACAATCCAAACAGCAATGTATTCTCATGTCCGCCTCACCCCAGCACAGCTCAGCAGCTGTGCCGATTCATTTACAAAGCCTCTTTCCCACGCAAAACCTTGGTTTACCTGTGCAGCTTTCAAATGTTTTACCCTTAAGTGACATATTCTCTGACCTTTCTCTTGTTCCTATTGCCAGTCTGATTCTCAGGTTCACCCTGAAGCTGTTTGTTATATTCTCAGACTCCCCTTTTTCCAGCATGGATCTCTCACACCTCCCCAGAAAATGCACCTTCCTCCTTTTTTGCAGCTACATTCAGCATCTTGCTGAAGTCTCAGCCTTCCAACTAGCCCTCCTGAAGGTCCCCACCTCACTCATGACTCTTCATTTGCTGTGCATAGGTGAGGAGTTTCTCACCATATATTTGAATATATTTGGTCAATAAACAGAATTCTTCACAGAGGATGCACAACTACATTGTTATGAGGATGCCATTAGTGGCTAGCAGAAGTTGCAAATACTGCTGTCTATAACAAGTTCCATCATTAAATTCATGCAGAAATATTTTTCTATCATCAACTTTGAAGATGATAGTACTTTCTTTGAACACGTGCCTGTATACATCTAAAGTCATGCACGATTTGTTTCTTTACATTGAGCAAAAGTTCTCCAGGAAAGTCTTTAATAAAAGGATTAATTTCTCAGAGTCATAATGGGTTACAGAAAAAACTTAGGTCAGCAGTTCAACTTGAGTCTCTTGAAAAGTTCTGGGTGCCAGTTGGGGCACAGGAGATAAGGAAAGAAAAGACACATCTCTGCAAGTATTTTTCTACCTAGTACCTGAAAAGTCAGAACGCCCAGAAGCAGCAGGAGATACTGACTGCAACACTGAGTTGGCTACAGCAGTACCCCATAAGGGATGTTTGGAGCATCTAACGTATGAGAGGAAGAAACTTGCAAATCAATGCTTCTTGAAGGACTTATTTCTATTTACCCTTCAACAAGATTCTGCATGACTTTCCCTGTCATTGCTGAACATCAAGATTGCACCAAAGGAAAAATATTCCAAAGGACAAACCCATCAGAAGTTGAAAATCTTTATAGAGTGCAATAAAACAAACCCTATATTCCAAGTCTGAAATAGTACATCTTCCATCTTCAATTCAATGAATAAATCAGTGTAACTAAACACAATGAAAAGGGGAAAAAGGACACTCTGCACTTTATTTGAAATATACTGCCCATACTCAATTTTGTGTTCCTTTTGTTGTTCAGCGGGTAGAGTAATGTTTTACTGCAACACTTGCCTAGATTAAGAATGTCTCAATCTACATACTTATCATTTAAAACCACGATTCCCCCTAAGGGAACAGAATGGGAGTACACGACGTTAATTAGCCTTATGGCATTATATCCCAATTCCGTGTTCAGTACACCACTGTTGTTGCATTCCCAATGCCTTCAGCCTCCTGTGAAAAGGATCTGCACTCAGTCAACGTGGAGCAGATTCCTTCCCTAGGACGGGAAAAAGACTCAGGTAACTTGTACCGGCCTGAAGTGAACACCACTAAAACATGAATGACCTGTTCTTTAAATAGGCTTTTCTTTTATGTTCATTTTATCCCAGTGTCATGTGAAACTGCTTGACGTGTTTTGTTTGGCTGGATTTTCAAAGAGTGCAAATTTTACTCAGTCCAACCTCTAGGCCCCTGCAGCCCACTCATCCAATTAAAGAACTGCAGAACGAAAACAGAAAAAGCACTTTGTGGAGCTTCAGAAATATTGGCTCTCAGGAAGGCTGCCTGCAAAGAGCGAACAAATCCATTGTGCAAACTGGTGCATTCCAATAGAATAAAATTGCTCCTCAAAGTCTCTTTATCCAACATGGATTACTGACTCTTGATAGCTGTAGGTTAGTTGAAGGTAGAGTCTATCGGAGGCAGGAAAGCTCTTATTACCTTTTATTATAACACATCCTCCCCCCATAATCTATAAAAAAGCCTCTAGGAGCCCATTCATTTCTACACCTCTTCACCGCCTTTCAGTTTCAATAATGCCGAGTTTCAATTCACTCCTCTTTTCAGCCCACTGTAGTTTTCATATGTGTTCACATGCTAAATACTCCTAAAATGCCCTTGGGAAAGGCAGACTTCCATTTATTATTTCAGATTTTCGGGAACTAGCAGTTCTAGCAGCTACCTGGGAACATTGTTTCAGACAGTTCTGCTAAAACGTGCAACCTCACCACCCGACCACACTAAGTGAAATTAATTTTCATGCAAAATGTCATGCGATACCCTTTTTTATATATTAGTAATATAAATAAATAGCAGAGGAAGACATTTAAAACAAGGCTGACAAGCAAACGCTGAACATCAAGTTTTTATGATTACTAAACTAGGAGTTGAGGAAGTTCACAGCAATAACTGCAGAAGACTAATTATGCACTGCTTCATGCTGATTGAAAACTCAGGAATGCTGCTTGATTGTCCAGATTTCAGGCACACACACACACACTTCCTCAGCAAAGAGGTAAGGATGAGCTAGCTGCACAGACCTGTTCTCCTTTTTCTTAAAAGCAGAAAACCACAAAAACTGAGCTACCATTAATGTATCCCACCGTCCAACACATTCACACAGTTTTGGCAACCCTGACATTAATTCATTCCCTTTGCTTCTCTAGAACCAGAGGATGCCCTCCTTCACTCTGCCCATAAATTAAAGCAGAGACCACTCCAAAAATGAGTTCACACTCATATTTAGGCTGGTTTGAATGAACGTCAAATTGTCAATGACTATGATATAAAGCTGAAGAAAAATGTTCACACTGCTTTCTTTTTTGGTTTGTTGGGGTTCCCCCCCCCCCCCCCCCCTTTTCTTTCTTTTTTTTCTATTTAGAAAGTAAATCTTTGCTTATTCTCACATGGGATTGATGTCCCACCATACTCCAGTGATGTAACTTGAGATCTGGGATAGTAATTTGCCAAAATAAATCATATCCTGATATGAAAAGAAACACTCACTTCCTGCAGGCTTTAAATTTACTAATTATCAACAAAAGTGTTGATCAGAAGCCTGGACTTCTAATTCATATTTAACAAACAAGATTCTTGGCGGAGCTTATTGCAAAACTAACGCAAAAGGCAGGAAACCCCAGTGGTCCTGTCTGTATTCTTCACAAATTTGTTCATGGAGCTGTCACATACTGGCAAGGAATGCCTCTTTTTTCATTCCAGTATATTAGTACAAGTTTTAACCTTGTATTCAAGAGCCTTTTGTAGCTTCTTAGAGACCTTTTTTTTTTTAAAGAAAATATGTAAAAGTGAAATGTAGCACTGAGAATATATTTTCTCATCTTTTTTCTTATGTAGTATATAAAGACCATTTTGGTATCAGACAATGTTTTTAATTAATTTCCTAATTAGCAATTACTAACCCAAAAGCATTTATTAAGGGAAAGATTAAGCTAAGAACTAGCTTAATTGAATTATTATTATTACAGATTTGTTCACTGTTGAAATTTGTCATTATTTTCTATTAACAAGAAGGTAACTTCTTTACCAGTGTATCATGATTATTAATTTTATAGAAGTCTAGGTTAATATTTTCCATAATTTAATTTACATGTATACTAAAACATTTGGATGCTTTCCCTGAAATTTTTCATAACAGCTTATAAAAAATTATTGACAAAAATTATGAAGTGAATCTTGTATTCTTATTTTCTGTATGCCGGCACAATATGAATAATTAATCAATTTTTTTTGTTAATTTCTGAATTCTAAAAGCCCTTATAATACATATGAAGGAATACATATACATACACATAAATATTTGATTCATAGAATTCTCCTTCTCAGCTCATTTAATGAAGTCCCTGTTTGTCCATGCATCACTAACAACCAGCATAAACTTAGAATATCAGTACCTAACAAAGGCATTTTGAATAGACTTAAGTTTCAGTTCTCATAAATAAATATCAACTGTTTAGATTTATACTTCCAGTAACTTTACATACATGCGGTCAATTGAGAACCTATTTTTCTCATCAGTGAGTACTGCTAAACATGTTCTTTCTATCCAGCTGTACATGAGAGAAGCTAATAAATCTTCACTTTCAAATGAGATAAAGTAGATGAAAACAGGCAGCTTAAAATTAAATGCTTATTTACTTGTTTACTGTATGACAAGTTAAAAAAAGGATTCTTCCTTAAAGGAGGCAAATTACGGTTAAATGAACTCCATTAATATCTTTGATGACACACAAGTCAAACAAACATAGTGAATTATAAGAAAGAATTAAAAATTCAAACAAAGCATTCATTAGAATAACATTTGCTGTCAAAGGATTTGGACTGGCAAATCAAACAGCTGCCCAAGCAATAGCGGTTAAAGAACATGTTCCATAAGCATGCAGTTGATGGAAAGTGTTGAAGTAAATTCTTAAAAGTAGTTCCTTTCTGGGGGAGGGGAAAAAAAACAAAAACCCAAACAAAAAAAAAAGCAAAAAATTTTATGTGCAGAATATTTCAGTTTTCTAAAATTAAAATGCATTCCCACTGCAGGTTCCTTCCTCCCCATTTCCTTTTTTCAGCTTCTCAAAGCCCCCTGTGCAGCTTGTGCAAGTCACACGCTCCCCAGCCCCTGCTACAGCCGTCCCTCTTTTTCATAGGTATCTGCAAGGCAGACTTAAGAGCAAACGTAAAAGCTGAAACCACTGAATTGTGAGCCTAAGACTACAGTACTCTCAAAAGTTCACTAAGAGAAAAAACTGCGTAACTGATCATATTTGTTTAGGGATTCCTGGAGCACTATGTCCGAAATTTAAAAAAATATATTTAGGTGCCTTTCCCTTATTCTGGAGCTTACACACTTGCTGCATTTCAGATGATATCAGCATCCTTTTCTTGGGGATGGGATGAAAAACATTCCCCAGAACCCATTGTTAAGCGTGTAAGAATTAAATCTTCCTCTGAACTCCTAAAAAAAGTGATCTGACTGACTCACAGTAAAATTAATGACCTTAACAATTTAATTTGTTAACATATGGAATCTTCCAAGCCGAAGCTTTTATTGTCTTCAACTAGACCTGTAGGACAGGAGCACTTTATAAGAAAGCATGGCTATAAATATAAACTTTGGATGTCAGCTACCAACTGGCATTATAAAATAGCGACCTTTTTCAGCTAGGAAGACCTTACGACCTCTTAGACTTTGGTGCTGTGTGCTGAGTACATAGGGTCTTCAGAGATGACAGTGAAGCAGAAACAAGATGATATACTTAATCATATTCAAAAAAGCGTGATCACCTCCAGCACCTCACAGCAAGTGCCGTTACAGTATACATTCAGTCAAGACAAAAGAGGATATCTGGACTCTTACTTTGGCTCACAGTTTGAGCTCACACTGGAATTCAAAAGTTTTGACAGCCCCCTTGTTCAAGTTCAGCACAAGTTGGGAATGAGACGACCGGATCATCATCTGGGCAAACTTTTATACACTAAGTGGAAAAAAACGGGTGTGAAATTACTGCTGCCCCCAAAGCTGTATGGATGCAGTCACTGACCTGGCTCATTCCTTTCCAACCAAGCCACTGAGGCAGAGAATCCTGCTCGTGTTCTCAGATCTCACTCCTACCTACCCTGACCTTAATGTAGCACCACAATAGGGATTCAGGCAGTAAAGGTAACCTGTGCTCAACCCCATGTTGCCCAGAGCTTGCTCTGGATGGGAGACAAAGTATGTGTGAGACGGGATGAGTTGAGAAGTTTGAGTTTTGTCCCAGCCACAGGCAGCTCAGACCCAGCTGGGCAAACTGATCGTGGGCAGAGCAGAGACAAAGTACCACAGGATCAGGCACTGCAGCACACACAAACCCACGTGCCATTGTAGCTATTAAGACAGAATACATGCATCCACAGAAAGTTGTCTATATCATCAGTTACTTGCTTATAACGTTATGGATTGTTTTGACACCTACTCACTAAAAAAACTTAAACCAGTGCTATCCAGAGAGGATACACACATCGGTATTCCCTCAGTATGTTCTCTCTTCCCCAAGTACTGTGTCTAGCTAATGGACGTGGCAACATCCCAGTCCCCTGTGCTCCTCTCAGTCTGGAGCACTGGTTACAGAAGAAACATTGTTTTGGACTATTGAAGTACATCTCCAGTTAGTGAGCACTCAGATTGCTTTGGGTACTGGATTTTATGTGTTGCTTTCAAATCAGCATAGCTAAATTAAACTAGTTTTGGAATGGAAGAGACAGAGAATACCATACAAGCGTGGACTTCAAATTATTACAAGTCGATCCACAGTAATTTCTCAGTCCCTTCTTGCAACAAGCATGTGGGACATGTACTCAATCCCTTTTCTTAGGTATTATTTCTATCCTCAAGTTATGTTTGCATCCTCATAATAGAACTCTCTGAAAACAGATGAGTTTGAAATATAACAAAGAAACAGGATCACGTGTGGGAAGTTTCGAAAAAACCAAAAAATTGACAGATAACTAATGCATAGAAATATGATAATTAAAGATAAGAAGTGATAGAAAATATATCCCCCTCCCAATTTATAATCTTTACAAGATAACAAGTAGTTTCTACGTTAGGTGAGAGGAAACTTCTAGATCTTTTTGTTCAATACAGATTTAATTTTTTTCTTTGTGAAAAGAGGTCTTAGAAGTTGGGCCTGTAATATTATGGCAGTTAAATGACAGTGAGTAAAAATCCCTGTGTGTTCTTATCACATATCTTTCCTCTCTTTCAGCTTAATCCTGATTAGGGTTTCCATTAGCTTTCCAGCTTCCCAGCACAGCTGACTTGGTCTGTTTCTCAGTTGGCTGAAAAGGGGATTCTTCTGCTACCCATGAGCCCTTTCTCTCGACCAGAATGTGCAGCAAGACCTCTCCTGGCACCTTACGCTCTTCTTCTGTTCTGAGAGGGCTTGTCAGCCTACGAGGTGACATGCACCAAGTCATTACATTTCCTTTTTCTGTGCCTCCAGCTTGGAAGAAGGTGTATGCAGCAACAACAGTCTGTTTTCCTTTGCATTGTTTTTCCTATTTATTTGTGTTGTGTTTCTGCCACAGTGACTTAATTTGTGCAACTGACGGTATTGTCTCACCCACCTTCCTGCTGCCAGCAGGACAGGAATTAATGCTTGGCACTGGTGGCTGCTGGTGAGTTTGTAAGGCTAAACACTTTGGGTTTATTTAACTCAATTTTATTCTTTCTGTTCTGTCCTCTAGGACTGGCATTAATGCCCCACAGGCGAATGAAGTGCAGTGTTCCAAAACTACCTATTTTCTTTGTGATTTATTTGCGACATAAATATTTTTCACTCTTCTCTATCTCTCAGCAAGCTATTCACCATAGTTTGGGGTTTTTTTGGTTGAGAAACAAAAAATGTTATGTATTACACAGTGACAAAAATCTCTTTCAATTGCACAGGAAAGCAAAAGGCATGTGGAGAGAGGGGGAAAAGGAGGATTTCAGCCACTGCAAGTTCCTCGGACCACTCTGAGCTCACCTGGGAAATGAAGGGACTGAAGCCTCCCTCTTGGTGGGCAATTCAATCAGGCTGCCCGCTGCCATTGCCTGGGCGATTACTCTCACCACCAATTCCTTGGTTATTCTGAGTAGATGTCTGCTGATTTCCAACCACTGCTTTTTGAATAAATAATTACAAATTCAGTGAGGGGGACAGAGAGAAAACATGCTGTCTTTCTGGTAAAGACTCTCAAGATGGGTCTGGGGAGACCCAATTTAAAAGCTCTAAATCAACAAATATTTAATTATGTTATATATAGCAGAACAATTACAAAAAAGCATGAAGAGGAACCAATTTTAGAGTAGAAATACAGCATGATGATAGCTACTGAGAGACTTCTAATCTAATCCATATCAGAGACTTTGGGGTTGAAATAATCAAAACCTTCTGAGAAAAACTGCAAAATAATCCAAAAAGCTTTATCGTTTTCCCTCCAGTGTAGGGTGGGATAAGATGCTTGCTTGAGCCAGACAGTAGACACGAAGTGAGCTAATAATGAACAAAACCAAACAGGTGATTTTGATCTCTCCTCTCCTCTGCTTAATCCCTTTACCCAATTCCCTTTCTCCATTGACTGGAATGCTGAGAACTTTAACTCAGACGTGATTTATAAGCCATTTCCACCCAGTGTGTCCCCATCTTACTGTTTTTGTGTTGTCTGTGAAGTTCAGATTTTGGCAAAGCAGTGCCAACTCACCCATGCTGAGTCCTCAGAGATACCCAGGAGCCCTTTGCAACACTGCAGGTAGCACTGTGGCACGGGAGGTTAACTGATGTTGCCATTTTTAGCCAAAAAAAGAGAAGCAGAAGACACTGTCCATGGTACTTCTGCTGATCTCCCAGCCAAGGGGCTCTCTCCCAGCAAGGGCATCGATAAGACTGTCCCAAAGTTGATATGACAAGAGAAGGGGACAGGGATGCAGGACTTCTTTCAACTTTAAGGTCTTTTGTATTCAGCTGACAGGCTGAAGAGAACTGCACCACAGGCAGCAGGAATGGGTCAAGCACTGGTGATGGGACATCACACTGTGAAGAAAAGCACTGAAGGAGAGAATCTTTAACATCGTTTTAAAAAAAGAAAGTATCTTTTTTTTTAATTCAAAAGTGTGATTAGAGATTGAGTACTTGCTTCTAAGGTGACACAGTGAAAAGGCTTGCTAAGGATTAAGCAAGAGACACACACAAAAAAGAGAAAGGTTAAAAAAGAATGAAAACATTTTTCCAGAGCATCTAGGTCGTGTTGAATAAACACAGGAGAATAGTAACCATAAAGACCAATAATTTATAACGTAAGACAATGAAATGAAGAGAGGTAATTTTTCATTAGCCATATGATATACAATACTGGAAACAAGTAAAAATCACGGTAAAGAGAAAAAAGGTGCGGTTGAAATGTATTAAGAATTAAAATATCCCATAGAAACTACACATGCACACAAATATCATTTCTTGTGATTAATAGATAGATTCCCTTCTAACACAAAGAGCTACTTTTATTAACAGGGAGAAGAAACCTTCAGAATACTGTGAAGAACTCAGAGCACTTTTTTTTTAAGCTACAGATCCCAACAGTCCAGCAGAGGGTAACCGAAGATTTGAAGCTTTTAATTATTCAAAAAAATTAAAGATGGTAAGCCTGTCATCTTTGACAAAGAGAAGCCGAGGAAAGAGCAGCAAGACAAACTGTTCCAAAGGGAATAAAAAGGCAAACTGTAAAACTGCACTGCAGCTAGCATAACAAAAAAAAAAAAAAAAAAAAAAAAAAAAAAAGACAACTAAAGAAAACACAGAAAAAATAAGACAGAAACTTGAAAAAGAAAGAGGCAGGATGACACAGGAATATAAAAAATAAAAGCCTATTTTCTAGGGCCAAAGTGATGGAAAGCGAATAGGAGGTGCTGCTGTGCAGCCAGTGCATTACATCCTGACACCTACTCAGTGATGGCCCTAATCTCCACTGCTGGGCTTGAATGGACACGCGATTGCACGGCCCTTCCCTGTGGCAAACATTTTGCACCACTGCCGTGCCACGGTCGGCCCTGTTGCCATCTTTTATCCTAACAGTATCCGTCACTAGTTACTGTTGTTATGTTATTACTGGGATAACTGCTGTTTTACTAGACTTTAACTCTGCAGTTTCATGATTCCTTTTGTCCACCAAAGAAATGTTTACAGATGGAAGGGACAATCTAAAGGAGTCCCTCCCAAATGCAGAAAGAATTAAAACACACTTTTAGGAACAAATGCAAGGAAAGGACTTGCATCCTTTTGCTTTCTTCAGACACTGTAAAAGGAACTCCTTGCCAAGAAATCTGTAAAATTAAAGTTTGAAATAAGAAAAAAGTTTTGGAAAAGCTAAGGGAGAAAAAGTAGAATCTTAACTAAAAATGAGCCAGCTTACCTTCGAATTCTATCACTATGATTTGGTTATAGATGATTTAGGATGAATACAATTTTAAAGTGAATTCCCTTTGGTAAAAAGTTTGACAAGTTTGAATAAAAGGGAAATAACTTCTGAATTACAATTAATTATTGTTTTAGTTACTGAGATTTTAACTATGATGAGTCCTTCTCTCTGCTTCTAAACTGCAGGTTACTTTGTTCAAAAGCACTGTGTTATTTAAGATCAGTGATGATAAGGCCAACGCTCCAGACTCATTTAGGCACTTCAGAACAGACTAGCCTCTGACGTGGCTGTATACCTGCAAGGTGTGTTCCTCCTCACTTCACTTTTAAAACAGTGAAAAAATGTTTCATTTTCTTAAATTCATATATTAGAAAAATCTCCATAGCAGCATCACCAGAGAGGAAAGCGGGAAAGCTGAAAAAAACTCCAAACACTGAATTCATTTATGAACAGCATCCATCTTCATGAAGTTGGGTGGACTGAGCTCTTCCCATTGCAATGAGCCAGCCACGTGTCACCCCTGCTTCACAGGACAGCACAAAAGGCACGAGGAAGCCAAGGTCTTGTAAAGACACTTCCTCCCTGTCTTTTCAGTTTCTATGCATATGCTTTTGTATGAAGGGATATATTTGTATGAAGGGACTGATGGGCCATTTTCCAGAATACTGGTGTTTTTCACTTACCTGGACCTACAGAAAATTCCCTTTGATGGTGTTTTCCCCCTTTCAAGTTCATGCAGAGGAAGTCAAGCAAACTTTCCACTGCTCATGCCACCCAGCAGTTTGCAAAAGGGAATCTGTGTTTTAATAATTTAAAAATAAAACAAACCTTGCTGAGCAATTTATATTCTTTTGCTAGCCTATAACATAAGTAAGAATGTCTTCCCAATAATTATTTCAAAAAATAATTTCTTAGGGCTTGATTTCCAATTCAATCCAACAATAAATCTAGTAAGAAATTTATATGACTTAATTTAAAGCATCTAATTGAATGATTTAGCTTTGTGTAAATGTAACGAGCCATTTCATAAAATCAATAACATTGTAAAGTATAAACTAAATTATTATAAATGAAGGCAATAAAAAAAGAACTCCTCTGTATTAGGAAGGGTGACACTTGATTAATGGGTTATTATTGTAGGTTGCAGTAGAACAGGCAGAAGATACTGGGATTAAATTTTCCAAGGTACAAAGGTTTGCTGCCCAGCATGCACACAGTATGTATGCTAGGAGTTTAACTTTCATAAACATAGGGGACTCATTCCCAGAAACGTAAGCGGTTACTGTGCGACTCTCACGTTTCTGTGGTTGTCAGTCCATGTGGGGCAGAGAACTCACACCAACCTTGCGAATGCCTCCACTCCTGACCCCAGTGACTGATTTCACTGCATTGCTGTTTGAAACGCACTTAACACTCTCCTCCAACACGTATGGCCACAGAAGGACAGAGGTCGGTGTGAGCTTACTGCCTCTGCTTCACACTGATGCGATTTAAGGCACCCCTTGTGCAGTGTACGGTGCTCATCAGCCTTGGTTCTGGCTTCAGCAGGGTGCTGAGCCCAGGCGGCTTATCCAGCCAAAGCCGCCTTGGACGTGACCAGCTGAGCGCACAGGCAGAAAGAGACAGTCTCTGTCTATGTACACACATGTAGGTAATGTTTGTTTGTCTTTAAAAACATAGCCTCTAGTATATGAGTTCAACTGGAAAGCTGTGCTCACACAAACACTCTTAGACCTTACGGGTCTGTATTTTCCGTGAATAAGATCTTAATAAATTCTGCTACCTTCTTACCAAATACATGTTAATTTCCTTCTGTGAATGAGTAACACATTTGGAATACTGTTATTTAGGCAAGTGACTACTTTTAAATATCATTTGCTAACCAACAAAAATGAAGGGCTAAAAAACTTACAAAAATGAACATGGAAGTGTGGCAAGTACAATTTACTTTACACACTTACAATACATTACATGTATCTGCCCACATAGCCACATATCTCCAAACATGAAAAAAATGGAGCTAAAAATCTAAGCTCCTGGGCCAAACTAATAATTCAACATTTAGAAAAGCTACATCTATTTGTCTTCTTTCCTCCACTAAATTATAATATACACAGAAATTTTCAGAAAAGCTTGCTGTTTAATTACATGGATGTAATTCCATTTGCAAATATGTAAAATAGTACCACATGCTTATGCTGATATTTCACTGCATGTGTAACAAAATTTTAATATATACCCATATCTATATCAATACATAGTATATGGGCATACGTATGTATTCATGTCAATAATATGTTAATAAATTATATTGGCACATTTCATGTAAATACGTGTGTTATAATACATATTTTATGCAACATATAGTTAGAATATGCAACAGCATAAATATAAAAATATATCACAATCATATGGCACAATATATATTTACTGTGTATTAAATATCATGTATGTGTACGTATTTCTATTCAGAGCAAAAGCAACCAATAAGCTGCTGAATTATATTTAGAATTAAAATACAACTGTAATAAACAGTTATGTCTTGATCCTGAGACAAGCATTTCAGATGCTTAGTCTACCCAATATCAACCTTAAATATGAAATCAATGAGATTCAGGAGGTAGCTTTAGAAACAGCCTAGGTTTCAAAGACATACAGCCTTGTTACAATCAAAAGGGTGTATTATCCTAAATGTTTCATAAAATTTCTTAGCGAAGACCTAGTATAAATACAATATATAAGCACACTACATACCAGCATCACTACCTATCATGAAACAAGCGGACTGGTTTATCTATTTCTTTATATTGGTGTAGAAAAGCTATTTTACACTGGAGACATATTCTTACAGAGCATCATTTTTGCTTTATATTACTTACAGATTTTGAAAAGTGTGGTGTTAATTACACTAAATATTTGAAAAAATTATTAAAATGCCAAGACCTGTGATATTTATAAATGCTATTTCTACCACTGTATATGCAACAGCAAACATCAGTGTACTCAGTTTTTCTGTGCTCTGAAAAATCATTCTCATTTAATAACAATGAACAATTTTCCTTGGCCCACTTCTGGATGCCCTTCAAAGAAAATGCTTTTTTTAAAAAAAATTAAGACTACAAAGAGAGATTTTTTTTAAAAAAAAGGGTTTATATCTGTGCTGTCTCATTTTCTAATTAGGGGAAGAGTCACATACTTTATTAATTACAAGTGTTCATTGACTGGCTGGGCTAGAATAGCTGGAGGTATTCTGGCCTTCGAGTTAACAGCTTAAGAGAAAGGCATGAGAAGAACCGTATCGGTTTTGCCAAATAACATAATGAAACAGGAATCTTTCGTTTGGTTTCTGTCAGTGATTCCACACCTGCAGGAATAACCTGAGGACACCCTGAACAAAGAAAAGGTAACACAAGAAATGCAAGAGGAAGGATAAGCAAGAAGAAAGCTCTGCTAAAATAAAATCCCACAGATTTCCACTGTATGGCAGGAAAAAAAAAATGCCAGGCTCTCCCCAGACTTCAGGTATTCCACTCAACTTCACTAAACCCAGCAGCAGTTATGGCCCTGCAGTAATCGCTCTCCAGAACCACAAACACACCATCTACTGCTTACACCAAAGATTTGGCTCTTGCATGAGGACAGTATTTCTGACTTAAAACATATCACAAAATGCAAACTATTACATGAGATGGAAAACAGCTGTGATTAAGAGAAAAGAAGAATGCCACAGGCTGGAAGTGTCTCGATCTACAATCCTGCTTGGAAAGCACAAAGGAACATGAAAAGCAAAAAGCATAGGTCAGCCTCAGGCCAAAACAGCTTAATAGAGGGAAACAATCAATGATCTGAAAAAGCTACGTGCAAAATCAAGCCACATGCTCTGTGAGTTACAGATTTATAGCCAAATCCAGATCCTAAATTTGCCTCTAAAATAGACAAATGATGGAGGGGCAACAAGTCTTTTCCAAAGGCAAGAGCAGCTCACCTACTATTACTTCCAATAATGGGGCAAAGAGAGACATCTAGCTGCTAAAACAAAATTAGCAGGATAAACCGTGGTCTTGTTTACAGTGTAACAGCAGCACCCTGATGGGTCCTTGAACCCTGAACCGTGCCAGTGCAACAGTTTGTTGGTGTTGCAAACTGGGCAGGCACACCACCATCTGCAAAAGCCTCTTGTAAAAACTCCTTATGCAAGACTGCCTGCGTCAAAAGGCACTGGATTTTCACCAGGAAAGATAAATAAAGGTAAGGGATTGCTCGTCTCTGAACTGGAACAGAGTGGCTTTCAGTCCAAAAACTAAAAGAAAGATTGCCTTCATTCACATGAATGATGATAGCCTGAAATCTAGCTGGAGAGAAGGTAAAGAAAACATTTTTTATATTGCAGAGAATTTGACTGGTCTGTGGAGAGAGATAAGAACCTGGTCAGCAAAGCACCTGAACACCGAACAACACTGGCAGTTTTGCTCCATACCGGATACAGATACAGGCAGGGAACAATAAGGAATGATTAATCAGGTCTCTGACAATTAAACTAAATATTTAAGGCACTCAGAAATAGGTGCCAATGGGACTTCCTCCTGTGCTGGGGGTCCCCCATTCTGCATAAAGCGGTATTTCCTCCTGTCTCCACACAGGTGTTGATCAGAGGCCGCATTTTCACTTGGGTGTCTCTTAACAGAATACAGAAACAAAATGCTAAAAAGGAGCCAGGTAGGGCACCTTCACCGGCACCCAGCTGCGTGTGCGCAGGGGGAAGGAGGAGAGTGCAGTACTTCCATACAAAAATACCCTTCCCTTTCACACCTGATACATCAAATACACTCAGGAAATCTAGCTATACAGTTTTATTTCTCAAATATCCAAGAGTTTTGTACAGCATTGGGTAATGCTATGGTTTAGTCAATCTGATTTCCATCAGTGCCTCTGCCACTGATACAGGCTGCTCCATGACCTTGATTCAGGATGCTTCTCCAGCATACAAGTTTTTGAGATCTTCATAAGAAATGATCCAGATTTGAATGCTAGCATTCAGGTCAATGATTTACTGTTACACAGACTGTAAGGTGGCGTTCTCCAAAGAAATAAATATGCATAATGTATAGAACATCTCCTACATATTTAAGGGATAGAATAGATCACTGAATGATTACATACAAGCATTAAGTACTTTAGTAGAATAGCTTTTATTCTAAAGCTGAAATGATGTACTTCTGCTATCTACTTTAAAAACAGTGCATTGGCAAATTAACAGGTACAAAACAGAAAAAAAAAATAAAAATCACACTAATCACCAGTGTCCTAGCACAGTATCTCACATTTGTGCATTCAACTGATGTCGGTGTAGCAGAATTTTAGCATTTTGCTAACAGATATGCAGCCAGTGGCAAAAGTAATACAAATTATTCTACATTTCCACACACAGAGAGGTGTTACCAGCTGAACATCGTGTACCAGTGATACTCACCTAGGTTTGCATTGTATAATTCACAAGCAGCACTATTCCTTCACCACACCTGAAATGCTTCCTGTAAAGCCTACCACCTACACCTTCAACAAGAAATACAGAAAGAAGCTGAAGTTACCTTCTGCTGTTCACTTTCTCCCTTAGTATCTACTCACCTAATGACATGCCCATCACTGAAATGGCCTGGCTCGGTGCGGCCTGCTCAGCACTGAAGCTGTGATGTGCCAGCCAAAACTGCCTTAAAACCCCCCAGAAGTGCCATCATTATCACCCACTGCTTGCAGTATCAAATGCCGCAAGTGTCAACTCAATAACCAGGGCAGGCAAAATGATCCCCTTTACAAACAAGTCATGGAAAGCGTCACACGGATATCTTGTGGAAAAATCCCAGTTCATATAATATTGGGGGAAAGTGTTCTCTGATCAACAATTTTTGTAAAGCCTGTCAGCTTTCAATAAATGGTGGAAGCATGTTTAGAAGTGTGTTCAAGAAGTGATGGAAGTCTGTTTAGAGAAAGATCCTAACAGCAGACTGTCAAGATCTAAATATTATATTTGTTATTTTTTCTTTAATAAAGATCGCCTCACTGCAGCAGTGGGTATTCCAGTGCCCCGGGCTCTAAAATGCTCTTCACATATCTGAAGTTCTCTGAAGTAAGGAAATCAGCTTTACTACGTCGCAAGTTTAGCACTGCTTTAAGTACCTTACAGATTTACTATTCCACCCACCTGTTCAACAAACTGCTGAAAGTCAGTAGATCTTTGTGACCTTTTCCAAAGTTTAGAATAGCTGTTGTTTACAATGTCTCTATTCAATAATGACTTGAAAGCATTTTCCACAGATGATGTGTATTGGTACAAGCACCAGCGTTGCAGTCTTAATCCATGTCTTGGTTTCATTATTTTCCCTTAGGAAACTTAAAATACTTGTATCTTGCTAAACTATTTATGTTTAATGCTAAATTTATGTTTGATGTTAAACCACAGCACCTCCAGGAGAAAATGGCTGCTCATGGCCGGATAAGGGTGCTGTCCCCTGGGTAAAGAACTGACTGGGCGGCCGAGCCCAGAGCCGGGCACGAGTGGAGCTCCCCAGGGCTCCGTGCTGGGGCCAGCCCCGGTCAGTGTCTTTATTGACCATCTGGGCGAGGGGATCGAGTCGGCCCTGCTGGGGGGCTGGAGGACTCTGCAGGGGGGGCTGGGCAGGCCGGGCCGAGGGGCCGAGGCCACTTGTATGAGGCTCAACCCGGCTCCGCGCCGGGCCCTGCCCGTGGGGCACAACAGCGCCCCCAGCGCCGCGGGCTGGGGCTGGGGCTGGGAACTGCCCGGCGGGAAAGGGGCTGGGGGCTGGGCAAGGGCCGGCTGGGCAGGAGCCAGCAGGGTGCCCAGGTGGCCACGGGGGCCAGCAGCGCCCTGGCTCGTGTCTGAAGCAGCGTGGCCAGCAGGGCCAGGGCAGCGCCCGTCCCCCCGTGCCCGGCACTGGTGCGGCCGCCCCTGGAACGCTGGGCTCAGCTCTGGGCCCCTCACTCCCAGACAGACCCTGAGGGGCTGGAGCGTGTCCAGGGACGGGCACGGAGCTGGGGAAGGGGCTGCGGCACAAGGCTGGGGGGGGCGGCTGGGGGAGCTGGGGGGTTCAGCCTGGAGAAGAGGGGGCTCAGGGGGGCCCGATCGCTCTCTGCAGCTCCCTGACAGGGGCTGTGGGCAGGGGGGGTCGGTCTCTGCTCCCAGGGAACAAGCGACAGGACAAGGGGAAACGGCCTCGAGGTGCCCAGGGGAGGGTTGGATCGGGGATTAGGGACAAGTCCTCACCGAAAGGGTGGTCAGGCACCCAGTAAGTGGTTAAGTCACCATCCTTGGAGGTGTTTAAAAGACATGGAAATGTGGTGATTAGGGACACGAGTTAGTGGTGGACTTGGCAGTGCTGGGTTAGTGGTTGGCCTTGATGATTTTAAAGGTCTTTCCCAACCTAACCGATTCTGTGATTCCATGATCGTGTGAGGTACACCTAAGCGCTCATGATCATCAGATTTAGCCCACTGAATAAACTCTTATCTTCTGAATTAAAAAAAAAAACACCAAACATTACAGTTCTAAAAAAAAAATGTTTCATTGTCTCTAGTATTTAGGTAGCATGCGAGAAGGGCTTTTCAAGGATCTAAACCAGGGGTCCTCCAACTATGGCCCACGGGCCGGATACAGACCCCCAGGGTCCTCAGTCCGGCCCCAGTATTTACAGACACACACCCCCCTGTGCCCTGCCCCCCCCCCCCCCCCCCCCCGCCAGGGGTTGGGGGGAAACCAAGCAGCCGCAGATGACTGCCTGCCACTTCATCCGGGCCGGCCCGTCTAAAAAGTTTGAGGACCCCTGATCTAAACTTTAGACATTACCTTAGTTTATTTCCTCACGGAGCCCCCACCGCACACTTGAGGCCGAACAGATGTCAGTCTGGGAAGTTTGCAGGGACTGTGAGCGTGTCTGAGCACGCAGGAAGGGGAGAGAAGATGGGGCCAGACCACAGAGCTGCTCTGGGGCCAGCAGTAACAACCAGCTTCCTAGGCTTGGAACCAGCACTGTAAAGTGAAGACTGGTACAAAACACAGCATTTGTGAGTGAAAAAAAACAACACATGAAAAGTTCATTAAAAGGAGACGGCACTGCAGATCTTACAATAATAGTTCAAATCTTACTTATTTCAACCAAAATTCGTATCAGCAAAATAATGGACAACCATTAACTGATTTAATGCTGTAACTCCCCTCTGGACAAGGCTAAACGCTGGTTTCAAATGGCTTGTAATTTAAGGAATTAAGAAGAAAAATAAATTCAAATGAATCAAATAAAGCCCAGGTAAAATTTTGTCCATAACTGATACATGGTGAAGGGCAATTCTCTCTCTTACATAGTTCTACTATGGATTTAAAGCTATGGTCAAGTGTAGAACAGAGTATATATTAAGAAACCAAAAACACAGCTTAAAAATTACTAAAATGCCAAAGACTATGAAAAATGTCTATGACAAAAGCAAAACTAGAACTCAAGAATTCTTTGTTGCCCAGCCTTGTGGCTGCAGAACACAGCTCATTCTGTGTCCAGACCTAAGTTGCATTTCCTTACATCAAGCAGAAAATAAGAATAAATAGGAGTTGGGCAAAAAAAAATTTGAGAGAGGTAACTTGCCTAAGAGAGTTAAATGAGATGACTCTGGTCTATTTTCCTTTGTTATTCCATGCCTAATGAAGTGTCTGGGTAGTTGGAACAGCTCCTGCAGCATGATCTGATTGTTGTAGTTGCCTGTTTGTTTGCTGTGAGTTATTGTTTTATTTGGCTCTCATTTCTGAGCTGTTTCCCTGGTCTGCTGGGCAGACGGATGCTGCTGGATTGTGTTTATGAGCCTGTAAATGATTGGGGAGCTGTTGCTCTAACATAAGAGATTATGAGAGAGAGGGGGGGGTTGTGCTGTGCTAGGAAGAGCACAGACTGCTGCAGCATATGATGGTCTTTCTGTGTCCAAAACCCAAAGCAACATTTGAAGGCACAAAAAAGCGTGGATCTTTTTTCCAAAAGCAAGCTGGTTGGTCAGTGAAGTGAACTCTTACGTGTTACCCAATGCCTTTCATATCAAAAGGGTGTTGAAGGATTCAGCATGGTAAGCACCGATACGACCAAGAGAGGCTTCTTGCAACCACTTGTATCTGCCTGTGAAAAGTATGACAAAGGGATCTCATCTTCACAACTGTAGCTTTTGGCTTCCTATTTAAGTTATAATCAATTTTTTTTTTTTTTATGCCAGAATATGACATCAATCACCTAACACCATGCTGAATAAATCAAATCTTTCAAAATAAAATTCTCATGCTTCGCTGCAAGTAAGAAAAGAGTATTTCATGAGATTCCTGTACAAATCAGTCAAGTACTTTCTGCACTGCAGAAGGCATGCATTATTTTGGAAAATTATTTGTCACTTCTGGAAGAATTTTGACTTTTTCATTTCAGTTTCTATTTCCTTAACCATTTTAAAGTGAGACGGCATGTAGCATAATAGGTGCTAACAAAATATTCTCAAAGCTAAGGAAGGGGGCAGGGGGAAACTGAGGAAGAAGGGTGCATGTCTTTTACAAAAAATGAATTGTGAATGCCAGATCAAAAATTTGGTATGAAACCCTCGAAATCTCAATGTTCACCCAAGCTTTCCATTAGAAGGCAGCTTCTGCCCTTTGCTAATGGAATTCAAAATCTGTATTACTGAGGGTTAAAAGATTGCCCTTTTAGTTCTCCTAACATTAGGTATTATTAAGAAGTGCCTTTTGCACAAGTGATTCTTTTGCACAAGGGCACTACAACAAATTCCAGTTCATTAATCAAAGGGTTTTCACATAATTTAAGTAATCCTGAGAGCTCAAAAATTCTCCCGAGAAATCTCTCCCAGGAAAATTTTCATCCCAGCAGTCCTTTTGAATAGGAAGGCAATATAAAATATGCTTTCTTTCAATGGTAGAGCTTATGCTACTATGCTTTTCAGGTAAAACACAGCACAGAAAAATGAACTGATCAGCAGCAGAAACAGTGTGATGAAACTAAGAAATGAATGTCATTATACAGAGGTCTTTAGGTATCACAATCCACAACACCCAGTCATCACCTGCTATACTGGAGGTAACCATGCTATTTCTCAGGTGGTTTACAATTTAATATTAAAGTTCCTGAAGAGCCTAGCCTTTTGCTTCTGTGTAGGCTGGGTCAAAGTAGTTGAAAATATGAAGTAACAAATAGTGACATGGTTTATATCACACTTTCCTTTCTTGACTTCTATGTATAAAGCATTGCTGCTTTAACATGTAAAGGCAGGTAGAGCGCCAGGGATCCCTGAATACACACTTCAGTAACACTTTGGTCAAATCCTCCCTTTCCTACACTGGCAATCTCACACAGCATCGCTCAGAGTTATTTGGACAGTCAGTTATTCCTCACTCCTGTCAGCTAAGCGCTGGAAAACAAAACAAAAAAATATTCGTGAGCAACAAAGAGCACCAACACACTGATAGCCAGCTGACTCAGTCTCTCCAAGAAAGCTTCCCAACCCTGCTTGTAGGCATAGCAATAGAAGGAATTCCAGCTCTCATGTCTACTGGAGAACCTCTGAGGTTTTAAACATAATTGCTCAGTTCCACTGCCTCCCAGAATAAAACATTTAATTTAGTATTCCTGTTTAAGCCTGCAGCCATGCTATCTGCATCACGTGGTCAAAAGTACTGAAACCAGCTGCAAGGTCTAAATGAGTAAGCCTGTGTTATACTTGGTCTTGGTCCATCCCCTTCCACAGAACCCTTGATCTAGGGAACACTTCAATATCCTCAGCGGGGCCAAGCACCATTAAGAGTTAAGACTACAATGCACCTGCAAAATCAGTTGCATGGGCTAGCTATGGTATTAGTTCCTTCCATCAATAAATTCTGCTTCTGCAAATGATATTTCAGGCAGTCACTGGGAGACGGGTGACACAGTTGGTTTCACTGGCACAGCACACAAGGTTTTATTTGTCAACAAATGCGTTTCATGATCCATCATTAACACTTGATTGATTGGCCCAGCACTTTGGCAGAATAATTTTTTTATCACACTTTTCTACGGCAGAATGTATTTCAGGAACTATCTTACTCACTGATTTGCTGGCAGAGGCTCTATTGGCAGAAGGCAGAATGTTTCCTTGCATTCTTTGCCGGTCAGTGTGAGAGTGTAGTGGATAACATGAGGGACTACTTTATGGCTTTACACATTACATCTGTTTTTGTTATGATCAGATCTGTCCCTCCTCTTGTCACAACAGAAACAAGTCTTACATTGTTTTCTCATTCATCTTGCATAATCCAGATCCTCATATATATATATGAAAAAAAAACCCACAAACCAAAAGAAGCACCCAACCCAACTAACCATTCTATATCCCAAATTTAAATATTCACCTTCACAAATTTTCCATATTTCTTTGTGCAATAAATAAATTTAATCAGAAGCAAAATACACTAACTCACTGTTAGTAATGACAGATTGGACTCCATCTGTCAAGATTTCATGTTTGATATAGACTGGAAATTGTAGATAAAGGGGAAATATTCAGGTACTGTTCTTTCAATGAATGTCCCGGAGGGAGATGAAGAGGATGATAAATTGGTTATGGTTACATCCTGAGCCAAGCCATTGGAAGCCTAATTAGAATCCAGAAGGACTGCAGCCAGGAAAGACAGATGCCGGAGAGAAGAGTAGTGGGGGGAAAGGATATTAGTTTCAACTGGGACAGAACAAATATACAAATGACCTTAACTGTTAGCCAGGAAAGAATATACTTTATCAGCTTGGTTACAGAAGGGGCTCCTGCACATGCAATAAAGGACAGTTTGGAAATAGCTTAAGAAAATATAAGAGGAAGTTTGCTTAGAAAGTATTCAAGGGAGGAAGGATCATCCACCAACTCTGACCATTAGCGTGAAAATTCAATATCTGGAAGACTTGTTTTATGACAGTGTCCTACATTAACCAATTATTTAATTTCCTTGAGTTTTCACATGTTTGCTAAGAGGCTGCAATGTGCATTTCTGGGACAAAACAAACATACTAGCGTGGGAAATGTTCAAATACTAACAGGGACTACAAAGATTTGGAGATGTGCAGTGGCTTTTGCACTAAGAAGAAAGTATCTTCAGGTGAGAGCACAGGAACAAATACTAATTTCACCTAATCAAGAAAATACAAAGTACCTGACAAAGAATATTTATGCAAATTCACTCCAACTTACTGCAAAGAGTCCAGTGACTAAAACTGACAGGCCAGCAGAGCTAACAGAGGGCACTTTCCTCCTCAGGGACTAGGAGGTGACCCTCTGACAGACGGCAATGCTGACAAGAGGTAGAGGGCAAAACCAACTGATGGGCTGAGCTGACCGCTTGCACTTTTGAGCTGTACAGTGAATGAATACAAGATTGGATTTTATTCACACAAAGCTGTTTCTCAGTTAGAAGCTCAATAAATGCCAGGACTGCAGGAGGAATGAAACATGAGAGAAAGAGAGTGAAGTTCAGAGAAGCTCTGGAATCTCTTGATGCCAATTTTCTCAAAGCTAGGATGGTGTCACTCTGGCCCAAACAAGAAAACCTGCATCATAGGCAACATCTAGCTTTCCCCTTAAGTTGTATCAAAAAAAAAAAAACAAACCAAAACAAAAAACCAACAACTAACAAACCCCAAAACAAAACAGGAATCATTTTCACCAAGGTTTTAAGGGAAAAGCTGTGGAAGAGATTCTGCTCTCCCAAAACAAAGGGAAGACTAATTATATGGAGTCAGCAGAAAGATCTCTAGCCCATGATACCAGGTTCAGGAGAACAAAGGCCGCCTGCAGAAGAGGTCACAAATATCTATGGGTACATCTCCACAGTTCTGTGTTTGGTCATACTTTGCCGTTGGCTCTATACGCCTGTTCAAAACCTCAATCTTCAGCCACTGAAGCAGAGTCGGAGCACAGGATTAAGTAAATGAACTTCCCATGCTGAAGCAATATTCTATCTCTGCAAGTTTATCCTTTCTCAATCACTTATAAGCTCTAGTGCTTTTGCTTTATAAACATTCTTGCTAAGTTTTCTGCTTTATTAATCTTTGAAAGCAAAGATGTAAACCACTACTTCCAAAAGAAAAAAAGAAATATTTACTTTGAAATTATGAAAGAGCTATTAGTAACAGTGAAATTCTCCAAGCAACCTATTGCTTGAAATGAAATAAATTAGATAAAGCCAGTACAAGCTTCAGGAAGAAACAAACCCAGATATTTTCCTCAACAAACATGAAAAGAGATACAGATACGTCCATACTTACAATAAAAAATACTGTTAATTTCTAGATATATTTTCTCATATCAAAGCAAGACAAATGCTAGTGATAATAATAAGTATGTTACAGGCAGTAAGTTCAGTGGTTAAGACTTTCAGTTAAACTATGCCCGATCTCGTCCTGGGCATGGCAAGACAAATTCACTTCAGAATTGGATATAATTTATAAGGCCAACAGAGCAACTGTCAAACAGGATAATTACACATCTCATCAGTAAGCCACAGACACATGATAATACCTTGCTTAAAGATGCCTGATAAGTGTTCTTGAAAATAATAGAACAAAGAAATCTTCCAAGCTGTAATATATTTTTTTTTTTTTTGCTAGCAAATTACAGTAATTTAAATGTCTGCACATTTACAGCATGTGAGAATTAGTTATACAGCAGTACTGGGTTCTGTTATTATTGATCGGTTTATTGCAGAAACAAACTGGTTTAATTTAATGACTGAAAATAAAATAAAATAATTAAAAAAAAAACCAAAACAACCCAAACTCCTACCAGCTGTGATACTGCACTGTAGCACCAATGACTGCCTAGCAAAGGAACATATAACAGATAATGCTCCATGCCCACTTTTATGTCAATAGCGCCTTCTCCCTAATTTAGTATCTGTTCCTCCTTAATTTGTTTTCTTGTTTCTGACTGATCAAGCTAAGAAATGGACTATGACAGTTATAAAACTAATTACTTTTTTTTTTTCTTTTCACTCTCTCAGAGGCTAAGAATCTAAACATCACAACAGGAGCTCCAACAGTAATTGGTCTTCATTGTCACTATGCACCAACTAGCTTTGAGCTGAAATACAAACTGTAATTCAACAAAAATCATTGGCAGAATTGAAGTCTCACCCTATCACAGATCTTTGTTAAGATGACATTGAGGTGCACTTTTTCAGTACAATGCACAGTGAGTTATGAAAATTGCTTGCATTAATAACAACAGACATTGGACACATAATTATTGCAAGTAGAATCAACTTTTCTCTATACAATCATTTCCCAAAGACAGCATTGCTGATATGATATGGATTAGAAGAAAATGAATATACAGGTAGCGAATGAAAACGGTTCAGCAGTTTGTAATTTACTTTCTGCATTAATACATAAGATCTCCAAATTCCAGCAGAGTTCAACATACCTGTGGCCAGAGCTCTGGAACCAAAGTTGTCAGTGAGATTTAGGTGTAACTGTGGTGTAAATAGGCATCAGGGTTGTGTCCTTGCGCACACCCAGAGCACTTCACCTACTAATTCTCCTGCTTGCTCAGGAACACCTGGGCCAGTCACCTGCACAGCAGAGCCAGTTGATCACCTCCAAACACTGAACTCCTAACCACCTTCTGCATTAAGTGTTTGACTAATAGGCACAGCGACTCTCCAGTGGGAATTTTAGTCTGTTACAAAGATTCCTCCTTGCAGCTTCTGCTGGGCCTACACACATTTCCATGCTGCAATGAATTGATTTCAACACCCTTGGTGGAATGTCTGGCCCTTCCAGAAACTTCCCACTGCAAAACTGATCAGATAGTCCATAGGTTAGACATCTGTAAATAGTAGAATGTGTTTGCGCAGATGCAGAAATGGTAAGACATTCTTTTTCTACATGGCTCATATAGTTAGAGGGGTGGTTTTTTCTTATTTGTAATTAATGATAACTAATAACTACAGATATCATGCATGTGCTGGATTGGTCACGTAGGACTACGGGTGAGCTGCATAAAAGAATTCAGCAGAACAACAGTCTAGGGAGCTGAACCTGTCATTACAAGGACCCCTGCAACAGACACTTCTGTCAGCACCCAGACAGTCACCAACAACCCTGTTCAAGAGATTCTACCCCCCATGCGAGCATTACCCTGTGCCATGCCCCTTTTTTTTTTTTTTTTTTTTTTTACACTAAACACTTGGTCCACGAGTATCTATGCAACAGAACCAACCAGAGATCTGTGTAAAGGAGTTCTCATTTTTGAGCCTAAAGAATCTAGGCATTCCCTAGTGTAACCAGAAGCATTACATATACAGTAACCATTAAAATACCCCACATGCAAAATGCAGATACATGGGGCATTAATTACTGTAGTAACTGCCCATATGCATTTTGTTCTCCTGCAGTAAACGTAAATACCTCACCTAATTGGAGTGATCTGCTATTTCCTGTGGAGTAAAAGCATACACCAGGGCAACTGCTAGTCATTAGCTTTTGCTTTGCAAAACTACACTGTAGCTACCTGGTTCATGCAGCTAACTGGTAAAGCTCACTTGGCTCTGAATGTCATCAGATCCTGAAGCCTCAGCTCCTGTCTACAACCAAGGAACTGAAGTAACTGAAACTGCAGGATGATTTAGCCCAGGCTCTTTGGTTCACGTTGTGTTCTCACACACATTCTGTTCAAACAGAGGGAGTAAACTTCCTGGAATTTCTCCGCTGTACTTATTCTTAAAAAAATATTTAAGGTCTTCCTTACTACCATTATCTTGTTTTGACAATGTGGCATAGGAAAATTCAGAAATCCAGATTATGCAGTCTCATTGCAGGTAGCAGCAGAAACTTAAAACAGATTCTACTTATGTCACTGGTATGTTACAGGCCACTATGAAGCCTTTGTTAGTAGATGTTCAGGTTATCTTAAAATCAATGCCACTTGACAATCGGTGTCATAGGAAAAAAACCCACAAACTACCGTAAACGAAAAATATGGTAAATAACCTAGCATTACATGCTAGCCATTGCTCAATGACAAAATGCTAAACATACTGACGTAACCAATGGGTTCAGTAACCTGTGCCTCTCAGCACCAGAAAGAAAGCTGAAAGAAAGTTGAACAGAAAGTTGACGTTATTATTCCTTATATAAAAGTTTGCGGCTGCAGACCTGAGACTGCTGAAAAACACCTGCTTGTGTATACATCAAAGAAAAAGTTCAAAACCCCAATGCAGATATGTACAAGTGACTATCCCTCCTGTGCCCTACTGTCTGACACACAATTTACTACATGCTAAGGCACAAATTTATCTTACTCGGATAGACATATCAAAAATGTTTTACTTGGCACTATTCCTTAATAGTGACAATTAAATATATATAAAAAATAGTGACAAGTAATAAAACTACTATGACAAAAGTAGTTTTCTCTTGTTCTTTATTCTTTTTTATATATGTCTCACCACTATATTTGCTATGTTGCTACTTTATTCTGTGTTGGTGACAAAGGAACTGAAGGTTTAAGTCTGAGGGTCACCTAGCTTTTGACATTGGTAAGATTTAAGAATGACAATTTGGAGATCAAGGGGACTTTACTGCTGGCAGTGGAGGTATACAATTTTTGGATTTAGGTAGCTAAAGCAGCAGTCAGACCACAAGATTCGTCTCCTTGATTTTTAACATGGTATTTGAGGAAAAAACAGTAATACAGATCTCTCTGGGGTTTAGCTCATAGAGGTGTATAGGGCATTCTCATACATTCCAATTTTTTGTGTCTTTTTAATGTTCCAGGCAGGATATCTTCCAAACATAGATGAAAATCTCTTTTTGATATCCCTTACTACATATAGAATAAAACCAAGTACAGAACAGTGTGGCCTTGACTCTGAATTCAATTTCTTTTTTTTTTTTCCTTGCACGGTTCAATGTTCATAAAGAGACTCTTGCAATCCTTAGTCAGGGATTACTTCATCTCCTTTCCAACATGTGCAGAATACTGCTGGCTTCTTTCCAGAAACAATGATATAATTTTATCATTTTATAGGATGCCTGAATTTGCGTCCAGTGCTTTAAAATGTAACCATGGCCTTGGTTCTTTTGAGTTTGCTTAAGCTTAGCTTTCTAGTTCGGCATGTTTTGCATGTTTAGGCTCCATTGTCTGCTCTTGTCAGATGCCAAACACCGATTTCCTTTTGTTTCTCCCCAGTCTTATCTGCATTGCAGACAGTTTTCATTCAAGTTACAGCACTTCATGTGTTAATCACTTTTAATTTCTGTTTTAACAAAGGGGATGTTAAAGGGAATGATAAATAAATGTACAGGTGAGATGACTCAATAGTGATCCTGGCATAAGAACACAAGTCTGGTCTCTAGATAAATTACTGCATTTGTTTCCACTGAACTGCAGCATCATCTTGAGAAATATTATAATTATCTTAAACTCTATTAGCCTTCTGCATTAACAAGGAAGATAAGTCACCACCTATACAAATGCACAGTGAGAAACAAAGAGCTCCATTTGGGAAGCAGAGTGGGAGCTTGGCGTGTTTAAGTTACCGAGTTACAGATGCCGTTTAGGTCTCAGTCACTGCTGATATCAAGGAACAATTCTAGGAAGCTATCCTATCAGTGAAACTGGCTAATTAAAGTGCAGTTTAAAGACAACAATTAATGATTAGGTGTGTAATTGTTCACAATAACCACTCACGGGAAGAGAATATTGCCACACTAAGATATAGTGTGTGATTAGCAAAATAAAACATAAAATAAAGACAGTTTTTGCTCCCTTCTAAAAACATCTTAAGTATAAAACATTCTGGCTAGCCATTCATAACACAAAAGGGAGAAACGTGAATAAAAAGAGAGCCTGTGATTAACTTTTTGACAGGAAAATATAGTATCAACCTACCAGCACTGTTCTGGACTACATTCTCATTTTATATGGCTATGGGATATTTTGGGGAGTTCAGATTTGTTAGGCATTGTATCTTCTGGACTTCTTAATACACCAGCAAATATTTGCTGGACAAAGAATGTTAAATACTTTTACTCGTGCCAGTGTGTTTTGACTGCCTCTTGTTTGCTTCTCTATCTTCTTCACTGTTGTCTTTCATCACAACTAATTCTTCTAATTCCCTTTTCATTTCCTTTTCCTTACCCTATGTTTTTATGCCTTATCTTCAGCTGAATTTCTTGGCTGCTCAGCATTCTACTTTTCTTGTCTCCAGCTCCATCTTGCACAATTTCAATCTCTATTACTGAACATCTTGGATAACAGTAGCATAACAAAATGACACAACTGAACTACAATTCTGAAGAAAATGTCCCTATTTTTTGAAGCTATTATACTGAAAAAAATAAAATTAAATTGTTCCTTAAAAGAAGGGGACAGAAGGAGAAAAAGAAAACAAAAGGTTTCTTACCAGATGGAAGAAAGACAATGCATCAGTGAGTTACAAAATGCCTACTTTTAGACCAAATGGCATATGGTATATTTAAAGATACCAGACCTTGAAACAACATGTGGGAATGGACATATTACTGTTACTTGCAGTAATAACAAGGTGGGGCTTTGTTTGGTGTTTTTTTTCTGAAGTTTAGTAGCACAGTACCACTACACCCAACCATTGCAGTGGTCCTCTGTGATCCATTTTACTTTTGTGAAACGGGCAACAACAGATGTCCCCCATGAAAGGTTGCAGTATTCAGATTGTTCCAAGTTAAATTGCTCCATTTACATGTTCCTTCCAGCCAACACTGGTGAGATGTCAAGTTGTTTTCTGAAGCAGTGTCCATTTTTCTCCCAAATCAACAGAGAAAATACCAGACAAGTTCTCAGTGTCTGGGACTACTGTAAAGTCAGTTAAAAACTGGATCGCTAAAGAGAAGTCCCAATACTTTTCTTTGCCTCACTTTTTGATTGCTTAAGTAGTGATAAAATACACTTCCTGTAAAATACTTTTTTATAACGGGATTACTCATACTGTAGAAGTACTAGACATTTTGTGAGGCTGGAAATGCAGATGTTAACATTACCCTGGTAATTGTCAGCTCCCCTTCTTGAATCTTAAGAAACAGTCCCCATTTTTTTATGGCAGCAGTGAATTCAGTATGTTAATTGGGAGTGGTAAAGAAATTACTTTCATTCATAAACTTCAAATTGATTGGATGCCTTATTTTGTTAGAAAGAATGAATAAAGCCCTAAACTAATAAACTAATCTATCAAGGAGCACACACACTTTTTGTGATTTCTTTTATTGTGCCCCTTCTTGTTCATTCTTTCTGTAAGATAAACAGTCCCAGTCTTCTCATCTCACTGCACATGAGATTTTTTTCAAAGGCCCTAGTTACCCATTCTTGAAACAAAAGCCTAGCGTAGTTTATTGGTTTATATTAATCCTACACAAAAAATACTGACTTGCTTAAAGTCAGTTGTCTTCAACGCTTTGATAAAAATTAGTGAAATATTACTTATTCCTATGTCCAAGATGAAATTTATAGTTGATGGTTTTCACTATAAAAAAAAAATAATGGTATCAAAGCATTGTATTTTATTTTAAAGTAAATTGTAGGACCCTGGACTAGTCTTGAATGGACATCTTACTAGGCAAAGCCAGGCTTCTCAGGAGCATTAGGCATCAGGTATCTACAGACTCCTGTTCACAACTTCTATCATATACTGCCCTGGGGAAAGAGGTAGATCAAATATGTTCAAAGATGTGGCTTTTTCAGTTTGCTTTTTTTTGTTTGTTTTGTTTTGTGGGTTGGTTTTTTTTTAATAGGATTTACCTGATTATTATTTTCAACAGAAAATATAAACTTTTCTAAAGGACTTTTGAAGTCCTTTGAGAAAATCAAAGTTGTGGTTTTGAAGCCTTTATAGACAGAAAGTGGAGCTGACATGAGCTGCCCAAGCAAGCAGCAAGGCAACTGACAATAAAACTCTCAAAAATAATTTCATTCACTAAATGAGATTTTTTGGAACATTCTTGAACTGTAAATAATATAAAGGTTAGTGCTCAAAGATTAGAGTAAGTTAGAAGATAATTTATTTTCTGTGTGTTTCACAAAATACAGAAATCCAATTTCCAGCTACTTTTTCCATTACCTGAAATAAATATTAGGGTCTGATCACACATTTAATAAGAACATGCATAACGTTATGGAAATTTCATCAGGATAAAGGAGGATATAGGCAGTATAGACAAACAAGCCACAGAAATGAGGCACTTTAGTTTTGGGGGAAAAAAGATTTCCTTATTATAATAAAAACTCTTCTACAGTGTTACGGAAAAATCATCTTCTGTAGATTCTTGGACATTATTCTTTGTTCCAAGTTGATGGATTTCCTTAATCTTTTGACAAAATTTATTTCAGCAGTACTGTTCACTTGCGTAAGTGTTTTATAATGTATACTTGATTAGTAAGCTCAGTTACTGAAAGACTTTCAATAAATCCAAAAATATTATTTCCCAAAAGTTGAGAGTAGTTGTTAAAAAAACTACTGACACTTTTTGGAATGACAGACACCTAACATGACATATACAATGGTGCAGAAGCATGAGAGTCCACCTCAGGTGGTGGCAGAATTCTTCTGCTGTTAGGTAAGGAAACAGTTCCCCAACAGAGAGGATTAGTGACAACTCTGATTTAATAATTTGCTTTCTGTCTTTGGCCTTCTTCGTGGGTTACCTCCCCTTTAGTTTACACTGTAAGGCCTTGCTGTGACCCAGGTTCTAAAAGAAAACACAGCAAATCCTTGATGCAGTTTAAAGCGCAATCCTGCAGAAATTGTTCCAACCCAAATGAGGGAATGTCATGCCACAGTGCGAGCACAGTAATAGTGCAAAGGCAGGACAAGAGATTCTTCAGCTACTGCAGATGTTCAGTGCTTTGTCTTGTGGTGTGTCCTTAAGAGCTGAGCTCCAAATCTCAGCAATAAAACTGCGAAATGTATTTTGCTAAGATATTTTTGTGTTTGGTTGCAATTCATTGAATTTCTAAATACTTTGCAGTGAAAAGCTGGATCAATTATAAATCCTAAGAAAACTGAACTATATCCATAAACCCAATGAACAGAAAGTCTTGCTCTTTAGACTAGTTACACAGAAAATTGCAACGATGCAAAGGAAAATAGTTCAGTTCTTAGGGTACTTACTTTGGCAGAATTATTCTACTCCGCTTCGGTTAATACTGCCGTTTGCTAATATAGAACATAATTTGATTTAAAAGTGAGACCAATTCAGAGATCTCAGGTCTTGCTATCTATGTGCATTTTCTTTTCACAGCGACTGAGTAACTTATAACTCCTTGGAAATGCACATTACAGTGAAATATAATATTTAGTCAGTTTATTACCATTACTAAATGTACTGTTACAGTATAAATCTTTAAAAGCGTGTCAGGACCTAGCTAAGCTTTGTGACAGATTGAACATTAAGGCTTGCACTGGCCTAGGAGAAATCTAATTTCCCAATATTATGACAGCTATACAATGTGTAAATGCTGAAGTCACTGATTACATTTGAGTTAAATATTTATTTACCAACTGACAAACTGTTAGCCCTGGCAAGATATACAAGACTTGATGCTAATTAAGGAGTCAGCTTTCTCCTGATTTCATCCAACACTCCATAATGCAGTTTTTGAGGAAAAAACTCAGTAAAAAAAGAATCCCCCTGAATATGGGATAATTAGTTCCATTACATGCACCTAAAATTTCATGGCAGTATGAAGAAAAATGTTCTTTACCTTACTTACCTCTTATTTCTCTTTACCACTGTTAAAAAAATGGTGTTACCTAGCTAACATAATTGTAATAGTTTGGAAATATCAAAGAATGAGATATAATTGCATTATAGTACTACTCCAGTCTGGCAGAGAAGATGCAAGCATATTGGCATAACACTAACAGGAAAATAAAACAAAACAAAACAACAAAAAAACAACAACAACAAAAAAAAACCAACCCTGTGCCAGAAAGTTTCTGCAAAAGCAGCACGTCAAGATAAAGTTTTATAGGGGAAGCAGGCAACTGAAGACCAGCTTTTGTGATCAGGAGAAACTGAAGGACAAAACAGGCCATTTAAAGACTCAGAATTACTATTAGGTACAACCGTTAGAAGAATGTGTACTTTTCCTGTTCTTTCTTCTGAGCCCCTCCATTTTAAATAACAATCACGGCATCATTTTAAGACCTTCAAGGAATTTACGATCTGGTCTCTTTACCTTCTTACTTTTTTGATCCTTTACAAAAGTTTTTCAAACCTAGAGTCTTTCTTTATGCCAAAATCAGTCTTGAAAATGGAATCAAAGTTCCTGACAAGATTTTCTTCCTGAATTGAAACTGTTTATGAAATTTTTTAAACAGGTAATGAAGTTTTTTCTTTTTCCCTTTAAAATTTAAGTTGAGATTCACATGTGAAAAAGAGGCAGGCAGACAAAGCATTGAGAAACACACATGACTGTCTATCAGCAATAAGAGAAATTAAAGGGGAAAAGCATGCTCAAAAACAGATGGGAAGGTGATAAAAAGAAACAAAAATGAGGAAATACATCCAGTCAAAAAAAATACCCAGGGAGCATATGAAGTCAAGAAAATCAGAACGCAAGTAGAGGGTAGCATACAGAATAATTAATACCAAATAATATAGCTATTTATAGAATTAATATAGTTATATTAATTAATTAATAGAATCAATACCATCATAATATAGCTAGAGATTTTGGAGTTACTATTTTCACTCTGTTTTATTAAGGAATTAATACGCATAGTATGATTTGAATATCATAACATACCTCATGGTGTAATATGCTGATATGCTGTTTGTGTGACATTTTCACTCTTAAAACATCCATCTTCTTTCAGCTAAAACAGACGGATTAAACTTTAAACAGAGAAGACATGAGTTAGGATAGGTTTACTTGCTGCTTACATATGGCTTCAGTCATTGTTGCCCATGACATTAGAACAGAAAGGGCCACTGTCTAGACCCCATTGAATCACTTGGAGTCCTACATATGGTTTCTATTAACCTTCCACTTTCTTGAAAACCTGTTCTTTTTTCCACCTTCCCTTCAATCTATAAAATTCTACCAGTCTCTTAAGTCTCACCACAAAACTAATTTGTGAAATCTGAGTCTGATTCTGCAAACATTTGCCCGCATATGCATATAAAACTTCAGGCTACATCTTCTTAATGACTTCAATATGACTCAAATAATTAAAGCTCAAACCATATGCAAGCTGTCTTAATTCAGGGTAGAAAGTAACTACTTTCCATGTCACAATAGATGAGGACTCTGTGATCTGATGCATGGTAATGCTGAAATTCAAAGGCAACCTCGACATCAGATGCTCACCTGAAGTAGAATAGCCTTAGGCAACACACAGGCAAGGGAAATCAGCCAGAAAGGGAGACATGGCATGTGATCAGAGGTATGCTTGCCCCCTAAAATAATAAAGCATAAAATAGTCCCAGTTACAGAACAAAAACAGCAGACACTTTTCTTTTGGGAAGGTCTCAGATACTTGGTCTTAACTGGCTTAACAAGTTCAGATACAGCTATGGCCTAGGGGATACTTACTCTGAGGAACTCCCTTCCCAGGCAATGGTGCACTTTATAATCCATGGTAAAATACAAACATACACACACACATACATATACACACATACTCACCAGTGTGATTTTAAATAATAAAACAACCTGGATAGACTGGTTTACTGTGAGACGTTTATCTGTGGATTTCCTTAAGAAAAATCTCCAGAGTTATATTTTTGATTGCTTTCTATTTTTCCCTCAAAAAAAAAAATAGACAAAAGGCAGGAGGAAGACAAATCCTTTGCATTGAAACAGTCACCAGTACAAGACACTAATGGCACACAACCACTAAAACTATCAAACAAGTTATTATTTCTTACCGATGAAACAGCAATAAATCTAGAATAGGCATTTTACTAGGTATCAGCTAACTTACTTTCACTAATGTATTATCATAATACACAGACACATCCATCATAGTTAATTTTATTTCATTCCACAAGCATCTTAGTAGTAGAAAGCTGACTGAAAATAATGAATATTTTCACATTCTTCTCTTTGTTTAAGGTAAGGTCACTGAAGCAAAGATTATATGGGAGAAACTCCAGTTTCACAAATTAGAAAGCAAGTTTCTTAAAGCAATTCAATTGCAATCATTTTTTAGTTTCTAATAAATATATCTGCTACCCATTAGGAAAAGGCCATCCCCTCCAGGTTACTTGCATTGAAAAAAGAAAAAATAATCAGGTTGTCATTAAAACAAGGTAATAGATATCTAGTGGGTATCAGTGGGTTGGGCTGCCCTTTTTATTATCTCTGTGTGACATGTGGAACTCATTTATTTGTTTTCTTTCATATTCCCCAACCAGTGTATATTACCTATATTATTAATAAAAATAAGCATACAATTAATCACTTGAGCAAAGAAGTTTACTAGCAATAAGGACTCATTTTTAGTACCTAAATAATATTGTGTTTTCCAAGTATGATGAAAAGACACTGTAAGGAGGTACCTTTCCTCCTCAATTAGAACTTACATATTAAACGATGAGACAAAATATTTGAACTGTGCAAGGCAAGACTTTTGTTCCTCTAGGAAAATTGGCGTTAAAAAAACCACTGACCTTCTCTTTACAGGCGGCATTAATATCTCATCAAAGTTATTGCTTACAAATACAGTGTCCAATGTGTATTGGTTTTAATCATAATTTCTTAGGGAAGCAACCCACTCATCAGACCCCATGATCAGTATTTTGTATTCATATGAATAATTTGATTAATAATCTGTTATAAATTTGTGTAGTTTTTGTCCATTAGATTGTTTTGGAAAGAATATGCATTAGTTGAAATTTCTTCAAATACAGAAGATGGGTTTGCATTTATAAAATCAGAAGCATTGATTTTTTGTGTGTGTGTAAATATGTAACAAGGTGCTGTATAAAATAATGAAGATTTAAGAATACTTGAAGGGAGTGCCTTTCTAAATTAACATGAGCTATGTTGTACTCCAGAACCTAGCTGAATTCCTTTATTGCAAGAAAAGCATTCTGTATCCATAATGAGGCACATAGACTTGCAATTAATTTCTGCTAGTTGATTAGCTGAACAACACAATCCCCGTAGAGGCCGTCTGGCCGATATAGCCAATGTGAAGTTAAACTCACAGTAAAATATTAAGCATTGAACCAGTGATCCTTCAAGCGTAGTTGTGCTGGTGTGGGCATTCAATGCATATGTTGGATAAAAACTGCTCAGAGCTATATCTATACGGCCATTTAAAATCACAGTGAATGGGTGAGAGATAGGCCAGTCAAATATTACAAGGACATGCTCAAGGCAAATTTTCGAGCTGTGTGGCATTAATTCCACAACATGGACAGCAGAGCTGAAGACTGTCTGCAGGGACAGAGATTATACACTGAATCTATCAAAGTTTATGAGCAAAACTGTATTGACACTGCACATCACTGTAGATGCCAGAGAAAAGCAGGTGTTGTGGATGAAGGACATGCAACTTCTGCACCCACTGTGCTGCTATAAAAATCAGAGCAGTTTCTCAGTCAAAGAAATATCAAAGGCAGAATTTTTTATACAAGATGGATATAAGACCCCATTCTTCCTTACTTCTACACTCCTTCAAAATAGAAATATAAAATGAACTGGACCCCATTCATTCATGATGCAATTCCACTCAGTTATTTCTGGGAGAAAATCTAATCCACTAACATAAGTCTGTAGCATTTTGATACCTTTTTAATTAAACAAACTGGATTTCCCTTCATCTTATCTGTACTGCTTGAAAAATATCAGGTTTTAAAAAAGGAGATTACCACAATTCTCCATGTAGTAGTAATGATTAGATGCGTCAGGGAAAGAAATTAAAATTGTTGATCCTGGGTAGAATTGCATCAGCCTTTTCCTAAACCAGAAGCTGCCTTGAAATCTCACAAAACAGATTTTAGAAGAAATATTTATACTGTAGGCCTGGTTTCAAATATTAATATACTGGAAAAATGAAATGTGAATGTTCATTTGCTGTCTTTTCTAGATAGCTGTATAAAGACTACTCTGCTCAGAATCTGCCAGCAGAGCACAGGGCAGGAAAGCAAATGGACAGATCTTGCCAAATAGCTCATGGATGTCTGAGCCATTCCGATTGCTACTTTTAATTCCGTTTAAGGTAAAAATCTATACAAGTTACTAATTTTTTGTCAAATAACATTAGCCATTCTTAAGCAGCCTCTGGTGAATTTCCACTCACACAAGTGTTAATGTCAACATGCTTCCACCTGCACTGAGCAGGCAGAGCTAGAGCCAAAGCTTTAACATCTCTTTCAGTTAACTTTGCTCACACATCATCTATGCAAACGTTCTGATTGCCATTCAATATACTTGTCCTTGCATATGTTTTTACACTATTCAGGAATAAATTCGGCCCTCAGGCATAAATAAACAAATCACATATGTTTCACTAGCTACGGAAAGGTGTAATCGAAATAAGCAGACAGAGAAGTATGAAATTCCAAAATTTAAGGATCTGTCAGAATTGTTACTAGTCACGCTATGAATTGCATATACTTAATACAAACTTTATAACATATATAATTCAATCAATACAAACCTAATGATGAGCTGAAAGGAAAACCAGAACAGAATACCTATTATTCCATTAAGACACCATGGAAAAATATATTCCGGTATAAACTGGCCAATCACAATTACAGTTTCAGTTTCCCAGTGGGGAGCATGGGCTTAAGACCCTTCTCCCATGGAACTGAAACAGTTGAGATTTTACATTAACAAAGAAACAAATAAAACCCACAGAATAAAACTGATTTCCAGGTTTTACAGAAGAGGAGGGCATCATGACATAAGTAACAGTTAACAGATTGCTTTTCTGTTCCCAGTGTAATGTAATTATTCTAGATGTTAATTCAAACTTATATTATCTTTTAAAAATGCTTGTGTACCTAACACTGCCTCCAGGTTCTGACACTTATTTCAAGCTGCTTGAATTTTCTGGGTTTGGCTACGACTTACAGGTAGCAATACCAAGCTAATAATAACCCTAGAAAATATCTAAGCTTTTAATGAACTTACAGGAGGGTACAAAACAAATAAATAAATAAAAAATTTAAAAGTTATTTGGTTTCTGTAATTAAACTGCCTATCTACAAATGTCTGAAAGAGACATGTAAAAAAACAGTGTCCCAATTCCAACCTTAAACATTTTTTTGAAAAGAAAAAAAGCTTTATTACCATACGGTCTCTAGTATTAACAAGAGGTAGGTGCACACCCACAAAATCAGAAAGAGAAACTTCTGTCTGTGTGTGTATAAACACATATGTATTATATACATACATCTACTTACAGGTACATAAATATAGGCGGAGAGATATAAATATATACCTGCTTTGAAACACTTGGCCAGGCTAACAAACAGAAGTAAAATACCAAAATTTACTACAAATTACTCTGGACAATGTCTTGTGTCTGTTGTAAGAACAGACAAACATTAAGTCCAGTATCAGTGGTTCTCACAGATCTACAAAGATCAATCATTTTTTCTCCATTTTGCTAGGAATGACTAAGAAGTACAGCAAATGTTGCACTTGTTCATTCATCTTACACTCAAAGCCCTTTTGTTAGCAGCACTGCAGAGGTATTGCCATAACTGCAGACTGTACTCACAGCTCTGGACAATGATATGTACTCACTCATTACAATGACTCGTTCTTGTGTTTTCAAAGCCATGTACACACAGTGAAGTGTTTCAGCCTTCTTGCACAACTCATGCCTCTGTTACACAGTCCTTAACTTTGCCTGAGAGCATCAGATGGGTAAATGGTAAGCCACTGTGAACTCACTTTGTTACCTAACTACATACCCATGAATAAAATACTGAGTTATAGCATCTTATGTGATCTTCAGTATGGTATTTTACAGAAGACTTTACAAACGTATTTAGTGGCTTATAAGCACAGGTTGCACTGAAGGTAGGAGGACTTGCACTCCTATGACACCAAACACTGTTGAAGTTCCTACCTCCCTCTGTCTCAACTTCATATCATTACAAATTCTAAATGGAATTTCATACGAGAGATGAGCATTGGTCCAGTTTACCATTTCTCATTAAAACTGAAGTCGAGAGGGAGTCTGATGTAACTGTGACGAATAAAAAGGTAAGTTCAGATGAAGACAAATGGGAGCCAAGCACTTCACCAGACATCATCTTATAATTAAGAAAGTGTCAGAACCTCTGCCCTAAATTTGTTCTGTTGAGGTTACTAAAACAGATCATTGTTTCCAAGACTAAGACAAGTTAGAATTTTCATTAGGAACTCCTCCTAACAAATGAGAAATACTAGAGCAAAACTGTTATTTGAATGTCACTGGTTCTTCAGGTTTAATACATCTAATTTCCTCTTTCTCTTAGCGATGCTGCTAGTTGAGCTGTCTGCAGAATTATACAGTGCTCAGGAACAAACACAGAAGAGCCAGCAGTTTGCAACTGAAATGAGATTTCATAAATCAAGGGAATACAACATTCCCTGATAGCAGAAAGCTGGCTCTGCACTATTTTAAAGCAATATTTCAAAGAACATTTTAATACAAGCAGAAGATGATTTTATCAGAAGCGTTAGCACCAGTTATTCCTTTATATATTATTGGTGTCTTTTCATATCTTGCACACAAAAATATATAGTCCTTCCTTCCTTCTTTCAACACCATCCTTTCTATCCAACAATTTTACTTTCTAAAAATCTTCTCACTCATTTGATAGTGCAGTTTTGCTGTTAAATATTTTCTCTCTCTGTTCATTTCCTTCATGCAAAGATTCTACCTTTATTTTTAGTGTCTTGTATAATTGTTCACTAATGCCTTATTAAAGCTGAACACCTGTAGCTTCAGTTATCTTATAAATGTTAACAAGGAAAAACATCCCCCGGGAAGCCTGTTTTGTATATCTGAACCAGGAGAATTAAAAGATTTTATACATCCTGAAAGTTATCTGCTCTTTGGTTCCAGCATTTCAAGCTGTTATTCATGTTTTTTGGCAATGAGGAAAGAATCAGATTAACACCAAAAAGAATGAACATGGTGAAGTGAATTCTTCTATAGGAAGCCTCTGTAAAAGTCATCACTTTGAATATGTTAGTCCTTAACAGAGATGATGAAAGTGTCCATTTCAGAAGCCTGGCATTCTGCTCTGCAAACAGACAAAAACTGATATCATCCAAGCGCATTTCAGATTGCCGTAAGATTATTTGCTCAGAGTTGTTCAATCTGACACCTTTTAAATACTGATGCAGTCACTAGCAACAGGTTTCTCTGCTGCCTCTGAAAAGCTTTTATTAGCAAAAATATTGCTAGGCTTTGTAGCTAGCAGCTAGTGGATTATTTGTACAATGCAGCTTTGGAATGGGTTAGATAAGTAGTCCTACTTGCAGCTGAGTTTACTAGCCACCCCAAGCATCTCATTGCCCTCACTCCTCTCCCGTGGTAGAACTGCCACTTCTCCAAATTTACCCTCACAGCTCTGCATGTCCCAGCAGCTTGGGAACAGCCACACATGATGCTAAACAAGCAGAGCTGAACAGGAGGAGAGAGAGAGGACACTCATTCCAGAGCAGAGCAGACAGAACAGTGACGAACAGCTGTAAGCAGCAATATTTTCACCCAGCTCAGAACCTCATGCTGACCCCAGTCTTAGTGTAGGTAATTAAGTTTGCTACTTGTCCTGGCACAAATGTCTCCTCCCTGAAACCACAGTAAGTTAGAGGACAGACTATGGTAATGGGACACCCTACACCAGCTGGCATTTACAACAGATTAGCTACTCTGACAGCAATTTGTCCTTGACTGAAATGGAAGCAAATCCCCAGAATAAACAAGATCTCAAAGAATGTATGTGGACAGAAGCCAAAGAGCAAGGACAGTTTGCCAGCACCCTAGAACCTATTGCTTCAATTTGTCTATACAGCTATATAAAACTAGCAATTTACCTTATCTTTTTCTGAAGAGCCTTTTATAAAGCAAATCAAATATTCTCACAAGTGTGATTCTTAGTATAATTTCTGAATGGGAAGCTCAGGTCTCTAGTATCATTTGATAGCATGCAATGTAATTGGCCCCTGGCTGATGTTTTCATTGATTTCATGCATTTTCAGATTCACATCAATACTGAAGTCTGGTGCAAGCCCTGTCATCTTAAAGGAAAGAGCTTGCGACATAATCCTGGAGGAAGAGAAAGTAAATGATCCAAAGCCGGCATGACCTGAACTCAAAGTTCCCAGCAACATTGCCTGTCTCCTTCCACACTGCTGGATGCACCTTCTGTACTGTTGCTCTATTTAAAAGTCTGAGAGAGGAAAGAGGGCTATGTTCCTGCATATGTGCTAGATCTGTAATACCCAGTTCACAACAAAAAAATAAAAAAAAAATAATTTCATCAGATAAGCACTAAAGTAATTATAGCCTATCAGACTGATCCTTATTGAACTTACACCATTGGTAGGATATGTCCTTTCAGACAGGACTCTATTGAATTCCCATTACCTTAACTGAAAGCATAATAATGCACAGCCACAGCCTGTTCTAAAAATGGTTCTCTGAGATTTTTCACAACTGATAGTAAAATAGACTTACTGGAATATTGTAAAACAATTCTTTGTTTATTTACAGTTATGAAAATTAAGGCCCCAGCCAAAATCTGTCAGATTTTACAGAATATCACAAAACCCAGAATATATGCCCAGTTTTAACACTGTAAAATAGAGATGGCTCACTTCAAATGATGGCCTAAGGGTCTGCATGTTGTATAGATGACACATTTGAGTTATAGGAAAACCAAAGTGTCCCAAGCTAATTAAACCCATCCATCTTGGACTTTAAATTTTCAGACAGATTTGTAATGAAAATTTATTTCAGTTTCTTTCTGTTACTTATTTCACTTCTCTATATAATTCTGCTGAATGACGAGATGTTTGGAAAATCCTGGATCTGGTAACTGGGAAGGTATTTGTGTTGCTGAAAGCTTTGTGTTTTGACAAAAAGAACCATGATTCTCCAACAGATTATATTTTCAGGAGACGTTGATCCTACATGAATCTGATGAAAAGCATCTCCATTAAAATTATACTAGTAAAATTAGGTGCAGACTCCTAACTGAACATGTATCAGAATATACATAGCCTTTCCTACCTCCCCAGTGCTCCATTTTTGGGTTGCAAGGGAGCTGCAGCACCTACAAGATACAGATCTGGTCAAGATGATATAGGACCTGGACGTATGCAACCAGTGTGTTACACAGCATCGCTGACATGAAGCTAAACATAAACCATGGAAGGATGGAGCTACAGAAGCTGTTAGGCATCTAGAGTTGAATTACATTCAGGAAAGAGATGTTCAGTACTCTCACTTGATACCAAGGTTTTCATTAGCGACGCATGATCAGATCAGCCTTTGGAGGGCTGACAGGTATCCCGCAGCTATACGCGTCTGAGGCGCTGCTGTGCTGCATTCCTTTGAACTAGTTGTGGTTCCCCAGTTCCCCGCTCTGGAACCAGGCGGCCAAGAGCCTGGGAAGCTGTCGTTCCATCCATTTCTCTGTTGGCATTAGAAAACCTGCAAACCTTGAAACTACAGGTTGAATCCAGGACTCTTGGGGCTTTCCTCCTGCAGAGCTGGAAGCCTGGAAGTTCTGGGCTGGGTTCCCAGGTCCTGTAGCGCTTAGGCAGTCTGGATGGCAGAGCAGCCATAAGGCACAGATCCTGAGAGCCCTGCATCTGCTCAGGGAAATTGATATTCTGGTAGAAACAGAGAAACTGAAACAAACAAAAAACAATTTTACAGAGCAGCTGGGGTACGGAGAGAGCACATATTGTTTGGAAGCATTATATTTTATTTCCTGGGTTTGGGAGCTAGGGGTGTTTTTGTTGTTAGGGGCTTTTTTATTTTATAATTCCTCATTCAAACAGAAACAGAAACATCAAAATGCTTTAGGTTGGCCTCTGAGCAAAATCTCCTCTTTTCTTAAAATACCCAAAACAAAACAAGATGAAAACATCATAATGGCTCTGATAAAGAATAGATGAGACAAAGTGGAAACAACAGTCAGCAGTTCAGGGAAAAGCCCTCAAACAGCTATGACATGAGATCTGTGTTCCCTAAAGTTATAGAACAGCTAAGTAGACAAGACGACATTGGTACCACTTAGCAAAAGCAGCACAGGAATAAGCATCTCTGACTGGATTTGACGACCCACAGTTATTACTCATCAATTTGTCTAGACTTCAGCCACTGCACTTGGATGCAGGTCAAAAAACCTGCAGGGCATTAACAAAGCCCAGAGATGCCTCTACCTAAGCAGTGGTGACAGTTTCTTTCTTAAATTACTTTTTCTTCTACTCCAGGTATACCAAGAATGATTGCAATTGCATTCTGTCCACCTCTCATCACATTTTTAATTTGATGTCCGTACCCTCCTTCCGATGGCATATTTAAACAAGAATGCTGAAATTTTTCAGATCTATGTCTATTTTTTACCCATTTGTTTTTGTCATGATTAAGCCTTAACTACTATTTGGGACTGCAGTCTTAATCATATTTTCCCGTATTATGTAAATGCTGAATGACAAATAGGTACGGGACTGAAATGTAGATCAAATCTTTTGAACTCTCTTCAATAATGACAGAAAGAGATTGCCTTTTGCGTTGTTTTGACAAATGAGGTTTACAGCTGTGACTCTGACTTGACTATTATCATCTACTTAATCAATCAGTGAAATTCCAGGCAAATGAAGCTCTGACTCAAAGGTCAGAAGTCGTTATCACTAGTGTACTTCATGCTGCATAGCATTTTAATTAGTTAAATGGCTCTGTACATATGTATGGATTTTATTTGTAATTTATTCATGATTTTACATTAATCACTGACATCCTGACACCTAATTAGTAACACTCACAGGTAATGTGGGGTGAGAACTACCATACGTATTTTAACAATCAAAGTTGAGACAGCAAGCTAAAAAACAATCAGGGCCTCAAAATGAAGAGCGACAGCTAGTATTTAATTAGCTTCATCTGTACATACTCTATTCCATTTCACTACAGACAGTTCAGGCTCACTCAAAGTCAAACATAAATTAAAGCAAAAAAAGCTTTCAAAAATACTTTATAGCAATGTAACAAAATTTCATTAATATACAAATACTGCAATTCATTATCTATGCCTTGGAAAATGCTATGGAATTCTGTCATCGGGTTCTCTGGAGAAATCACTGACATAATTTTTGGCTCCAAAAGCTTTTTTGCCATCCACACACTAAGCCACAATTTGAGGATTTGAGTGTGAGCATTTGGAAGATCTCGAAGAACTAGGCTCTCTCCTTTATTTAAAAGCTGTTTCAGGGCAGAACTTTAAAATTAGAAATTAATTTCATGTTAAACAATTTTTTTATTTGCTAATTGACGACAAATATGTCAAGAAAATTTACCTGGAAAAAAGTATTACCTGAATTTTCATGATCCACTGATTTCTTTTTGTGATACTCTGTGTTTTGACATGAAGTTTTTCTTTTACTTCTGAGGAAAAAAGAAAAAAAAAAGTGAAACATTAAACTCAAGCTAAAATATTTTTTTCTTTTTTAAATGTCAACTTCTCTACACTTTCAAGGTTCAGGTCATATTGGACCATTCCTGTTTTCTTTTATTTTGCTTCAGCTAAGGAACCAAAAGAACACAGTTATTCAGTGTTCTACTGTTCTGTAACATACATGCGAGGCTTTGTTTCCCCAGCAGACAGCTATCAGCTTTTTAGAGAGTATCATGGGCTTTGCAGCTGGAGGGATCATTCAAATACACTGAGCTTGGATCCTCTTCCAAACACTCAACATTATAGACTTCATCTACTGTTATACCAAGAACATAAAAACTGGAAACTGACTGGTGTATTTCATGAAACAGGAATCCTGATATCATGCAGATAACCCTTCTTTTTTGATGGTGAATATAATAGCAATTTGTTCTTTTATTTGGATCACTTATAATAGCACTGTTTCTTAGCAACAGCATGTGGTAGAAGACTTAAGACATATAAGAAGCAACAAACACTATATTCACTAGCAAAATCAGACTTAGTTAGTTAGACTGTTTCTCTCCCAGTCAGACACATATACTGGTACTATTTGGGAAGCCACTAACCCCAGGTCTAAGCCTTTCCTCTTTTGTTTGAGACGCAGTATGCTGTGTAAAGAAGTGCAGCTGAAGGGAAGGAGGAGGAAGACTATTTAAAAGTACTGTCCTGTAACGATGAAGGAAATGGCAACCCTGGGAGCTTCTAGTTGTATTTCCAAGTAATTAAAATACTTCCCCTGCATACATATTGATACAGCCAATTTTGATCAAGATTTTATCCTTTGACCGAAGTGGTGAATTATACAATAATATTCATAATAATGTCTTATCAGGAGCAGAGTAGTAAGCACTCTAACAAAAGAGTAAGAATTGCTGTTCCCTTCCACCCAACAACTTCAGCCACAGAAAACAGATACAGCTTTCCACAAGTCACTTACAAATCAAGTCTGGAGCCAGAAATTCCAAATTAAAGCCTGCTCTAACATTTAACATAATGCCTGCATTTTTTCCCCAAACCACTCACCCACATCCTCAGAGCTTTCTCCACAAGAAGCATGGAAGATGGGAAAAATTGTGCTGCCCTGGAATTGATTTTTTTATTTTTATGTTGATGGCAACAACTAACCCCAAACAATTTCATGGCATTAGTCAATATATGATCAGAAAAGAGCACTTCTCCAAAAAAGGTGGGAAAATAAAACACCATAATGAGAAGAAAATAATTGCATACCTTGAGATTGCTATGACTGAATGACTTTCATATGTAAAGGGTTTGGAAAAAAAAATATTTGTCAGTTGCACTAAATTATTCATAATGGTTACTTAAAACAAAGTAAATTGTCGAAGTTGTACCACTTTTAGATTGGCATTTTGTGCATTTTAGCCACCTGTTTTACTAAGAGTAAGTTTCTGTGCTGGAAAGCACCCTCACATCTGCCTTTTTTCTGATGGCATTTATCCTCCTTTTTCTCAGCAGCTCATGCCAGACTCCAGTGGTGCAGAATGATTGGAAATTTTTTCTCCTCCTGTGAACAACAAGTGAACCATCCATCTTAAACAGCAAAGACTATCACCACTCCTTCCAGCAAACTGAAACAGATAGGTAGCAATTTAACATGTTCTGATCAAGACATTCAGCTGCTGATCAAAGGGAACATGCAAATGCCTGGCTGTGACTGTTTGTAGATCTACACTTACACAACGCTGAATAAACTAAAGCTAATCTGGATAGCCACATGGCCTAGGTTTTCCTGTGGACAGTCCAAAAATCTGTGAAATGCAATTTTGATTTCAGCAAACAAAGGTGTTCTCTGAAAGCACAGTTTAAAATGGCAGCACTACCTAACTGTGCTGGTATGGAAAGATTACAAGCTACATTTTTTGGAAACTCTTAAAGAGTTCACAGAGATTTCAAGTCCCAGAGTCATCCACGCCTGAAATTCTAGCAGTCCAGTAGAAGGTAGCACTCCATACATGGTCCATTATACAAATATATGACTTTAAATACATGCAATGCATATAAACATATAATGTATTCACATAAAAAGATATTTGAGGGAAACTTTATTATACTATTATATTGATAGTTTATACTATAGACTATTAGGGTACTTAAAATACTCTCAAAAATTATTAAATACATGAACACTTGTATTAGAGAGCTCATCCAATGAAACAAAGGAGGTAAGAGAAACATAAAGGTTGGAAGAATTAAAAAACAACTACAAGATGTAGCAAAGACCACTCAAAACTCTTTTAACACCTCTTGAAGCACCTTGGGATCTTTAATCCACTGATTTATTTATGATTTCTCTTCTAAAGTATTCTTAGTATTAAATAAAAACCCCTATGTGACCTTTGTCTATTTGAAAACCCAAACACACACCAAACAACAAAAAAATCACAAGCAAACTTACACTGCAGGAGCAATAATTAACAGAGCACAAAGCCTGTAGCTTTGTGTATGTTTTCCTTGCTTCTAGAGCGGCCACCATCAGTACGGTTCCAGACCAGTCTCATAGCAAAGGCCTGTTCTCACACTCTTTCTGAAACCCAAAATAAATCCACAGATCAAATAAAAAATTTTAAAGAGGCAAATGTAAAAGACTCCCATGTAGCTCACTACTATGAGCTAACTTAATGGTCACCAGTAAGTTACCAGTGATTTTTAATTTCCATTTCACATGTGTAAAACTGCTTTATTCCAAAGGATACCAAAGCACTTATCTGTATTGGTATCGCTTCAGGAAGGAAACACAGCAGATATTTTAACAAAAACAGTTTAAAACAGTAAATGCCCCACCTTGCGTAAAGCAGGGAATAAGTGTAGTTGAACACAATGTTGTGGCAAAATGACGGAACGGAACCCCTGCAAGCTTATACATACGCTTTGTTCTCTGCAAGGGTGTATGCACACACAGTCTTTACTTTGACTTCAGGTAATACGCAAGCTACACTCAATTAGCAACTGTTCATACATCACTAATTTCTCTTACATGTGTAACTTGGGCACTTCAGATGGATAACACAGATGGAAACTACTTCATTGGAAATGCTTTACTTTAATCAAATATGAATAATGAAGCATTTTTGCTTTTTGTTGTAAGTTGGGTTAAATTCTAGGGTTAAAGCCAGTTATTCCCATGCAACTAGATGGAACAGTAATTGTCCTGAGGCAAATTCCTATGCTAAACTTGTGATTATATTATCTTTACAGCATCCCACTGCAATACGCTTTCTCTGCTTAGTCCTGTCGCTTTTGATAAAGATTATTTTCCCTCTTAATTTCCCTATGTAATACTACACCGTTGCATCTACCCACCTCACTTTCTTAAAAGCTCTTCATAGCAAACCTATCACTCTATTAGTAGCCATAATGAGTTATTGCTAGGCAACCCCAAGCAACACGCTTCTTACAGCATGTCACTGTTTCATAGTTCAGACATTTACTTCCATGCTTGGCCACCACAAAGCGGCTTTACTGTTTCCTTGGCTATCATGGCTAACAGCAGCACAGCACTATGATCTACACACAGGACCTTGTTTATAATGTTGTGATATGACAGAGAACAAATGTAATTATTATTCATTACAATTTTTCTAATCTTTTACATACCTTGTTCACATACAGACGGTCTTCTCTCTCTACTCACATATCCCATGAACCCAAGATCTAGATCCTGACCACAGAATCTGCACATAGATACTTAATATCCTCTGTCCCAAGAGTAGAGCTGGGGTGTCATTCAGATCCCTTAGTAATTCACAGTTCTGAATCTGTAGCAAGAATACAAGATAAGTTTGATGGAATTATCAAGATAAATATTTCCCTTCCACGGACTGGTAATAAATATTCCACTTCTACTGAGTCGCAAGCACTCACCTGGCATGCTGAGCTAGGTGTGCAATGCAGTCGCAGGCAAAAGAAGAAATTCCAGTGCTTGAAGTGGAAGCATGGTTAGCATTACAGGCCGTTGCCCTGACTATGTGACAGATAGATGACAGCAAAGGTGTTTCTTTTGCTCAATGAAACTACAAATGCTGGACTTCGATGTTGTGCTTTGAGTCCTAATTCAAATAAAAAACCTGAAGATTCATTAGAAATGAGTGATAAACATTTGGAAAGCCTTTACACTGAAATCTCAAGAGATAATCTGGTCTCAATTACGAGAATAATTACAAAATGTTTTTTTAAAAGCTTCCTTATGCAGAAACCTCAACCCAATACAATAATTGTACCCATACCTCTCCATGATTTGTTGGGGGTTTTTTTGTTGTTGATGTTACTGTAGCTTTTAAACAAAGACAAATGAACGGAATGAGAATGAGGAAGTCATGAACAAATCATTAGGAGAATCACACTATGTGAGACCAAGATCAATCTAGCATATTATCCTGCTTCTTGTGGGGCCAGTTGTGGATTCCTCTATGGGATCAGAGGATAATTCAACTAATCATTACTTTATACCATTCTTAATGTTAGCAGCATCTCTATATCCCTCTTATCTTTTCCAGGCTTCCAGATTTTGGTTTAGGTAGTAATTTCTAAAAACCAGTTCTCATTTTGGCCTTTTCTATTCTTCCTCTGTTTCAAGGATTCTTTCTTTAATGATCTGATTCCCTTTGGATCAGCCAGTTCTCAGAGTACGCTATAGTTTTAATGTTTAGAAATGAACCACAACTATACAAGTCATGGGAGAGGTATGTGTAGGGTTAGGAATGAGTAAATAAAACAGTATCAAAGAAATGAGGTCTGACCCAAAGGGCAGCTGTATGGACAGAGGGTGTCAGATCACTCCTGGAAGCAGAGTGAGGACAGACAAAACCATAAGCATCCACCAGGCTCTGTCCCCAGACACATCATGAAGCTTTCCTGAGGACTGACACGCTCTGCCTTATAAAGAGCTGAGAATATTAAAGGTATTTTACTATAGTATCTTACTATAGAAACCTCATTTTTAAACTTGCCACCCATAATATTCCAGTTAACTAATGCAACAAGCTAATTATTCTAAGAAATAAAACTTTAGGAATAATTTCTCTCTACTGACCACCTGACCTACTTGCTACACTTACTAAATCGAGCTTGTGAATGGAGAATATATTTTAAGTTTATATTTACAATGTATATAAAAGCCTTCTATTTGTCCAACATACTGCTTTATACCAGAAGAACTCCAATGTTTATTGGAAGTATCTTGCAATTTTTCTCCTATGCTCAGAAACAAGTTTACTGTGTTATCACTTATACTGCATTTTATTCAAAAGCATGTAAAATATATGAACTCTTTCTTTCTTTAGAGTTGCAACATAATTTTGACTTCTGGATGCTTTCATTCTTTGTGAGTTTTGGGGTTGTTTTGGGGGTTTTTTGTTTGGTCGAGGTTTTATTTTTTAAATAACCTGTATTCTTGGCAGGAGCCATGAATTTCTATCTGATAGCAGAAACCGTATCCTGTAGCACAGGTATAGGGATTCTTTTTTAAGAAAAGCAACCTATTGGGAGGTTTCACTTTACAGGCTGGGACTATTGTACATTTTTTCTCTGTAGACAATTGTAGTATGTTGCTTTTTCCCCCTTATTTGAACAGAGAGGGAAGAAAGTGAAGTATTTGATTACTGTTTTCTATTTCTGCCTCCCAATCACAAAATATCCTGCAGATCTGGCTTCAACTAATATATGAATGCAAGAATCTAGAAATACTTATTAAAATTTTACAAGCAAAACATATTCCAAAAAGGATCTGATTTCGAAGAGAGAAACTAAGACTAGCTGAAAAGAGTGGATAGAGTACCACAGAAATGGCTCAGAAATTATACAGAACCAATGTACTGCAAGAAAGAAAACTGAAAAATGGATAAAAAACTGTAACAGAGTGTCTTAACAGTTTGGGAAAAGAGAATCTCCAAGTTTCCTAGGTTAGATGGTGGAGGAAAAGCATAGGGAATACTGACTTCAGAGATCACAGCAGGAAACACTATCACATATAGTCTTTTAAGCTGGCAGACAGGTAATTGTTAAGCTTACAATGCTTGAATGTATTGTTAAATTATGAAAACAAAGAACAAAGTTCTGCTGAGCAACAGGGACTGTGGATTTTTGCTTTTTTTTTTCCTTCCTTTTTCAAAAATCTGTTCCACTACTATCAACATTTCAGACAGAATACCTTCCTCAGAACTGAACAGTACTGAGGGGCTGAAATTTAGTAGAATGGGATTTTGCTTGCCAATTCTGTTCCAAGTCTCAGGTACTACAGAACACAGTACAAGTTAGCTAGTGCATTACTCTTTTTTTCTCAGTGATAGGTTAACCTAGCAGACCCTGCAAATCACCATCAACATCTCAGCAACAGAATGAGAATACTAGACAGGGTGTTATGAAAAGGTAACATTACTTAATTTATTGGTAGAAATAATAAGAGAAGAACTATAAAACCCTGGAGTATTAAATTGGATGAAATTATGATGAACTATTCATAAAATATATTTAAGCTAAATGGAGGTTTTCCAGAAAATTCCAAGTAGCATCTAACTCCATGAAAACTGATGTTTTGTAGACTTACTGGTATGTGGACAAATGCAGTGCAGGGAAAGAAAATACTGCTGCAATTAGCAATGAAGCGTTAATTTAAGATTACTAAATTACTAATCTCAGAAAGATAAACGTCTTTTTTAAAATTTCAAGTGGCTAAGTAAGTGTTGTATTTCCTATTCTCAGTATATTAATTACTACTCAGATCAGGGTTTTTTGCCATACAAAAACTGTATAGCTAATAAAATTCAATGTTCTGTAATGTGTATATATATACAAATCTTTACACCAGGTAGTTCTCTTAAACAAAGGCAACAGGAGTATCTACAAAGACAGGCTGGAAAAATGGCATGGAATTTGGGACAAGCACATTTCATTAAATTGATTTGAAAAGATTGTGCCCTGCTATCTGCACAAGGTACCCTGGTGAATTTCCTTCTTGATGCAGAAAGGATAATTGTATTTGCAACCTGGAAAAAAACATATCTGTATTAGGAACTTCATTTAATTCCCATAAGCACTGATAAGAGTTGGTCTCAGAAACCTCTGAACAATGAGTGCAGAATGATCTAGTGTGTAAAAACTTATTTATTTACACTATAAACCAAACTCCATTCAGAGAGGTTGAGATTTTGGTGTTTTTACTTAATAAAATACCAAAGAGCAATTTCAAGTGCATTAAGGATGTATTCCATAAATTCTGCAACTTGGTTTTTTTTAAAACATTTTTATAGGTCTTAAAGGCTCAAGTCTCTTTTATTTTGAAGATTACATTTATAAGGATATGGTCTACTTACATACAGTTTTTCATAGAAGATTACAGATTCCTTTCTGCTGCCTTCCTGTTGAATTTACTTTAAATGCAAAAAATACAGGGGTCTTCAGTTTGATCTGTCGGATCAACAGCAGGAGATCAGTGCTATGTTGGAAACATTTTAAAAATGATAAATAGCTCCAACCACTACAAGACTGAAAATAAATAGTCACCCCTGGTGAACAAAATTATTTGGAGCATGCTCCTCCATGATTAGTAGAGAACATCTCCCATTGTGCTATAAATCTTTCAAAATGGATTGCCACCGCTTGTTCTTTTTCAGAACCTATTATCACTGTCACATTATATGACACCTAATAAGGGTACATACAGTAAAGAACATCCAACAGCAACCTGCAAATACTGACCAAAAATCAGAGAATGGAGATGATTAGTTATTATGCAAGAGGGGGTTTGAAAATGACACAAGGATAATCATGTACTTTTCAAAAAGCAAGGTAAACATTAAAAAAAAACAAACAACCCTGCAACAGAAATAGTCTGAGACACACAAAATCAGTAGCAACTGTATCTAGATACTATATTGATAAATGAAGAAAAAAAAAAGTGCTATTGCTTCGAAAGTCATTGCATCTTCCCTGCAAATCTTCCTGGATGAGGAATTCAGCAGTTTCAACAAGACTTCAGCCTATTAATTCTATTTGAAACCATGACCTCCAAGGAATAAAGTTCTTCTAAGCAAGAACTCAAGAGGGTGCTCATCTAGACTTAAACACTAGTTTCCACAACATTGTCTGGAAAATAATATTACTTCATCAGTAAAGACAGAAAGAGAATTTTGGAAGCAAAATAAATAAATAAAAAAGATTTCTTGAATTAATTAGGCTAAAGACACCATTGGAAGAGTAGTTTCTTCCACAGAAGAACATCCCCTTCCTTAGTGTATTGTGTTTGCATGGCAAGGTGTTTGTAGCAGGGAGGCTACAGGGGCAGCTTCTGTAAGAAGCTGCTAGAAGCTTCCCCTGTGTCTGACAGGGCCAACACCAGCTGGCCCCAAGACCGACCCACCACTGGCCAAGGCTGAGCCCAGCAGGGATGCTGGTAGTGCCTCTGGGACAGCGTAGTTAAGAAGGAGGGAAAAAACCTGCACAATTGCAGCTGGAGTGAGAATGTGAGAAACAGCCCTGCAGCCCCCAGGCCAGGGCAGGAGGGGGCCGGGGGGCACCAGGCACCAGAGCAGAGGCTCCCAGCAGCCCGAGGGGAGCCCCTGGGGGCAGGCTGTGCCCCCAGACCGAGGGGAGCCCCTGGGGAAGCAGACCCCCCTGCAGCCCAGGCAGGAACCCCCCACCCCAGGGCAGGGGGTGCCCACAGGAGGCCGTGACCTGTGGGCAGTGGCACTGGGGCAGCTCCTGGCAGGGCCTGTGGCCCCGTGGGGAGGGGACTGGGCTGGGGACCCCACAGGGACACCCCCTGGGGCCAGCTGGGCCTGGGGTGCTGCGCCTGCGGGGGGACCCATCTGGGGCCAGGGTTCCCTGTCCCCAAGAAGGAAGGAGTGGCAGAAATGTGTGATGAACTGACCACAACTCCCATTCCCCATCCCTCTGTGCTGCTGGAGGGGAGGAGGGAGAGCCCAGGAAGAAGGGAGGGGTGGGGGGAACATATTTTAAGATTTAGGTTTTAGTTCTCACTATCCTATCTGATTTGATTGGTAATAAATTATACTAATTTTCTCCAAGTCGAGTGTGTTTTGCCTGAGATGGTAATTGCTGAGCGCTCTCCCTGCCCTCATCCCGACCCACGAGCTTTTCATGTGTTTCTTCTCCCCTGCCCAGCTGAGGAGGGCAGGGATGGAGTGGCTTTGGTTGGCACCTGGTGACCAGCCACAATCAACCCACCACACTTAGTTTTCTTCTTCGTTTGATTACTTACAGAAACATCTGACACTTCCAGATTTTGACAGGAAATTTCACAAGAAATGGCCCATTGTTGAAATTCCAAAAAGTTTATGGAAAAATACCTCAAAAGCATAACACCTTTTCTATGAGAACTCAAATGATCTTTGAAACATTAGAGAAACACATAAACATATTGTGTGTCTCATAAACCTAAGAAACATTCTCAGGTAATATTCCATTAAGCTTCTTATTCTATGAAAGAACTTTATGTAACCATAAAACTCCTGTAACAAAGAATTTTGCACGTACATTGCTTTAGTTCATGATGTCAAAGGAAGATGTCAGGCTCCTTTCTCAAGACTTATGTTTCCTGCGCAAGGACGTAGCCAAAACATTTCTAACTTTTCTATTTGGTTGTTTAGGTTTTGTTTTTAAACGTGTCATCCCTTTTGTTCTTCAGCACATGATTAATCTATTCTGCATTACAGACATAATGACTTCAGGACTGCAAAAAAAACAATGACATTTTCTAGTCAGGTACACTTAAGCAAATAAAACCATCTGATTATTAGGCATTTTAGAACTTAATAGTGGTAACAGTACCCAGCAAAGCTCTGTAAAGCAGCATGACTAGTCACAACTTTGTGGACACATTTGGAGTCCCTACACAAACCCAATGACTATTGGGATGTTCCCCCTCCATGAGCACAGCAGGAGTAAAGCTTTTTGGAAAATACAGAGCAGTGTTTCCCACGGTACAGTTGGCCAAGCAATAAATTCATAGTAAATGTGATGGCATCATTTGGAGTTCAAAGGGTTAACTTTTTCCACGATTATTTTTCTTACTTCAAATTCAGTTTCCAGTCTACAGATAAATGCAAACCCTGCCTTGGAAGTTTGTCAAAATTTTAGAGTAACTGAATAAGCAACTGTTTGATACCTCAGAAATCCTAAGTTTTCCCTCTATATAAGCGATTTCTACTCAACAGAGAACAAACATATCTAAGTATTTGCCCTGCTTTTGGCTGGGATAGAGTTAAGTTTCTTCTTAGTAGCTGATATAGCGCTGTGTTTTGGGTTTAGCACGAGAATGATGTTGATAACACACTGAAGTTTTAGTTGTTGCTAAACAGTGCTTACTCTTAAGTCAAGGACTTCCCAGTTTCCCATGCTCTGCCAGTGAGGAGGTGTGTAAGAAGCTGGGAGGGAGCATGGCCAGGACAGCCGACCCGAACTAGCCAAAGGGACATTCCATGCCATAGAACATCATTCTCCCTGTATAAACTGGGGGGAGGTGGCTGGGGGCCACCGATCACTGCTGGGGGACTGGCTGGGCATCGGTCAGCAGGTGGTGAGCAATTGCATTGCGCATCACTTGTATTTTTTCCCTTGAGTTTTATTCCTCTCTCTCCCTCTCCTCTTCATTATTGTCATTATTTTGATTGTTATTATTTTTACTTTAGTTCAATTATTAAACTGTTCTTCTCTCAGCCCACAGGTTTTACCTTTTTCCAGTTGTCCTCCCAGTCCCACCAGTGGGGTGGGGAGCGAGTGAGCAGCTGTGTGGTACTTAGCTGCTGGCTGGGGTTAAACCACTACAGTATTCTTTAAATACCTGACCAGTTCTTCAGCAAGGCTGTTAATCTATTTGCATGTATACAGTGTATTTCTTAATTTATAAATGTGAGAACGCCCCAAGCTCAAACTCTGCTTGAAAAGAAAGCTCGGAGACCAAGTAATCACTATCAGAATCATATCGTGGCCTTCTTATTACTAGGTCTTTGTAGTTTTAATGGTGGACAAAAGACTTTCCTGCAATGTTTTTAAATTGCTCACTTGGAGAAATAAATACATACACTGGCAAAATAATAGAAAACTATCAAACCATCAGAAACCATTAGTTTCACATTATATGCAGGACTCTTCCTGAAGCTCTTGAGTGCTCTGAGGTATTAAATTCTGAACTAGGATTTGACAGCAAAGACTTGCTTTTACATCCTGCAATTTTATAGCAAGCAAACAGTTTAATTGACCAATAAAAGTAATGCTACTTTTAAGAACCTCCCTTCCAAACCAAGTAATTGAACTACTAAAGACAAAAAAATTTCCCTCCAGAATCCCCCCGAGCACCACAAGTACATGTGTAATTCTTACTATTATAGTCCCCACTATTAAATCTAACATTATATTCAGCATTTTCACCTAACAGCCAAGTTGAGGTACAAATTGCAAGATGTTCAAGCATTTTTCCTATAAAAGCTTACAAAAAGAGGAATCCAGAAGCTGCATAGAGCATTCCCCACAACCAGGTGTTAACCTAGAAATCCACTCAGCCACTCTTGAAATCTGAATTAAAGCACAGCTTCATTATCTGAGATATGAACTCTCTCTGATCTATCCTCAAGAGCTCATCTTGCTATTTTCTATATTCCCATAGTCGATTCTCTTTGGTCATACTGCTTCTTTGCCTGGTTCCTGACAAACTTAAAACTGCATGAAATGTAAACAGCAGATATTTTTTTTTTTACATAAATACATGCTTTAGATATCTACCAACTTTAGATATCTATTCTTTTCAACCAGACTGTGAAAAACTAAACACGATAATTAATTTGAGTACCAAATATAAACACTCAGAGCTTGGGAGCAAACTGGCCGCTGTCTTCCTCATAGGATAAAATCCTACACATTTAATTATATTACAAATAGGAAAAAGAGAACTCATCTTTTTCTCATGGATGCCTTCCCAAAATTTTGTGTTCGGTTTCTGCAGAGTAAGTATTTGAAAAGCTTAAGGTGTTTGTTATCTTGTAATGAAGAGACTTTCTTCCTCTATTCAGACATTATGAAAACTGAACAGTTAACACCTGTACATTGAATGCCCATTTTCTTTTATATGTTTCTAATTCACTTGTCTGGATTGCATTCATGTGAAACAAAGATTTTACAAGCAAAAGTGTTAGAGACTACATTGCTTTCCTGACTTTCAAGGGAAATTGCCCATGTATAAAGAAAATACTGACATATTTATCACAGGTTGAATTATATTCAACTTAAATATGTATTTATCATTAAAAAGAACACATAGAAGTTTACAAACGGAATAATAGAGTCTGCTTTTTCTTCCCATCATCTTTAACATGTTTTATATAACCAGTTTCCTGATTATTTGGGTCATTTAAACAGCAAAGCTTGTGTATAAATTCTACAACATAAACAAAGTTCTCAGCAGAAGTTGATATTGAACATGAAAAGTGTGCAAGAAATTGTCGTGGTTCAGCCCCAGCTGTCAACTCAGCCCCACGCAGCCACCCGCTCACTCCCCCCCGTTGGATGGGGGAAAGAATCGGAAGAGTAAAAGTGAGAAAACTTGTGGGTTGGGATAAAGCCAGTTTAATAGATAAAGCAAAAGCCATGCATGCAAGCAAAGCAAAGCAACGAATTAATTCACCACATCCCATGGGTGGGCAGGAGCTCAGCTGCCCCCAGGAGAGCAGGGCTCCATCAATGACAATGGTTACTTGGGAAGACAAACGCCCTCACTCTGAACGTCCCCCCCTTCCTCCTCCTCCTGCCCCCAGATTCATATACTGAGCATGTTGTCATATGGTGTGGGACATCCCTTGGGTCAGGTGGGGTCAGCTGTCCCAGCTGTGTCCCCTCCCAGCTCCCTGTGCCCCCCTGCTCACTGGTGGGGTGGGGTGAGGAGCAGAGAAGCCCTTGGCTCTGTGTAAGCGCTGCTCAGCAGTAACAAAAGCATCCTTACATTATCAACACTGTTTCCAGCACTGATCCAAAACAGTCCCAGCTACTGTGAAGAAATTTAACTCTATCCCAGCCTAAAATGGCACAGTTGTTTTGGAAATCTATTGTGTATTTGGAAACACAACACACTTCAATGACACAAGCAGGAACTGAATTCGAATTTTTTTCAGGTAACATCATTATACTTTTTTTCACCAGAAGCCTCTTCAAGTCACTTTTAAAAAACTTTTTAAATGTTATTTTTTATGCATCTTTCTGTGTATGTGTGTGTTAGATTACACAGAAAAGGATATAACATAGTTTGATATTTTTAATGTATTTTAATTTTTCAGTTGTTTTATTGTCCTCCAGTTATAATTTATTCTGTGAAAGAACTGAGACAGAAACGCTACTGCTCATAACTGCTTATTCACACACCCTCAAACCCCTATCAGATGTTAGCTCTATTCTGTGCTACTGTAGCTGTTCACTTATGGGTGTCCTTATCTTTGTCTATTCAATGACTCAGCTTTCAAAGGTGAAGAAAAAAAAAAAAAGAAAAGAAAAAAGAATCAACAACTTGTAGATGGTAACCACTGACTTAGTGTCTCCCATCAATACAAGTGGTCACACCACGTTGCTCTCCATCTCTCTTAGATCTGTATTTCCAACATATTTGCTTTGCCCATTTAGACTTAAGACAATCAGGAAGATAATGTTTTTGTTTCCATGTATTTTGGAAGTAGCTAGCACGGTACTGGAATTGCAATCCTAAATGCACTGTTCCTTTTGTTCCTCTACTTGGACATAATTTGAAAATAGTTTTAATATTCACCATACACCTATTTGCTATAATGTAATTGTTTAATACAGGTATAGCATTATTTAATAATATAATCAAAATAAGATATATTTTTTGCTAATACATTATTGGAGTATACTTTTTTACTATGGAAACAACATTCAGATACATTCCAATCCTGTAGCATGAACTTTCAACCTATGAAAAGCAGAAGGCATGCTGAAACACTCAAAGACTATGCCTTGACCTGCTGTGAGTTTGGTCACACAACCATACGGGACCAGGGATCACAACAAACTGAATGACTGCTTCCTCCTACCTTGTGAGCTCAGTTCTTCTTAAACAAGATGGAATTAAGACACAGCCAAGGACACACCCCGACGTGAGAGCATAACCAACTTGAGCAGACCATAATTTAGATATACTCCAAAAGATAGATCCCAAAGGGATGTAGTAAACCTCAATTATTTTTATGTTCTCAAAACAATTACAGCTTACTATTATTCATTTATGTATTTATAAAATATACTCTGATGATTTAAAGTCACGGGACAAAGTGAAGACATACATGCAATCACCTTAAGCAAGTTCATTTAGATCTACAGTGTCTATGGTGCTGAAGAGCACAGCTCAAAAAAATTAAGAACATTCTGATTTTTATCCTACTTCAATATTTTTTTCACCAGTTCTTTCACCCTGAAAAAAGAACTGAAATAGACATATATCATGTTGTAGTAAAGTGGCACAGTGAAATTCCCCAACACCAATGGAGCTTAATCCTAATTCTAAACCTTAATACGGTATAGTATTATTATATTACTAATATGTACATACATATACATAAAAACACTAGTATACTATCTCAGCTGATAATTGGCATGGCCTTATGCATACGATAGGTGAATACTCAGTACTTCAGAAATAAAAACATTTCACCAGGACCTTAATTAAAAAAAAATAATCTTGTGCAGTTCCATAAATCAAAATATTTTGTACTGTTGCTTGAAATAATATCTATGCCCAGCTAGTTTATACACATAAAGTAAGTATTGATTAAAACACCCCACTCTTTATCTTCTGTTACTGTCTTTGCTTAAAATTAAAATACCATTTCTGGAAGCTCTTCTCACTAGAACTGGCAGATGCTCCATGGAAAATTGCCATTAATGATTAACACATAATGAAGAATCAACCTGCTGGGGCACCTGGGATAAATTTAGTTTTTTCAATGCATTATTATTCCACTTGAGTGAGATAATAGATTATAATTTTAGAGAAAGTGACATATGGAACATTTATGAGACTTTGCAAAAATCATTTGAAACCCTTTACTTTAAACATTTATCACACACTTTTGGTAGGGGAGGGGAAGGACTTTGACAGTGAGATTTTGGTGGGCCAATTTTCTTAACAGAAGACTGAAAGACTTCTATCTCAAGGCAACTTCAGCTATAAAGTCAAAATTCCGTTTCCAGCTCATGCCTGGCAAAACTATTAGATTTCAGGAGCGACTCTTGTTCTTCAACTTCAGTCCATTCTCACACTGGTAGTTTAATCACCTATTTCAGAATCTGTACCCAAATCTCCCTCCAAATCTTGTAACACAAAAAAGGCCACAAATTCAGTTCTTGTGAACCCTAAAAAACCTGCAAAAGAGGCAGCCACCAGCTGAAGTCAGAAAACTGAGTGTTATGGATAGTGAAGGGAACCACCATTTCTGCCTTAGAGAGGCCTGTGTCAGAAGGAATGTAAATTTGACCTGCTGACAATATGTGAGGATTTGTTTAGTATTAGAAGATACAAATTGTTCACACACAGTATCTTCACATGGACAACATCCCTGTAAAGAGCTTCTAATTCCCTAGCTGGTCTGCTTCAGCCACTATCTCCTCCAGAGAATAAACCTCTTCCATTTGTGCCTGCACCACGTATGCCCTCGGGGCAGATAATTACACATTTCTACAGACTAAGAATCCCCCTCTGCTGCTGGACATCTTCCAGCATCTTAAACTTACGTGTGTTACTTCTGGGGTAAGATTATGTTCCTATTACTGTTCTCTACTCTTATTAACCTAGTTAGCAATAGGTGCAATCAATCACCACACAAGTGTGTTTAAAGGAAAGATAAAGCAAGGTGACCCAAGGTCTCTGTATTTTCACCTCCACTGATTCCTCAAACAAATGCCTGCACACTTTGTGTCTGTTCTCCTTCAGGATTACACTTAAAGGAATGTCTGATGCTGCCATTATGCTACTTTTGAAGTACACAACTACGTATCCAACTTTTGAAGTAATAGAATTTCTTAAGCATTATTTTTTTTAAAAGAAAAAAAAAAAAAAAAAGAGCTTTCTCCTTCTCATAAAAAGACTTCCTCCTGCAGCAGTCACATAATGCCTTACCATTGACAGGTACCATTTATTTATTTATTTATCTATTTACATTTTCTATTTATTTATTTATTTATTTATTTACTTACTTATTTATTTATTTATTTTTATGTTTAATGATGTGCTGTTATCAGCATAGACTTGTGTCCAGAGAGCCAGTCAGATGGTCTCCTGCAGGGAAACCTTTGTAGTGTGGAGAGGCCCTGAAGCCAAACAGTCAGTATTCAGTGTCTTGTCTTTGCTTTAGCTCCAGTATGAACCACCACCCATCCTGATTTCTGCTTCCATCAAAACCAGTGACTCCTGTCTTGATTCCTGCCAGGTCAGTTCTGAATCCCAGTTCTTGCTGCTGCCTCTAGGTACAGCAGCCCAAATTTTGCTCATCCTGTCCTTAAATGAATAAACAGAACAGCTCAAGAAGTATCTGTTGTAAAAACAAGCTTATAAAAGAATATTTCAACTGCATGACTACAACAGCTGTATTGCAAAATGGAGGGTATTTAATATATAATCCAACTTCTAAATGTTGTAGTTACAAAGGCTCAAATATATTTCCATCATTCATTTTCCACCACATTTGTAAGGAGTTATATAACAGTCTTCAGAGAATATCAGGGAAAAATGCCTACTTCTAGAGCTGGGACTCTTCCAATTTTATCTTCCAATTTTACAGTTAGTTCCTAATGAATTAGTTGTAAAATGTCAAAACAAGAACACACAAGGCAAATAAAATATCAAAGCAGAAAAGAACTAATTATTTCACAAACCAAATTGTTTCTACAGCTCTCCTTCCCCCCCCCCCAAAAAAAAAAAAAAAAAAATCAGTCACATCCAATAAAGTTTCAAATTTTTAGAAAAATTTCTAGAACATAAAAGGCTTGGTCTTGCCTAAAGAAGGGTGTAAACCCAAATGAACTCCCCTCTCACCAAACAAAGTAGGCAGCTTTTAGATAAAGGTTGCAGAGTCTGCTGGAAAAGAAAGAGGATGTCGCATCCCATATAAATTTAGTCTCCCCTGTCAATGATCATTGTTATACCAGAATATCCACATGGATATGACTGCATCTATACTAATATATTGTTTGACAGTAGTACAGAAGTTTTTAAGAACTTCCTTGATTGTTCTGACCCCCCATGTGGTAGGTCAGGTCACATGGTGAGTTTGGTGCATACAAACTGCTATCCAAAGGAAGCTGAACTGAACTCCCTGGTTCATCACAGGTTCTGTGGGAACATATGGATCCACATCAGTAACTGGTCCGTCACAGCTCTGAACCACATGAATGATGGGGCTGTTGCATCAAGGGAACAAAATGAAACTCCAAATTGCATGTAGAGTTGCTGCAGAGGTCTCAGTACCTACTGCTTCTACCTAACGATCTGACCCTCTCGCACCACATTACCAGTTGTGAGGGTATGGCTAATACTGTAACAAAGACCAAGAATCCCCTGTCTACTGGAGAAGGAAATTACTGTTCCAGTCACCAATTACAATTATTTTGAAAAATACTGGCAAAACCCAACTAATTTCCAAGGGCACAAAACTTCATATACCAACTTCTGTGAATCTTTTCCTCATCCTTCCTCCTGCTTCGGAAAAGTTCTGACCAAGTCTTTGTTTGCTCCCAGATGAGGAAGCCGTGGCCACGCAGTTACCTACATAATGGTTCCAGGCACAACTAGCCTGACCTATTGCAATCTATTACAGTTTTTCCATTTTCAAATTCCTCACTTGTTACTTAAAATGGGCAATTGAGCTATTCCAAAATTGGCTGTAGTACAAAAAAGCTTTCAGACATACTGGGAGAAAGACTTAAAAGGAAACTGTAAACCACACTTCTAATTCTTTAATTGCTAACCTATATTTTTAGTCTTCAGCATTTATTTGTAAGAGGTACAGCAGTCTATACAATACTTTGTAAAAAACACGCAGAGCCCAGTAAAGCTTTGAAGGCAAAAAAAAATTTGCTAATGAAATAACAACTGTGAGACTGAAAAGTACAAGCAGGCAATGAAAGCCTGTAAATCCAAGCACAGAGGGTTATGTTCCTGGCTCTTACCTTTCTGGCTTTATTCTTTACACCTTAAGGTGCAAACGCACATCTGCTGGGTATTTAGTTACATTACTAGGACACTAAAAGATAGAAAAACAAGTTAAGTATTCTAAATACCTGATGGGGCTTCCAGGCTTTAAACTGACAGAAGTGATGATTAAAAAAAAAATTTAAAAAATCTGGAAAATACTCTTACTAAAGCAAGGTATGATTAAATAGGTATGCACTTCTTATATGTAATTAAAAGGTGGATACGGAAGGAAAATACAATAGTAACATTTCAGTTTAAACCTAACTATACTTAATCAAAATCCTTAACAGTATTTGAATGTGTATTTTTTCAATGAAAGAGACAAAATGCTCCAACATATCTAATTTTTCTTAGTGCTCACATTAAAAATGCCAAGAATAACTTCGAGATTTGCATGCAGGCCAGTAATGCCCCAGTTTGAGATATGCTTCTTTCCATTTCATTGAAGCAAAAATGTCTCTCTGTGATCCACTTAAGCATTCAGAAACTGGTTTTTTTTGAGTAAATAAATAGTATCATTTAATCTAAAAGCAACTTTCCATATCAAAGAAGAAGAAAAATGGAATTCCAGCCTACCAGACGTATTTGCATATCAAACTGTGGGCTCCTGTGTTCTGTGAATACTATTGCATTTCAAAAACTCCGACTTCACATTCTGAACAGCAGCGTAATCCTTATGTACACTTTCTGAATTAGTCATTTGCTAGGACAGAAGTTTACACTTTGGAAAGATTACACCAGAAGATTTGTGACAATGCCACTGAGCATCACCAGAGCTGGCTAACTCCCATACATAGGTAGATTTATATCAATACTTACTAAAGATGAATCTGAACAGAAACTAAGCTGGTGCTACAAGACTTGGGAATGGTGTAGTCTACAGCTCCTTCAGGTAATCACATGAAATAAAACAAGCCAGGGTAGAAAACATGTAAAGTCTACTGCAAGAATGTTAACAAAAGCAGCAAGATTAGTTTTATAAAAAGCATTTTTCAAAGCATTTTCCATCATGAACTGACATATTTTTTGTATTGAAGAGCTTCCTTTGCTAAGCCTGTATTCATGGCCATCTTGTCATGTTGCCCTTGAAGAAAATGTGCAAGAAGTTTTAATTCCTGAGAATGAGGGGGAAACTGAAAAAAAAAAAAAACACAAAACAAAACCAAAAAAAACCAAACCCCAAGCATAGCCCTGGCACTAGCTCCAGTGCTGGAAACACAGTCTGAGGAACCAATCACCTCAGAAAAGTGTCTGCCTCGAGGAATATCCACAAGACAGTCAGAAAAAAGAGCTATAATGAGGTACTGACCAAATCCATATTGACTAAGAGTAAAGGTGAACAAAGAAAACCAGTTACATCTTTCATTGGTTAGAAAGACGCAAAATTGGATGAGCAAAATTTTACTCATTTGTCAAATTGGCACAATTCAGTTAAGAGAAAAATCACACACACACACAAAAGTCAGGGTTATTCTTTTTCAGAACACTGAAATAAAGATAGAATACACTTCAAATACCTTGTGGAGTGCAGTATCTAAATTTGTCCACTGAAATAATATTTTTCTTTGAATTTTACCTGTACCTTTAATTTATTTATTATTTTTTTTTACATAAAATACATAACCACTAAGTATCTGGAAAAGTTGGTTGCAATTTTTCTTTTTTTTTTTTTATTGGGGGGTGGTGTCATAAGTGAAAACACGGTTAATGACTGTGGTTTCATGATAAATTGCAAAATCAGTAGTTCACTTCTTCAACATAGCTGGTTTGGTTTCATAAACCAGCCTGTATTCAGCAGGGAGGACAGACTCATGCTGTGACAGAAACAGGGGAAAATCTCATTTTGTACCTCAGAAAAACTGGTGACACTGGTTGATCCACAGCTCAAGCTGAACAATCGCAATAGCTTAACATGTCACTAACAATTTCATCTTCCCTTCAAAGACAGTCACATTCACAGATGCATGTGTCTCCACTAAAACATTTGATTCATAATTCTCTAACTCCTGGCTCAGAACCTCTCCACAAGTTCCAAGATGCCCAGAGCCCTGAGGTGGAACTGGCCTCATCCTCATAGGGGTCTTCCACTTAGGATGCCAAAATCCTAAACACAATTTACTCTGTGTCTCCCTGCCAATTCTACCCCGTGCTCCAGGAAAATACTTCAAGCTGAATATGGTTGGCTGTTTTCAGGAAAGAACAAGTTTCTCCCTCAAACACACCTTCCTTGGCTCAAATCCCAGTAGCCAGGACAAGATACAGGACAGCCCCATCTTTTAAAAAAATTACATACACATATACATATATGGATATTTTTATAAGTAATCAGCTCTACTGCATTTTCCACAGCCCATAAGCTCTCCTGATACTGGGTATTTAAAAATGGAACATATAATTATAGACATTTTTCACATGCAAATACCTTGTATATTTTGGATGGATGCTTGAGAGTTGATTTGTCCTGTAATATGTCCTACAATAGCAAAATTCAATAAAGTAACAATCCAAGCACATTTTTCATTCCAGGAAATCTCTGCTGCGTATGCTTTTTCTATCCTTTCCTGTTTTTTCTACTGATTGCCCCTTCCACAGTAACTAGAAGCCACATATCTCTTAGTGGGATGTTGAAGCTTTGTTTTTGTGTTTTCTCATTTTTAATAGGCTAATTTCCTTTCTCAGAATGATTTTGTGAATTCTACAACACCTAAGAAGGCTAAGAACAAACTGTAAAGATTAGACAGTGTGTAGATTTTCTGTCTGCTTATTAGGCACAGTGAGTCTGATCTAAATGAGTTCTGCATTCTCCCTTTACTTTTCTCCCTATAATCTCTCTTACTTACATGTAGTTCACACATGAAAAGAAAAAAGCCTAACAAAAGAAAAGATGTTAAATCATTGCTCTGCTTTAGATTCTCAATCCCTTGAGTGGTTCCCAACCCACAAGTGCTTCTTTATTTCTTTCATTCCAATTACCGTTTAACCATGAAATGAAATAACCAGCAAAGGAAGTAAATTATGCAATATATGGCATTCCCCTAGAAATATTAAGTAGCTTTTACAATAGTTTATTTAACAATGCTGAGAAACAGATAGACACAATTAACATAAAATTGTTATTTTCTCCAAAGGAAAATATTTGTTCCACCATTCAAATGAAAAGAGAAATTTAATTACAACAGTGTTTTATAACTGCCTGTCCAGATTAACAAAAAGCACAGACATATCTCTCTGGAGTCCTATTCAATATTAATATTGAATGTAGGTAAGTTGGTTCTAGAACATGACGTATGATGCTAAAGATTACCTTCTTCACATTCCGTGAAAATACCATTACACAAGATTTTAAGTTCTATAAACTATGAACACAATTATTTTTAAATAAACATGTAACTGAGTATAAGCAAATTAAAATATTAATTTTCCCATCTTTTATGCTTGGTCTGAAACAGGCCACATAGCAGATTTATATACTCTATTGCCAGCTGTGAACTGAGATTGTATCAAATGGGATTTTCAGCAATGCCAGGCCAGCAAATCAAAACTATTACCAAAAATCCCTGAAAAGCATGGTAGCAAGAACAGTAAACTCTTGTCTTAGTCTGCCATGAACAAGACAGCTCCACCAAAGTCTGCTTCTCTTGGAAGTAGTCATCCCTGATCACACAGGGAGCATTTGCTTAACACTGGACAAAACCTGTCATATTGTGAAAGAATTATGAACATATACATTAACTGGCACCTCATTTCTTCACTGTTGAGCAGGCCAAGTTACATTCAACACAATCTCAAAAGTGCTGAGGGGATTTTGTGGTCTACTGACAATTTTGGTCATCTGTGATAAGTCAGTTATATTCTATTAGTCATATTAGCTAAATAGCTGTTCACAGCCCTTCAAACACGATCTGATGCTTAAAGGAAACCATACATCTGCTTTAGGTTCAGTGCAAGCCTCAGGGACAACTCTGTGGTGTGAAACCTTGCCACATGCAGCATCATTGGCCATGGACAGCATTCAGCACTACAGGAACTGCAGTATCTTTTAAAACATCTTTTTAAATTAGGAACGCTAACACTATGGGTGTGACAGTAGCTAGTCCTCCCCTTTTTGCTCTTCATTTTGATCTTGCTGTCATTTATTTGTATTTACAGAGAGTAGCTAATTAATTCAGAGTGCATGTTCATTGTGGGGCTGCATTTTCTTACGCACCGAATAACAAAACAAAGACGGGTAGAAAAACTACAAAGGGAGAAAAACCAAACAGAAATAGGTTATGAATCTTAAAATTCTTGTGCACTGAAAGAACAAAGAATCAAAGTTGATTTAATACAAGAAATGGGATTTCTATAGACAATTCAGAACCATCAAATAAACAAAGGTCTCTTTTAGTGCTAGTGCTGGAGTATTCATCCCAGGGTTTGATAACACAACTCTTACTGTACTTGAAAATTTGATTGAAGCCGGCAGCTTATCACTGTAAGATAATGTAATATAGAAAAAACAGGAACACATTAAAAGAGCTGGTTCAGTTACAACTGCAGCTGCTTCCTGTAAATTCCATCTTTTGAATAATAAAATTATTGGGCAATTAAAAGCAATTGCTACTTCTGTTTTCCTACTGATAAACATTATAAAACCCCTCAGAACCAATGCTTTTTTCCTGTTTATAGGAATGCTCATCATCATCATCATCCAGCAAACTGTTTTGCGTAGGTCACACTGGATTTGCAATGCAAGCTTAAAAACAAAAATAATAATAAAAAAAACCTGGAGCTACAACTACAATAGGACTGGCTGATTTCTGGTTACATCTAAAGACCAAATAATCCACACCGCTAAACCGCGCTATTATAAATATGCTACCTTATTGTGCAAGTTTTCAATAGACTGCATGGCGTATGTTTTTAGTGAAATCTGTTATCAAATTATGGTGCCAAATTCAGTACATGTTTGAATATGCTTAACTGAAACTACTAAGCTGAATTTTCCACTTCCAACAGGCATTACTTTATAACCCTGAGACCTATTGCTCAGCTTCCCTTGTCTGCGTACACTGCAGCTTGCAGGTCGCAGCCCAGCCAGCGCAGCATTGCCATTGCTAGCCACAGGCCACAGGCTTTGTGCTGACTTTGTGAGGCCTCAGGCTTGTCAGGCTTTGTTTGAACTCCTCCTGCCAGCCCGAAGCTCTCTTTTAGCTTGCTCAGTTGTACAGGAATTTTTCCCAAATGAGCAGCTGGCTCCGTGCTAGCAACTGGTGTGGGGCTGTGGGCCCTGAGGGCTCGCAGGCCCCGGTGCCAGCAGCTGGGGGATGGGCAGCCAGGGGCCAGACACAGGCCAGACCCGCTAGGGCCAGCAGAGATGTGTGTTGTACACGTATATACGCATGTATAGCATTCATATTCCCACTAAGAGACTTCCAGTGGAAAGCTGACTGCAGAGGCGCCCAGCTTCCCCCTGCCTGGGCCAGGCCCCCAGGGCTGTGCCCACCATCAGGCCGCCATGCCCAGGGACCCACAACGGCACCTAGCCAACCATTCATCGCAACCTCTTTTTTAATTTTGATACCGACTTGTTCACGAACACTTTCCGCACTTAAGCAAACACATTGTGCAGGAAGTTCTGAAGTAGCATAAAATGTTTACTGTTACGGCCGTCCAAGACGTTTGTGCTGACACGGGCCAGGCAGTGTTTCCACAGGCCAGGCGGCCAGCGGGAGGCTCGCCTGACAGAACACACGCCAGGCAACGGCCATAAGTTATCATCCGTTCCGTAACAAGACCACTTCATGAGCCATAGGCTCTGTCAGAAGGTACATGATAAATTTTGTCACCTGCAGTGGGATGAAAGGTAATGTAAAATTTATTAGTACTAGATAAAAATAGAAAATCTTCGGATAAGACTTTCAGTGTGTATGGCATAGAAAAGGCTTCCTTCCCCCTTCCTTTCCAGGCTGCAATACATATTTAAAATTTCCAAGAACATTTTCACCCCCTTAGTCTAAAGACTACAATTTTCCAAACATAAAAGCGATATAAAATACAGTAGCTGCAGCGTAGATTAATAAGGCTCTACTTCTGATCACAGTAGGTTTTCTTTAAGTTTAACGACCGACTGATTGATTCAGACTAATGGAGAGCAAAAGCAAACTAAATAGTTTGAGGTGATAGTCAACTAATCACAATAAATTAAAATAAATAGCACTTCTTTGGGAAACTGCTAATGGATTAACATTGGCAGCTGTTTATGAGAGGCGATCCACTGAAAATTTCAAAGATCTTTGCTCTCTGCTCTGACTAATACACAACAGCAAACTTTGATGCTCAGTGTAAACAAATATAAATGAAATGAAAAATCAGACCTCAAAACAAAAGATATGGGATTTTCTCTAATGGTCTTAACAGTTAAAAGTCTGTAGAACACCTTGAATACTAAAAGAAATAGGATACATAAGAAAAAATGCCTCTCGGCAATGTTACGAGGCAGATCCCTGCTCTGTACTTCATTACATCCTAGCAGGAACTAATGTCGTGAGTGGGAAGAGGATGGCACCCATCACACACTAGCCAAAGCTGTTTCTTTACTGTATCATCATAGGGAAACAAGAGTCTGAAAACCTGTGCTCTCACCAATCTCCCAGGTCACTTCTGCTTCATGCTTCTAACATACTTAAGCAGCGAACTGCATGTTTCTGGGTCAGTGCAGGATTAAGGTGTAATAATAATAATAATTATTATTATTATTTTAAATATAAAAGATACTCTGCATCTCCAGTCCCAAACTTTAAGTTTCAGATCAGATAGAGGGACTAATATAGGTATCTGACTAACGTTATAAAATAAGAAAAACAATAATGATGGTGTGTGAAGTCCATACTGTAGGATGACCAGAGGCCACCAAAGCACCAAGGTGACTGATATCTGTATACTGCAAAGAAACGTGCTTGCTATATTGCCCATTTCAAAGCAGCAGCTCTTATCTTCATTTACAGCTAATCTGCTAAAACAGACCACAAAGAAGTGTTGTAAAAGTGAAAACCACTGACTGTTACAGTCATTTTACAAGCAACATTTAATTTTACTATGTTAACATGTTAAGCTGAACAATGGAAGGAAACAATCAAATACTCATTGTATTTAAAGTGCTTCAAAAAGATCAATTATATGGATAAGAAGCTACTATTGATTTCAACAGTGTTATTCAAATTCCATTTAAGCAATGAAATGCACTGCTTTTTTAATCAGAAAGAGTAATGCATTATACTGATGCAACCCAACACTTAACACTGTTCAAGGGTATACAGCAAGCAGAGACTAGTGGCTTCTCTATGACAGGGAAATCTCTTCGACATCGATCTTTCTAACTGAATGGAGATTAAAACAGATTTCTTTTTCAGCACTCCTACAAAGAGACTGGGTAGAAATAGTGCATCCCTAAAAGAGGCAAGGTAAAACGTACTTATAGCATGCCAGCGATTCAGTATCTGGGGCCAGACTGTATCCGGCTGTACAGACATATCTTCAAAGACAAAGGAAAAATCACTTTCATAGATTCATAGGCAATGCTGACTATCTTCTAAGGAAATTCACTGGCATCCAAAATATCTCAAAGAAGAAAAAAACCCTTGCTGGACTCAGAAAGAAAATCTGACACAAATAGAGGACTGTTTGCAGCGTTTCTTTAGTGTCTACTGACAGCCTGCTTGATTACAGCCCTTTTCTTGAGTCAGAACACAGCTACACTCCCAAATGGTTGTGTGACTCTAATCAATCCACTTGGTGTTCACCCACAGAAAAAAAATGGGTGCAAAATTGGGCTGTAGATTTTTATTAATGTCTACTATACGAAGGGGGAAAAAAAATCAGAACTGATAATACCCAACTCCCTGTGTAGACCACAGCGTCAGAAAAAGACTGCAGAGAGAATCTTAAGATTACCTTGGAAACCTTGATAAACAATTACCACAAGAGAAAAAACTATCAGTTTTGCACAGAGTACTGCTCTCTGGAGGAAGAACAACTAGGAAGCACAATTTAAAATAGACTACTTAAAACTTGTTATATTATATTTAGACACAAGGGCAGTTTTCAAGTCTGGCCACTTCCAAACTTGTAGGCAAAAAACTTACCTCCCCCAAAAGCTCTGTTCAGATGGACAACTGCACTGAATCAGTAACTCCTGAAGTGAAAATATAGATATAAGGTTCTGTGATACAGTGCTTTAGAGGATGAAATACAGTGAATGATGGCAGGATTACATTTGATGTTAGGATTCTCTACAGATGACATCTGCCTTTTCAGGTTTTCCTCTTTTACCTTTCCTCACAATTAAGATTAATTGTCCAATTTCTTCCCCGCCCCCCCCCCCCCCCCCCCCCCGTGAAAATGCACTACTGAATTAAAATTTGCAATTAGTATTCATATACATGTTTTCATTTACCTCCAAAGTCCCCAACCTTTGGAATTTAACTTTTTACAGGTTCTATAAAATTTTCCATATGAAGGATAGTATGCTGACCTTCAGTTTGACAGAATCAAATACTCACTTGCCTAAGAATACTCATAATAGGGAGGCAGCATTGTACCTCACTCATCACAGTATCTTGGCAGACATTCACCTTCAGCTGAAGAACTCCTTACACTGAAGCAGAATGCTTTTCCCAAGCTCTTCACACCCTCTGAATTCTTCATCTTGGATAGCCAGCTGCCACCAGTTACTATTTTCTTATTTGCTGTCTAATAAATCCATACTATGGAGTTTGTAATTGTCCTGATATATGTTACATTTTGACTGAGTGCCTGTAAATAACCCTGCTGTCAATAGCAAACACAGCAATAACTATATGTATGCAGTTGGTTTGATGTGAAAAATGAAAAATCAATGTAATACGCCCTTACTGTAGGCACCTGCAAATAACATCCAATAGAACTGATTAAGTCCTACACAATAGATAATAAAGCCAATTAAAACCCAAATGGAACATCACAGTACAGTTCCACATTTAAATGCAGTTGTAGAGACAACAGAAGAAGAAATTAAAAGAAAAGCTTAAACATGACTAATGGAGGAGAGTATTAATCTCTATCTAGATAAAGGCTTATTATTGCCCCATAAAAAGTAGATGTAAAAAGACATACACAGCGTACATATTTTACTTATCCTAAACACCAAAAGTATAACCTTATACACTGCAGCATTTTCTGACACATTTTTTAATTAAATCGCAATCCACGTATTCATGTAATTTTACTGAGATAGAATAATTTCTTATTATTCTACTCCTAGATAATCACAATTTTAGATTAAAGATTTAATGATTTTATAACCTTCAAGCAATGTACCCAAAATAATATCTGAATCAAAATGAAAATACAGTAAAATTAGCACCAGACAATCTTTAGTGTGACATTTCCTGCATTCCCTCCAAGTTCAGGACTCCATTTTGGTGAAAGTTTCTTTACTGACTACATATACACCCCTATAATTATAATTGCCACTTTACAAGGAAGAATGTAATGAAGGAACCAAAGGAAGAAAGCAAGGGGGGAAAAAAACCACCATTTCTTATTTTAATTGGGTCTTGCAGAAGAAATGCTATCCGGAATTTATCTCTAAAAAGAACTAATTCTCAGTTTCATTTCTCTTGTCTGTTCCTACAAGCTCATTCCTTAAAAGCATAAACTGAACAGAATCCCATCAGAATAATCTAGTTTGCATAGAAGATGAGACTGGTAACAACAAATGCCTCTCATTAGCTGGGAACACTGTCAAAAGAATAAAAAGGTCACAGTTATTTGGAAGCAAGACAATGTTAGAGATTCTCCAAAATTATAAAACATACAGATTGAGATCAGAAATAGTATTTTTCATTTTGCTATTACTAAAGAACACTTCAGACAAGAATAAAGTTTGGTGCACTTCAAAATAAACTTCAAAACAGCAGGAGCAGAAGAAACACTTCTGTGTTTTGTAATTCTCACAGCAACTATGTAAATCTGTGATGCCATGTAATCCTGAGCAAACATGGCATGCCCTCACTTGCCTGCACAGTAATTTACTGAACACAATGCTTCTGAATCAGAAAAGGCTATATCTAGCCTCATTTTGTATTTTTTATACCTGGGAACTCTTGGTCGTTCCCTACAGGACACACCCATTCCTTTGGTCACAAGAGGCACTCTTCCAGTGACATTTCTTAATTAAGATTCTTTATTCAAGTTACACAGAAAGGGCAAGCACAAGACTAGTACTGATCAATGCAAGTATTGGAGTTCCGCTACTAAAGTCACGGCAAAGACTGATGGCTTCAGTTCATAACCACTTTATATCTTCTTTTTATCTACTTGGTATCTTTTAACATTTCTATCTATTATGCTTTTTCAATTGGGCATGTATTTTATCCATACTTTAAAGAGGGACTGGAAGCCAATCAATTTTGTATGTCCTTATTTTGAAGCATTCTCTTTTGATTTCTGTATTCTAAGTGCTTCCTGCTTTGACCACCTGTGTTCCATAACAGAGGTCAGCACAAAAAGCAGAAGACCTGTAGTCCTGCGTAGACTGGATATCAGTAACTGGGCCATAAAATTTCTGTCTGGCCAGATGCTTGTTCTGTTGCTGGCTTGAGCAATTTAGTAGTTAATTGCACAGCTGAGATGAGTGTCTCATCTTCAGCCCTCCTAAACACAACTTGTGTAATGAGAAACCACTTCCGATTTTTAATAGAGTATTTTACAACCAAGGACTAACCCTATGACATGCCAGAGTGACACTGGTGTGGAGTATAACAGCCAGGAAACACAGTACAGTGCAAGTGCATCAGGAAAGCGAACCTGGCCTTGAAAATCTGAAACTGCATCTTTGTTGAGGTCTGGTGAATGTTGCCACCACCACTGCTCAGAATACGGTAGGCTAACTTGAGTATAACGGTAAAAAGCTTTTTCATTCTACTCAAATACTTTAAAACTAGAATACAATAAATCCTTTAAACAAGAAATCCCAACTGCTGGTATTTTGCTTTTGTGCAGAAATTCTATAAGGAAATGGATAAGATGCAATTCTATATGGTACATACATTTCTATGAAAAGATACTATGAGTGACGATTCTCATGTGGTCTTGAGAACAAGTTGCCTTATGAATAGCAAGAGCTCTTTAATGTTAATGAAAAAATCCCGTGTAACTCTCCTTCAGACACCATCTTTCACTGTGTGACTATCACCTTTTCAGTCACCACAATTCACTCATCTGAAAGAACAGCTGAGCTTGTCAGCAGCCCAGTTGCAATGTCAGAGATTAGCTGAACTGCTCCTCTTAGCGTTAATGGAGTTACCAACTAAATCCCTACATGTTGGGTTGTCAAGTTTTTCTTTAGCAATAACACCCTTGCAAGCTTCCAGTTACCAGAGGTTTAAGATGAATGGTCTGGGTTTTTTCCTCTTTATATTAGACAAAATGCAGACTTCTCTGAGTTATTTTAAAAATTCCTGTCCCTCACATCTATTTCAAATAAACAGAATCTTCAAGAGCTTAGCGGCTATTGTGATGACACCCAAATAGCAGAAGAACAGATTATATCTTTCAGCGATTTGATGGAAAATTTCACTAGTAGAATAACATACAAAGCTATAAGAAAAGCTTCTCTAGATTTCTCTATCCCACATAAACATATGTATCAACTCTTACTGACATTTTAGGTATTATGTACCAAAGAAGAAAGCAGCAGACTTCAGATGAATTAGCATACTGTCTTCCTGATAAGGAAGAATAAGGAATCTTACATTCTTGTGTGTATCTACAGAAATTACACTTTTCCTACTAACTTAAAATCTCTACTAGCCATATGTAGCAAGTCCATCTGTTTTTACTAAATTTGACTATGAAATCTTTCTATGCACATCATAATTACACATTGATCTTGAACATATTCTTGCATATGCAAATATTTAACTGCAGCTCTGTAGGACAATCTCTTTATGGTAATTAGTGGTTTGAAGAGCTCTGAAAATAGTCTCGTCATGATAGCAAGGACAACCGACTTTACAGAACATCTACAGTCTTGTGGTGTTTTGTTTTTTTTCTGGGTTTCAATAAAGAAGTTATCAATGCAGTAAACAGAAGAGAATATGAAATTGTGTCTATGGCAACCATATTATCCCTCTCTACTTTGTATGTGTATGGCTTTTCAATAGATTCTAGAATTCACACTCATTTTTCCTTCACATGGGACAATTAAAACATGTCTCTGAACTATGACATTTTAGAATTGCTACCCACTACAAAACTGCATCTGTAAATTCTCATCTAAAAATGAAACAGTCTTTTCAAGGAGAAAAAAGGAAAACAAAACCTCTACTGAGCTAATTGCTTCCTAGAAAGTTTCAGCTATTGTTGCTGTCTGGCACCAAACTGTTACTTACAGACAATTATTGCAAGAGGAAGAACCAGGGAAAAGAAGAAAGGAACAAAGAATGAAGTTGTTCACTAACCTGCAGCAACTCAGAGCTTGGGGGGAAAAATAAGTCACAGCGCAAGGCTTTGAGGATGAACCTGCAAAGTTAAGAAACCTGCAATGAAGTATTGTGGTGGTGTGGGCTGAGAGCCCCTGCTCTTGACTCTTCCCAATTCTACTGTTCAACATTGGGCCTTCTAAGTCCTTCTTCTAAGCAATTAAGACATGAATTTGCCTCAACAATACTCATCAGACTCTGTGGGTTCTCTATGCATGTTCTCCTTCCTCCCCTGTTCAAGGTTAGCTATACAGACTACAGGACATGAAATCACATGTGAAATACAGCGGACTTAATCTGTGCTGACAGGGCTGAGGTCATGCAAATCCAAAGCATTTTTAACAGACTAGAAATCAACCATGCAGTGTGGGTGCCACAGATTCTAGTGTCTACTGGATAGAACATACACATTTAAATATATTTCATAACATACATATAGATTTCAGCCTCTGGTTTTTGGATATTTTTGGGTCTTTTTTAAGGAAAGTTAAACAATGGTTCTGTAGGAAGCCTGTCTTTTGAGAAGGCAAAATGTCATTGTCTATGTTTCCTTCTACTAATATAAACTTAATTTATAACTGATATTTGAATAAAACGTGGGGGTCTATTTGTTGGAGGTAGTTTTATTTTGGGTTTGGTTTTGGTGGGTTTTTTTCCTTAGCCAGAAAAGTGCTATCAGTGCTATCTAAAATAACTGACCTCTTCTGGATTCCAGGGATGAAAAGCTGCCTTTAATATCCAGATATACTACCGCTGATGCAGTGAGCTGTTGCATTATGGCAACATAAAACAGATACAAGCTAATTTTAAGTATTAAAAATGTTAGCTCTTTTGTAGATCATGCTTCACTCATACTTGTCACAAGAGACTTCTAACACTGGAATTTAGGATTATGAAAATAAGAATTTGATATAATAAATAAAACATATTTAAAAGGAGTGTTTGCAGGTTACTACAGGAATGAAAGAATGCACTATTTTCATGCAATAATTCAATGGCATAAGGCTGCCAACCTGCCATGGAAACTCTTTTAACTTGTCATAAATGTTTACAATCTATTTTCAGTGAGCTACTGATTTCTCAAACTCATTTTCTCCAAGGAATTTTCTGGAGATCTTACTGGCATTTTTTGCATGAGGTGAGCTCTGCACACACTGACAGTTGAGCACAACTGAACCCTAATCTACATCTATCCTTATAAAAATATCAGAGTCTTCTGCTGCTTTCAGTTAAAGGTTGCTTAAAGGAGGGAATAGGGCAGGAATCAATGAGTTGCTGGCTTTCAGAGCATCCCTTTTGTATCTTTTCTATCCTTTTAGAAACACGATGCAACTCTTTTTCACTTCAGTGTTTTAAAACAAATCCTCTCTTTTGGCCGCTAAATCGTATAGAGAATTAAATCTTTACTATTATAAAGTCTCCTCAGACTTCTCAATGCTTAATAAAAAATAATGACAGTTAAAACTGTTTTAATACTCACACTCCAATTCCCTGCCTACCTCTTTCCTCTCCTGGGTACTGTTTTAAAACGTGTTCCTTATCCTAGGCTTCCTTTTACATTCCGTAATGAGCAGCAAACTAGTCTCTTAACTGTCCTCCACATAAATGGATTAAGTTTCACATGAAGAGAGATCCCCAGGTATGTGTTAGAAAAGCTGTAAGCACTTGCATGAGATGGGATAAGAGTGGAAAAGTAATTCACCTGGCCCAGACAGCAAAAGCACCAACTCTCTGCAGCATTTATTTTGACTCCCAATGAGGAGACCCTGTAACTTGTCCTGTCTGTTAATCAGCAACTCATTTTATGCTAAGTATTAAAAGTCAGTAGGGTGTGAGGATTTGTTCCAAGGCTCTCTGAGGTATTACTTACACAAAGGAGATGCAGATAATTTCTGCTGAGTAAAGCCATTGGGGATGTTTGAAATTCAAATGCATCTTACCCCCACCCAACACACTGAGGTCAACATGTTCCTTTTCCCTTCCCTTTGTTACTCCCCACCATCGTACTTTGCTATGTATTTTTCTGGAACTTTTACTCTTTCTATTGTAACTTTAAAAAATAATAACAGTTAAAAACATTTGAGATCATTTATCTAAATTATTGTTCCTGTCTCCAAGAAAATGACATTTCATTATAACTGGTAGAAGTTTACATTACTATTCAACATATTTTCAGGCAAAAGTGATCAAGGGTGAAGTATGTTTTCAAGATGAACCGTTGCCATTTTGGGTGGTTCACTGTTAGATCAGGCCTCTCAAATAGACGTCATGTCTCGTATCTCTTACTCTTGGAACACTATTAAAGACAGCACTATCAGCAGCTCTATAGGTAATGACCTCATGTAAAGGCAAATCTATTAGCATGGTACAATCAGCACTTTTTTCCTAAGTATATTTATAGCATCTCTTTCTCACAAACGAAGAAATTACAAGTTTACATGATTATGGTTAAAACTGCATTGTATGAGAAAAAAGGATAACCTTCTCTCTTATGAGCATTCACACTAACAAACAAATCCTCTGTAACTGATTAAATGAGTTCTCACTGACTGTTTTGCAAACTCAACTGGAAAGTTCCCACTTCTTTTTCTACAGTATCAGCTCTGTTTAAGATGAACAAAAAAATATGTCTTCTGTGGATCTGAAAAAGAACCATGTTCAAAGTAGCAAGACTGACATATATTTAATAATTGTAGTATTACAAAATACACCTGCTTAGACATCAACAAAATTTTCAGATGTAATGATGTGTCTTTCCAAAGCAAGATACTTTGCAGAACCAGAAAAAAAAAAAAAAAAGAAAAGGAAAAAAAAAAAGGGGGGGGGGGGAGGGGAGGAGCAAAATAGCAATTTGCAGACATAATGGTTCAAATCCAGACTGACATGAATACTACACTACAGTACATAGTAAGCAAGCAAATTAAATATGACTTATATAAATTTATTCAATTTATCTGTGTTTTGGTCATTAGTCCTCATTTCCTGGCAAGCACAATAATAATGTCAATGTTAACGTTCAGATTAGAATCAATTATCCTGGTCCTATAATGGCTACTGTAAAATGCATACTAAGGAAAAAGATTAAAAATTATTACTCTCTCTGTTGAACAGAATAGAAAACAATCTACACATGGAATACATACAGGCTAACATACCCTTACTTGTAAAGCAAATGTTCAAAACATTTCTTACAATACAGATGTTGACTGAGTTACACCATATTTGTATTTCAGTCCGTTTTGTATAATGCACTGCCATACTGCCCAAGTCCTCAAAAATGTCAGATGTCTGACTCATACTCTGGTACTTAAATCACAGCCAGTTGGGTTAGTCAAGCACCTACTAGATTAAATACGGAAATGGAGCCTGGAGCAGAGTAGAACTGAATTCTGTCATGCAAGTATGTATTTGCATTACTTTTGTACTCTGAATTTCACCTCAGGAACATATTACATTTCTTTTACCAGTGAGACAGTAGCCTTTAAAACTGTGGCTTGGGCATTCCTCCAGGGAGGTGGGACATGTGAATATGTGTGTCCCTAGCTGATTTAAAACTGAACCTAAACTTTCACATCCTCGGAATTTGTTCTAACTGGTACCTCAGCAGATCCAGCACCAGGTGTACTGGTACACCGCACAAAGGCAGAACACGAGGCAATAAGCACCACCATGATTTGCTGGTTCCTTGCAAGATCTTGGGAGCTGGCAGCTGTAAGGATATGAAAGAGAACTAAAGATGTAATTATATCATTATTTTAAAGTTGCTAGTGACTCCTTGCAGCACTGGAAGTGTGACAAAGACACAGCAGAAACAAGAAAGCAGTGGTATGTGATGAAGGGAAAAGAGGCAGCATGAAAAGACTAGGGTGATTGAAAAGGCAGTTAGGCACTGGGTAGGAGAGATTAAAAAGGAAAAAAAAATAAAAAGAGGAAAAAGAAACAGACTGATCAGTAAAGAGAAAAAGCAGCTTTAAGTAGTAGTTCTACCAGCCCAAAACAGACTGACAGCTACTGAACTTGGCAATCACATAAGACCCAGCTGACCCCTGTATTCTGAAAGCACAGCACAGTAACCCGTGGGCTATAGGAGAACATAAAACATATTCCAGCCCTGAAGTAACCCCTGGCTGTCCCAAAGTCCTAATCCAAATTCACACAGCCACATGGAATAATCCATCATTTTACAGAACTTTAGCTTTTGTTTGGAAGGAATACAACCACACCTGTGCGGTCCTGCCACCAGGCTAGGAAGTGTGAGTTATACAGCCGAGCTGACCTGCAGCAACGCTTTCAGTACGGCAAGTCCCCCACAACTTCAGGCGCTGGCTACTTGTGCTGCTTCAAGTCTCTTGCCAAAAGTTGTCCAGGCAATAAAGATAATTATTTTATGTAGATGGTAGACACCTAAGTTCTGGATAGCAACAAGATTTAACATGTGTATATTTTGTTTCTTCCTTCTCAACTGCTCCTGTGGCTCTCCACTCAAAAATACTGGCTACTGCTAATTTCATTCCTGAGAATCCATACAGAATGGGAAAACATGCTGGGAACTTCATCCAGGAAGCCAAGCTCCTGAAGCACTTGCAAACCTGGTCCTTCATGTCAGGAAATTCCATGTAACCATCATGTGCCATAAGCTTATATGAAATACAGCTTTTAGTGAAAAAAAGAAAGAGTATGATTCATTCCTTGTGCATGCCGATGACAGAATGTCAGTGTTCCTTAATGCATTATATTAGAAAGAATTTCAGTCTGAATCATACACATTAACTGATAGATGAGCTTAAAAACAACCTTGAAAAATAATCACAAGTTTTTGTTTTCTTGTGTTGTCTGATCACTAAAAAGCATCTTTAAAAATTTATCTTATATTGCTGAGATGAAGAAAACATGCCTTCAGTGATATTTGATTGCTTCTTGGTAGAAAATTATTTGTTCAAACAAAATAATGCAAATTTACTTTTCAATCCTTTGCTGCCATCTGTTGGCAAAGAGAAGACAGTGAAAAGAAGCGATTTGTTGACACAAAATAACAAGAAAAGCTAAAATGAAATGCTTGACTACATGACATGAAATGCATAATTATGTGTGATTACAGTTGGATAATCGGGTCTACTGTCTTTTTCTTCTTGCTACAACCTTAGATTACAAAAAGGGTGAGATACATGCTGAAAGTTAGCATTCCCCAAATTCCCAAATGTTACAATGCTTAAAATTTTTAAAAGATTTTCCCAATGCAGGAGGGGAAAAAATAGATAAAGGATCAAGTTTACAGGAGACTGAAGATACAGGCGGCATTTTTTTCTTTTCTCTACTAAAGCTTCATGGTGAGCCTGTATTTATTCCAATGGGAGCTAGTTCCTGTGCTTACCTGCTTTTCAAGGTATCTGTTTTTGTAAGCAACGGACTTTAAAGCACAAAGCCTAGCTAAACTTTAGCTACATAGCCTAACAGTTGAATGTATTATCATCATCATCATCATTACACTAAGCTTGATGGAGGCATAGCTTTTACCATCTTTCTTTTCATGAATTCTGAATCTGATCTAAATGAACAAGCACCTAAACCTTTGCAGCAAGTGTAGTCACACAGTTACGAAGTCTACATAGAAGCAAGACTGTAAGAGAGCTCTAAAGAGGATTCAGATGCTGGTCAAAATAATACCACCAGTGCAGCAGATATGATTTGTACTAACAGCAGACATGCCCTCAGTCGTGAAGCTCCCATTAGCTCCTTGACCTTCAAGCATATGGAGTAACTATCGATGATGTAAAGACAGCAAGAAAAGTGAAGCTGGATCTGATCCTATTTCAGGGTAGAATATAAACATGGGTTTGATGGATAAACTCTAGACTGAGCCCAGCGAAGCAAAATTCCTGTTGATGTTTCATCTCTGAAAAGGGTCCTACTCTTTGGTGTTACTTTTTAAGTTTCTGACTAATAAAAAAAAGAATGATCATTTTAAGTTAATCAAATTACCCCAATCACCAATTTCAAAAAAGTATTAGGAATCAAGGCAGATGTCTTACAGGTACTAGCATTTCAGAATTAGACATTTTTAACTCACAGCTTGATAGATACATTAAGGATAAATTGAAAGAGTCAAAGGATTGGGTCAATCAGTTCAATTAGAATAATCTGCTTAGTAAGTTTTTACAGTAACCTCAAGTGAGACTTGTATTGAGATCAAGTTTTTGCATAGGCAGCAAGTCCATTTGTCTCTAAAACACCATGTTAGATTCAGAATAAAGCAAAACAAAGACCACCATCATCAGCAAAAACCTATGTATTTTGGTTTAGTTTTTATTAACTTCAAAAGAACAAATTCCTCTGAGACCATAAAAAAGTAGGAAGAGGCTCTCCAGGTAGAAATCCCAGCTGGTATTTCTGCTGAAGTCCACAAACATACAGCGCATCCAAGCTGGCATGAATTTCAGTACCAACCTACCCCCCTAACAAACAAACAACCCAGATACCAATATTCCAATCTTGCAAAACAGGAAAACTTTCTAGAAAGCATACTCATTAGAACTTCTTTTGGCTAAATGCCAGAAAGTGATACACACTAGCCAATGTTAGCCAATAATTTATCTGCCCAAACAACGCATCACCAGAATACCTTTATATTTAACCTAAACCTAAGAAAAATATTCTGGAACAGTAAGAGTTCTGTCACAGGTATGCTTTTCTTTCTGAGAAATTTACTGTCAAAGAAACATATGAAATAATCCATTATAGTTATAAAAAGTGTCTTCCAAAAAATTCAACTAGACATTTGTATCATACATATTAAAATCTTATGGACAAAATAATACCTTAGTTTCTAATTAATATTTTCAAGTAAAGATGGAAAGTGATAAAATTTGTTATCAGTCTTTCAGGTAGAAAATTTTATTTTATGGAAAGTAGAAACAGAAGATGGTTACTATAATGTCATGAAGCTGTACGCAGGTCAAGTTACTAATTAATCCAAAATGCCTTCTGACTTCCATATTTACCGTATAATTTCCTAATGAGGAACACAAAATAGCACTAACCTCTTCAAAAGAGTAACGAATGATAAATTGCCATGATTCTATTTTAAATTCTAAGTCCCCCTTTTTTTGAAATGCATGTCTAAGAAATACAAAAATTATGCTGGATTTATACTGAACTTTAGTTGTATATTTTAACTCTCTCGTTTTTATTTTTCAGCTGCAATACTTAGAAAACAGGAAATTTACTATTCTTTCAATTGACACCAGATGGCACTGCAAAAGATGAACCATGATAAATACTGAGGCCTCAATACCTTCCCCTTTGAAACGTTTCAAGCCAAGCACACAACTGCATTGCAGAAGTACGGAACACACCATATTCAGATTTAATACGTACACAGAAGTTTCAAACTAACTTGACAAAGCAAGGTGGTGAATTAAAAACAAAACTACATTTGTGGAAAACCCCAAGGGCAAAAAAGTCATCTTTTTATTCTGAAGAAGCCCATATCTAACCTGATTGTTAAATTTTCTTCCAGAAGAGTTAACTTCTATTTATTTTATATTTCACATATTTATAATTAGCTATTGTGTCCTGGCAATGCTGCCCAGAAATACCTGCAGATTTTTTCAAAAAGAAAACTGAATCACTTACAATGTAGATCTGAGCTATGAGTACGTGTTACCAGTGACACTCACTGTTTCAGGAGATTTGCTCTCCAAGACTACTTTCACTTCCAGTTTTCACTGTATTGCCTGAGTTAAACTTCAAGCAATCCATCTGGATGCCAAAAAATAGCTAAAAGAAAGAGAGCTGGATTATCACATTTGCTCACACACTGTAATTTGCCAAGTCTTGACTGTTAACACAGAAACAGAAAGAACGAAAGGAGACAATGAACTTAAAATCTTAGAATGAACTTAGAATGAACTCTGAAGAACAGCAAAGGTACTGATAACTGTATACTGGGCACACATAGCCTTACCTCCACTGATATACCATAAGCATAAACCCTTACCTAAAATTATTATTGCTGTTATCACCACTATTGCCATCAGAGGAAGGCTCCAGCAAAGGCGAGTATAGCTGGGAAACTTAATTAAGCATTAGCAAATAAAAATGTAAAACAAACTACCAGTGCTTGACTTTGGTAGAACCTGGAGAAAGCTGCTTTGCTTCAGAGGCATTAAAAGGCAGTCTTTGTACAGAGGGTAGCAACAATAAGTGTGCCTATAGGATATAGAGGGGTAAGGTCAGGTGGCCTCTTTTAAGAATCTGTCCAAAGAATTTTTTTCATCATTTCTTGTCTTAAAACTGTAAACTACAGGAAATACACAAAATACTTTGTGGTGTTGAAATACAGTAGCATTCTTCTGTCTGTATTCTTCACCTTCTTTTAACTCTTTCTGATGCACTCCAAAGCGTGGCTGTTGCAGGAGCCCTGAATGATGATGTGAACTAGATGGCACAGCTGACTAATACTTAGTGCAACTTCTGCAAGTTTCTTAAGATGTAATTTTATATATTTCTTCAAGACTACTCAATGGTATAACCATTACAACTCATACTAGCAGAGGTAAGCCTTTATTAGTATTTTCATCATATGTTGATACAGAATCTGTCACTCCACTTTTTTTTTATTCTGTGTAGGACCAAAGACAAGTTTAAACCTTAATACATTTAGTAATCTGCTTTAAAGACAGAACTGCGTTACTGTCCACTATGAATGCCCAGTTTGTACAATGGAAGTCAATTAAGAGCGCTACTAATGACTACTCATCAGTAATACTTTAAAAGTATGCATCTGAACAGCTCCTTTGCCTCTCATGAATTCAGTAGTTGTGCTGTCAAGGCATCTTTTAAATATTACAATATTCACCAGAAAACTAATTCTGTTACTGTGAAACTGACCCCTCACATTTTTTATTCAACCATTCTACTGCACAGACAACATAATTGCAAGAAAAACAGGACTGACTGCACAGGATGCATTCAGTTGCAGATTTTAAAAGTAAATTTACCCATTATTTTAGTATACCATTAGAGTGGTACTATCCTCTCTAAAACGGTAAGAGTTTTACTATTACAAAAATAATCAGGATTAGTAACATGGGGATATATCAGGGAAATCTTTTACTTCCAGGTCTTAAGGATCACCATAGTCATGACTGACCATTTCAGAAACAAAAGTATTCTTTTCTCGATATAAGGGGGTGTAAGAGGCTAAAATTTTCTGTGCAATATAGTTATGACACTCATTCTTGTGATTGCCTGAAGTACGCTTTAAACATTGGTCAAAGATAATTAACAGATTTTATGAGCTATATGCAAATTGGTTTAGCCATGAACTGGATAATGAAAACAGTTTGTAAGTAGAAACATTTTGTTCCAGGTGGTGGATGGAATTAAACCCCTTATAATGGTGGAGAAAAAAAGGAGGAGAAAAAAAACACCAACCAAAAAAAGGACTCAAGCACCAAAAAAAAAATAATAATTCAAAAAATTTATTCTACCTAGCCTTGAAACATTTAATTATAATTAGGACCAACTAACACAGCGACTACAGAGAAAAGATGACAATAAAATGTGCCACTGGCCTAATGATGAAGTGTGTGAGAAAAACCATTAAACTTTATCTCAATTAGGCCCATTAATATCACACCAGTCTACTATGCCCTACAGCCTACTCGAAAAATAAAAAATTAAAAGAACCACAGGGACAGCTTCAAAGCTCTGTGATCACACAAAAATGTTAGGGAAGAAAGGAGAATGGGTAGATGAGTTTAACTATCTTTATAAGAAAATAGAGACACTGAAGGGAATTACAAGAGTAATCCTATATAGTGACTATTTCCTAATTGTATGAAATTCTAGGCCAGATGCTGGCTATCTATAAACTCATTTTTCTTTTCTTAATGGAAGGTGAAGACAGATTTTGATAGTCAGACATTTGTCCTTGAAGCAGCTGAAGTAGAAAAAACGTGGCAGCATTACAGCATTATTAGCCCTTTTGATGTAAATGGAAAAATATACGATATACAACCAAGTACATCAAATATGAGGCCACCAACATCCCCAGAACCTTCTCATGTTGACATATTCACAATTACCAAAGAATTTGATTCACATTGTATTATTTTTTTTAATGTTTTTATTGAAGCAACCTAATTTTCCCATCAGAAATTCCTTGAAAGCTAGCAAGCTATACTTTACAATACTCCCACTCTTATGGTATAGAGTAATTTAAACACAGTCCATTACACAATTTTCCCCATCTTTTTGTAGCCCACATAAGAAAGCAAGCACAACAGACACCTAATCACAACATAAAATACTGAAAATGTCAAGTAGGGTACTTCTAAAATAAAGAAAGAAATTCAGTAAAACATCCATTGTCTGGCAGGTTGGAAGTCGGTGGGATGTTTGACATAGTATGCATATACTTTACTAATATGCAAGAAAAAATTATGAACAAAGGGAATTTAATTGTTCTGTTACCACTAGAGAATTATCTGCCCATGAATGTAAAGCATTTTGGTAGAAAAACATTTTTTAATGTTTTGTTTCTCCCATCCATTAAAAGCACTAGTCAATATGAGCTACAACAGGGGATGGTGGGGGGTTGGAACTAGATGAGATCATTACATTCCCTTCCAAATCAATCCCCAATCCAAGCCAAAACTATGATTCTGTGTCAGATGGGCTAACTTACAGATAAGTACCCACTGACTGCAACTCGGCCTCTTCACATTTCTCCCATTACAGATAATAAACACGAACCTTCCTCTCTGCTATCTGAAGAAAAAAACTTACCTACTTAATTTGGTCCAGCACAACAGGTAAAATCTGAGAGGTACAGAAGAAAGTTCAAAAAACCTCAACTAAGCTGAATCCCCTGAAAAAGACAAAAGAAGTATGTACACAGTGACAATCCGAAGTTCCTTTGAATCAGGAAGAGGATTCACTCTGTAGAAGAATCAAGTCCATAGGGAACAGGATTGTTATTTGAACATACAGTGTTCATATAACATAAAACAAGTCCCACTGTTATCACAGCTTTAACTACGGGTGTTCAGCTGATTCACGCCTTATAAGAAAACATTAAATAAAACAAAAGCATTTCTGGTGCTTACTTGGAAGCAACTCTTGCGAATTCTTGTAAAAGTACATGTCAGCTGTAAATCTATTTGGAGACCTCATCCCTGTCGGTAAATTATCATGCAAGGTGCTTGTGGCAGACGGCAATCAGAAGGCCTTGTAACAAGTCAACTAACCAGTCTGTTAGCTTCTTAAATCTCCTAACAATACAGGTGGCAAAAGCTGCCCATTTCTAAAATCTGCTCTGGCAGCCTTTTCCCCTGTCAGCAAAGCTGTTTGCGAATGCTTCTCACCCGGTAATGTACTTGTGAAACAAATCTGTTGAACTGGAAAAACAGACTGGTTTATTAGTCAAGGAATGGGAGAGGTTGGAGTTCACATACAGTGAAAAAAGTTGGAACCACACATTGGGCTTAAAACGCTTATTTGCAGAAGCACGGACAGAAACAAGTTAATTTTTGGCATGCCATGCTATGAAACACAGCTGATGAACAGTGGAACTATAAAAAGTGCAGCCCTATTAACTCCCAGATCATTTTGCTATTGCAACAGTGGAGTTAAGAAATACAGAAGCAAATGAGAATGGCTAAAGTGGCATTTAGCCCACTCCCCACAAATTTCAAAGGTTGAGAGGAAATGAGGATTGATCTTCTTAATTTGATTTGCTTAATTTGCTCTAGCACAACAGGTAAAATCCCTAGGACCTGAAATTATATGTAATGATATAGTAGGATACGATGGTGCAAAAAAGGCTTCAATTAATCCCAGTTGTGTGATAAATAGAAGTAGTCACGTGGTGCTACAGAGCAAATGCCCCTTTCAAACAAAGGCAGGCACTCACTGCTTGAAAATTAGTTCCACGGTGACAGCAAATGATGACTCTGAACAGCAAATACACACTTCTGATTCCTGAAGCACAAAAGACTTAATGAGAAATGGAGCAATGTGACTATTACATACCTCGCCTCCCTGTTTCTCTACAATAGCTTGCAAAATGCCAAATATTTGTCTGGCAACTCTGCTTCCTTACTACTTACTATTTTCTGCACCAGTTCAGCAGCACTGGTGATAATAAAGAGGGTCATTTGGTAGAACTGGTAACCAAAAGGAGTGAATTTTAATGCAGAGGAAGATGTTCTGCCATCTGTGCAGGATCTACTGGCATCGTCTAAAGACTACCATACTTTTTATTTCTTTCTAAAGAAAAAAAATAATTTTTCAGATGAAAGATTACACATCTAGCTCTTAATTAATATTTTATCTTGTTTAATGTTCTTATAAATGTTCTCTTACACTAAAACACATGTAATTTACCTACATAATGCATAAACATAAATGTTTCTGTAACCACACAATCCTAGACTTTTATTAAAAATGAAAAACAATTGCACAGGGGCAAAGGGCATTTTCAGAAGTAGAACTTCTTCTACGATTCTTGTGGAAGTTTGACCAGTGGACTGTCCTGAAAGTCACTGGTATTGTCACATAACCAAATGGGGATGTGCAAACAGGCTGCAGTGCCTACGCCAGACATGCTAAGAGCAAGTTTTCAACTTGCAAACACCAACACTGCATCTGACTTTGCCCTTCTTTAAAAGGTTTGGGAGGAAGCAGTAAATGGAGATGCTGCTCTTGCAAATTCATGGCACTTTCACTTTATTATGTTACACAGAAATTTAGGAGCTGTCGTTTAGGCCCTGTTACTTGCAGACATATGCTCATATCTTTCTCCCTTTTAGCTGAGATTGGAACCTTATTTTACTCAGTTAATGCTTTCTTCAGGGCCGCATGCCTGTCTGAAAGCAAATAGGTGAATCCTTTGGAGTTATCAGAAGGCAGATAAAGGATCAAGAGAAGAGATAGCATCGACTAGCTCAGGACTAAGAAGGACAGATAGCAATTACATACTTTTTTTAAAGTCATAGTTTGTACTGTGCTAGAGAGAAGATTGTGAGTCTAGTTCTTTTGTTTTAAAATATGCAAGGAGCGGAAAGTAAACAGAGGGGGCAGGCAGACATTGATTGCCAGATAGCACTTTCCTGGATTTTGAGATTACCGGGATGTGCCTGTAGTGTCTAATGGGAGACTGCAAGCACAAAGAAGGCAGGAGAATGACAATCTACAAACAATAGGATTGAAGTGCTCTGTGCAGTTAGGACTATAAAATATTTGAATAATCCTTCCAAAGTTGTAATGCAGAAAGAAGTAATTAGATTTCGTAGAGAATCAGAGTGTCTGGAAATACTATCACTTTCAAAAATGCTATTAAACTTAATGAACACACAGGTTTCTAGGGGAGGGGGTAGAGGGTTATGTATTTCTTTTTAATTATCTCAAAATACTATTTTCCTATTAAAAAAGACGTAGAATGCTGATGTTATTTTGTTGTTGACTGCAAGTATAAGGCTCGCTTTCTACACTCACTGCTGAAATCAGTCATTTACACTAGACAAATGCTTGCAGGCCCTGCTGTGCCAGACAACATCCACTGAGAAACAGTCCCTGTTCCAAGGAGAACGGATCATAAGTCGGAGAGAGAAAGCTCAATAGGTCAGTTACAAGCGAGGAACAGAAACAGAGACTTAATCTTACCTGACTTCTTAGGGTACAGCTCAATGAAACAACATAAGAATCAGAACAGGTTGCACTGGAATGAAAATTTTTGGCCATTATTAACAAAACTTCAGCTCTTCCTTTATGAGCCGATTCATTTCATTTTTGCGGAAAAACTGACACGGAAAAAATACCCGCTATGTTGCTCCTGAATCAGTTTTGTGAAGGGTTTGACAAACACCAGTCAGTGCAAGGGTGAGACAGAAATTCACAGCCAGAAGCACACACAGACGAAGAGCGACAGAGGGGAAAGGCAGATAGGGACAGTTATAACTGTGACTTTTCATGGTGGGAATTGTCAGACCAACTGAAATATCTTATATAACTTCAACCCCAGTGAAGAGTACATTTCACCACATGCAGGATCAAGAATTAGGAGTTGTTCAGGTAGTCCTGAGCCGTATCCCTTCCCCCCAGATCTCTTTTTAGTAAGTCCAAAGACAGCTTATAGATATCAGTTTGTCATCACCGTGTTCCTCCTGAAATAAACCTCAACACATGACTGCCTGCCTAGTTGCTATGCCTAACTAACTACTGCACTAAAATATACCAGGCTTGGTGGTTTTTCCCCCCCTTTTTACATGTTTTTCTGAATACTAATATTTATGTGCCAGGCAATGTTGCTTTTTCACCCGCTATTTTTACATACACATATGCTACTGTTATCATACATAGCTCCTACCTATATACATTTCCAGGTACTGGGCAAAATAGGAAGAGCAAGCAGGCTGCCCCTCTCACACCATTCGGAGGTAAATGAGCCACAGAACGTCCCGCAGCTCAGCAGTGCCTGTCTGGCTCTAACGATTCAACTGCATTAGGACACGACACAAAACTTGATATTAGCTTGTAAAACTATCTGCAGTAGAAACAAGCTTGCCTAATGTCTGCCAGTTTTCTAATTGGTGATTGAGCTCCACAGTGCCCTGAGACTTCAAAGGCTTGTTGTGTAGTTACTATAATTTCAGTCAGTAGAAGTACTCACTAAAGAGAACTTGTAATTGAGACAGGCAGCAAAGACGATGACAGGGGAAAAAAGACAACGGAGGGAGCAATAGAGTGGTCTGCAAACGTAATGTTAACTATCGTGTCAAATGAAGTTAGACATGCTCCCGAGTTAGTTCAGTCTGTTCAGGCCTCGGAGTATCTCCAAGGATGGAGATTTACTAATACGTCTCTGCAACCTGTACATGAGAAGATATGTGTATTGATTTATTTATTGATTACTAATATTGCCACTCTTAGCATCAGAATGCTAAGTAAAGAGAAACCGCACCCTGTTCAGGACGTCCCTAAGCCACGAAAGGCTGACATTTGGAAGAATACCTGGAACCAGTATGAAATATGCTTAACCTGTTCTAACGTGCTTCCACAGGCATCTACTGTTGACCTCTGCCATAGAAAAGATAATAAATGCATAGATCTTTCATCTAATCCACTGCATAAACTCAAAGTCTTTAGCTTATATGTAAAGAATGCTATAGATTTGAATCTTGTGTTCTAGGATTCTATTGTTGCTGAAATTTTAAGTAATAATCCGCATGTTCAATTTTTTTAGATATTGTTTTGCTGATAAATTCCTTCTAAATGTAAAAATTTCTCTAGAAAACAACAAATACCATTACTACGCAACATCTGAGACTGCTGATTTTAGACACAACTGTAAAATGTGATGAAGATTAGTATTTTGCTCTTACTGTGCACTAAAAAGAGATTTCAGGTATATACAAATTAAAGCATTTCAGTCCTCATTAACATATGCCCATGTGATCCACACCTGAAAGAGCAACTAAATATAGAAGACTATATTTAATTAAGAGCACAGCAGGAAATTTTAAAACAGTTCAGTGATGTTTTTATGATTTTTTGGAAAAGAATGCTAGTAATAAATAGCACTAGAAAAAAATTATGTCCCAATCCTGCTCATTTGCCAAAATACAGAATTAGATTTATCTGTACTATTAAATAAATTTATTTATCTTGAATTGCATTTTTAACTATTCTCTGTTCAACATTAGAGAATATATCAAAATGCAAATTACTTCCTGATGAACACAGAAGTTTTTAACTCGTATATATTTGATAGCAGACCAAATAAGCCTATAAATCCCTTTCAGTTTTTATATTCAGAGGGAAAGGATGTTATTCTGTTCCTGTCATAAAAGGCACATCATTTGTTTATATAAACATGCATAAAAACTTAATTCAGATATACTTGGATATTGTCAAATAAATATACCAAACTGCGTAACACCTTTTGATAAAATCAAATGCTTTCCCTCAGAACTTTATAATAAACATTATACTAATGCCTGTAAGTGTTCTAAAAATAGTATTAGTTTATAAAAGAAAAAAAGAAGTGACTGTATAGAGAGGAGAGAAATAAATAAAGTGCCATTTCTCCTCAATTTCAGAAGCCTGCTTCCCAACAAAGGAAAAAAGGGTCACATGAAATAACTGAACATTTTATTTACATGTTGTAGTAGCATAGGGATGTGGCAATGTGAAAGACCACGTGTTGTGACGGAAACATAGGAACTAAGTAGAAAACCACCCACGAAGGGGCTGGCTCTGCTACTAGTATATAAGTGCCTGTGTCTTTCAATGAACTGCCATTTTGCCTTCCTCTGTATGAGAGTCTGAGCGCTGATGGTCCCTCAGGTGCTGCGCTGAGGTTTGGACACGTCATGAGCTGCAACAACACATACACACACAAAAAAAAAAGATTAATTTAAAAGAAAGAAGGATGTTCTTCAAGAGGCACATCCATTGCTCCTCAATGTATGGTGTCTACCAAGAAGCATAGGCTCTAATCAGGTTGCTTCTAAAACAGGTGGCACACACATGCTATGCCATCCCTTCTGTTCCCCAGCTCCTGTGGGGGATCTAACAGGCAGACTTCTTATTTTCTGACTTGCTCAAGAAGTTTTGCTATAATAAAAATACCAGCTCATACTGGAGAACTGTCTCAGCCTCATATGGAAGTAAAATACAACAGTGGTGCACATTCAGCTGGTTATATGTAACACTAGAAATAGTTACAGAAAGGAAATTCACTTTCTGCCATGTAGCACCATTTCACATGCTGGCTGTCTTTCAGCAGAACTGTGCTGAATTAAACGTATGACAACGTAACCTTACATACTGACAAAAAGAACCTGGCAAAAAAATAATAACTAGAATTTCCTCGGCAATACACTGCTGATGTTTTCTTTTTGCTTTCTATTTTCAGCGATTTTTAGATTGCCATATTGTCATGACTTACTGTCAAAATAACATTATAAAAAGAACCAAAATACCAAAAACACCCCCTAAAAACCCAACAAAACCAAAAAGTGATAAAACCATCCAAACCAACATGTTAGACTAAGCATTTGTAAAGTTCCAAAATGAAAAATTGTGCAAGACTTTTTGGTTTTATAACAAAATTATGTTGTTGTTTGTTTGGGGTTTTTTGTAGGAAAAGACACAAATCATCTCATCTTGCAAAACATTTTGCTAAGCCTGAGATCACCATTCATTATTCAGCAATGATTACATCAAGCTAACAAATTATAATTCATATGACATTCATAATGGCTCAATACATTTAAATATAAAACAAAATGACTGATCAAAATAATATTTTGGCAAATGCAAGATGATACGTAAAGAGGATGATTAATTATTAGACTTCTATTGAATTAGAATTTGAATAATTTTTATATTTCAAATTATTTATGAGTCAGAAGACGAGCTGAATACCAAGACTGCTCAAAACACTTTGTCAGTTTGTACAAATGACCACAAGCCAAGTCAAACACAGAAACAAGGACTCCTACAACCTTATTTTATCATTTTAAAGTGTAGTCAGAAAGAAGCATTCAGTTTCAAATTTTCTTATCTCTGAAACAAACCAGAAATCAAGCTAATTTTTTCATGCTAATGCATTTTAGAGTCATGAAAATACCACAAGGAGAAAACAATGATTAAGGTGATTTTGCTAAAGAAAGATGATGGACAACAGAATGGATTTCACCAATAAGTCAGATAAAACACAGCATAAATTGTGAATAGAGAGATAGGAGTCAAAACTGAAAAGGAAAACATTAAAAATCAAAAATACCTTTTGATCATGGCAAAATTACTGTACCTTATCATTTCAGCTAAGTATTAGAGATTTAAGCAAACAAAAATATTAAGACTTAAAAATTTAAAAGATTTTTCATTTTCCTGGATTTTTCACTGAGTATATAGCATACACTCCTAAATGCTGCAGAGTATAATAGTTACAATTGGAGAAGGAGGAAGAAAATCTCTTGTAAGTACTTTACATTCTGACATCACTTGCGGTCCTCAAGAATAGAGCTAAAGATTTTCTCTAAGCAGAAATGAAGTTGTTTTGCTGGTGCAGCAGCATACACTGACTTGGAGAACAGAGACTACTTTTGGAAAAAAAACAGTTAAATCAACTGAGGGGGGAGCTGCAAGAAAAACTAAACCAAAACAAACAACAAAACAAAACACCCAATGTCTGCCCCCCCCAAACCCACCAAAAAACCAACAACAAGCAAAAAAAAACCAAACCAAAAAAAAAAACAAACAAACCCAAAGGACACCCAAAACCCCTAAACCACCACCACAACTTTGGTTCAACACAGAACCTTCCTCTGAGCTCAAATGACTGGTTTTGTATTATGTGATCTGCTTCAAAACTCTGAAAGCTTGCTTAGCTCAACAAAACCATCAAAATTAAAACAGGTGCTTACCTGACTATCTATACTTTTGGATAATTTCTTATAAATACTGCTCAGCTAAAACTTTTCACTCATAGGGGTAATATATCAGTTCTCAAAAATTTCTTCTCATGAGGTATATGCTATCTACATAAACAATACAGAATCAGTATCCAATTTTTCTTAAGGATGATGTTGATGGGCCCTTTACAATGAGACAAATCCTTTATTGTTAGGCAAAAGACTGAAAAATAACATAAAAAAAGCATAGATCCAAGTACCATAAATTATGTAAACCAACTGCAAATATTGAAAACTACATCCACAGCCACACTTATCTATTATTAAATCAAGTAGCTCTAAAAGATTTTCATTCTGAACAAATCAGAACAATAGAGTTTTGACTGTACTAGTTTACACAGCAAAATAAATTACCACTGTTCTACTGCATTGAAAGTCTAGATGTAATAAAAAAGTAGCTAATTAACCCATTTATCAGAAATACCAAACAGGCCAATGGTTTTTGTAATTATCAAGACAATTCAATTTTTGCTTTAGTGTGCAGGCTTGTTTGCCCAACTCAATTGGAGATCATCAAAATTACTTACAATACACTGTCTAGCAAAGCATGACAAAATTAGTCTGCTACAACCAATTAATTGAACTTAATAAAGCTTTTAAATTATTTTTGTTTATTACCATTCCTTTGGGGTTAATGATGTAGTCCTTTTTGGCTACAAGGAATAATTAATATTTTTTAAAAGAAAATTAGATTTTCAGTGTGTTAAGACAGACCAACAACTCTCCCTAATGGGTAAATACTAAATTATTCTTCAAAACCAATACTTAAAACATTAATTTATTTCTCTAATAAAAACTTCTGCCTACATACAGTTATGTGTATATATATAAACAGCTTATAGGCAAGATCACATATTATTGAGGATGATTGCTGAATTACTTCTCAACAAATATGTACTAATTAAAATTAATATTCATAAATAAATCCCTGTTGTCTTTTTTAATAGAGAGCAATCTGACCATCATTCTGTGAATATAGCTCTATAAAGTTTCATGCCACACTACTTTATTGCAGTTGATTAGCCATAGTCAAAAATAGCTGATAAGTTAATTGCTTTAATAACAATGTCAATGCAATTAACATTCAGATATTCAAATGAAGTCATGCCATGTTCATCCAAATGAATTAATGCTTAGAAATTCTAATGGAATTGCTCATCTTTCTACTTTCTTAACATAAAGAAAACAATGTACTTACTGCTTTGAAAACTTTTAAATTATTCACTAATGTCAGAAAAAAACCCTATTCCCTACACTTTAACATACACATTTCCACCTAAAGAACTTACAGTCTATTTTTAGAATGGGTAAGATAGTTGTAATTATTAAGGACTTAAGCATGATCCCATTTAGGAGGCAACATGTATCAATTCAGGAAGAGAACTGTTACAAACATCTTCATATCTCATCTAAAATACTTCAGCAAGAAGGGCTAAGTATGTAAAAAGGGCAGACTTCAACCACAGCTGCTCCAGTCAGTGCCCAGCACCAAGTGACTCCGTCACACTCAGCTCCATGCCACCTCAGGAGGATATATTTGGGCTGTCACCAAAAATGCACTCTGGCCAGAAATTACTTTTACAGTCTTTTAACTCTTTTGTTCTGGGTTTTATGGTGAAGAAACATCACCTGCCGACTCAGCCTCAGAAAATCCTGCACGGTAGGAAAAGTTCACTGTACTTTCGTTGGAAGTGACGTTAAAGACCATCTCATTCCAACACCCCTGCCACGGGCAGGGACACTTTCCGTGATGAGCCTGGGTTGCTCAAAACCCCATGCAGTCTGTCCTTTCTCAACCTGCTTTTATTCACTGCTCTGTTGTGCTTAAACTGGACTGAAAAACACTAACAGGATCAACTTCAGTAACAAAGACCACAGCCAGCAAGTGAAGTTAAACCCAAAACCTTGTTTCTCCCTTAAGATTACATTTTTATGCGAGGCAAGAACACAATTTCACTCTGGTCAGTCATCCCAGACTATGCAAAATAAAAATATCACGCCCTGACAGCAAGAAGAAGGGTGTCAAAACTATATTTATTCAACTATGACAATAATGCCAGATGCAGCAACCATTGAAATATGGTAATTTTATTTTTTCTAATGAAAACCTTTTCTACGACGGCTGTTTCTCAACAGTATGTGACATTATCTGAGTATACTTACTCAGCCCACTCTACATGTTCATTTGAGAATATAGACACATGTCCCATACCCAGGCAGCAAGCAGAGACTGATAGTTCACCAGCCAAAAACCACCTTGAGCTTTTGCACATAGAGTTGGAACCTCCCCGCAGCATTACGTGGCTGGGGCAGGCACTCTGCATGGAGGCACGTGCTTACACACCTCTGAAAGAAAACGGAGCGGAAGCATTCACTGCAATTCCAATATGAAAAAAAAAAAAATCCGGTTTAAAAGTGGCCTTGAAACTATAGTAATACACAGGACAGATGTAATGCTACTGCATCTTGAACCTGTGACATACTTCACAGCAGCGGCTGATAAACAGACCAAGTACCAACCAGAGCTTCCCCTTGAGAGTGCTCTTTTCTTCCTTCACTTTGACAAAATGGTTAAATTTTACATGCTGTGCCAGGCAGTTTTACGGATTCCTGTCTAACCTTTGATTCACTGTACTGAACACACTAAGCACCACCTCTATGTGTTTTTTAAACACCTCCAGGGTGATTCCACCACCTGTTTCCCAGTGCCTGACCACCCTTTTCATTGGATAAACTGTCCCTAATCCCCGATCCAACCCTCCCCTGGGCACCTCGAGGCCGTTTCCCCTTGTCCTGTTGCTTGTTCCCTGGGAGCAGAGACCGACCCCCCCTGCCCACAGCCCCTGTCAGGGAGCTGCAGAGAGCGATCAGGTCGACATTTCTATGAAGTTAAAACTACAGATTTTAAGTTCTTTACGTTATGCAGTAAAGATAGGAAAAAGGAAACCACTCTCCCTACATGCAGAATGAGGACAAACACTGTTTGAAAAAAAATATCAATAGATGGCCTCTTCACCAAGAACTATCATGAATATCTCTTACACAATAATCTCAGGAGGGCAGATAGATATCAGAACTTCGTGAATAGTTTGGATGAAAAAAAATTAGATCTTTCTAAGGAAAATAACTCTCTGCTGCTGCTCACTGAAGATTTTTTAAGGTGTTATTTTTATAGTGGGTAATTCTCTTATGCATCAAAATTAATAAGTAGAAAATATTGTATTTCAAATATTCTCAGATAAAAGTTAGCAATGTACAGTTCACTTCTTTGTTAGAAAACCTTGAAAGCTTATCATCTTGCTGAAAAGAGTCCTCAAAACCATGAACTTTTGTGTTAATATCCAACTAATGCTGCAATGTTTCTTGTGTTGCATAAAATCTTTGGCGAGCACACTTCAGAATGCCTTCAGCCTGCCTACGAGAACTGACAGGTATGTATTTTAGCTGGGAAATTAACATTACTCTTTTTTTGGTTTTTGTGTGTGTGTGTGGAGGGAAAGGGTGTGACTGTAACACCTCAAAATATAACAATACACTAGAGGAATGACTTATATTAATTCACAGTGCCAGCCCTAGATACAGGCAAATAAGAGTAACATGATGAAAAAAAATTCAGCTGACTAGTGCAGTTTAGCCTTATTTACTAACAGACACTAGAGAAAGCACAGAAGAAACTGATTCTCATCACCATTATATTAGGGACAAGTCAAACAGAGTTTGTTGATTGTAATCTGGTCCACAGCGGTTTTTGTCCATTCAGTAAAAAAATCTGCAGAGCTTGGCAGGGTGACTGGCATAAAAATAACATTCGTCACCTGGAGCCAGTCAGCTATTGTAGTTGCAGTACAGAATAAATTTCCCTGATTATTTTTGTTTTAAACATCATAACATCATGTACTGTTACGTAATTTTAGTGACATTGTGTAGAGTAAATATATATATATATATATAGATGTATTTACAGCTGCATAGCTGCTTTCCTGCCATCCTTACAAAACAATTCTACTTTTTCTGTTCAGCAGCCGTTGTTAAATCCGCATATCAGGAACTGGTCTGCAGTCATCTACTGAACAAACCTCCTCTTAAAATTAACTCTCCATACCAATCCAGAGTGGATTCTGACACACAAATCCAGTATTGGTTAGTTTTCAGATTCACACAGAGATGTAGCCTTTCTGACTCTAATGCACCATGTCCTGACACCTCCTGAAACCAGATGAGTGAAAGAACTTTTGTGAAGTAAGAAAAAGCAGAACTGAATTATTCCTGCTGGAGAATATTTGAACATTTAAAGCTTCCATCTCCAACTGAGTTTGGAACTTAAAATATAACTTCATTATAATTTTATAGCAGAAATATCCTGTGAAGATCACCTAACTACTGCTTTATTTGTACACTATTAAATGTTATAGTTTATTGCTTGAAATATCAATTCTTATTTACAATATTTTTCTCCTTCAATAAATCCCGTCTAGGATAACTGTGCTATCAGATGCTTTCTGTTATCTTCAGCAAAACAATTCTACTGTTTCCTACCAACTACTCAAAATGTTGTATTATGGGCTACTCCTTATCACTGAAATAACCCAAAATGATGCATCACAATATGATTCATCAAGGATTGAGTAATAAACAGACCAACTTTAAGGGAACCAGTTTTTGTGAAAACAGATTCAAAGAATGGAAGAGAAGATAAGAGTGCCAAGAAATGTCGATTTTAAAACAAAATACTTCTTCATTCAAATGAGGGAAGAACAATTTCTAGAAAAAAAAAAATGTTTCTCAATTATCTTACCCATACAGTTTAACTGCAAAAGAAGACTTTTCATTGTTATTTTTCAAACATTTGACAAACGATTCCACCCTTGTCATAGCAGAAAATATCATGGCAATTATATGAAATAGTTTCCCAGTGAAGAACCATTTCACAAGTAAAACACTGAACTGTTTCTACTGTTTTTATATTATAGCTTCTCAAATTCTTCCTCAATCAGTCATAACAACTTAGCTTGATTAAACTTTGTGTTATCTGCAGAGAGTTGGAATTGTTATTATGTCAATGCATTTTGCCAGAGCCCTGGTCAGCAGAATGTCTTGAAAGAATCCCCAGTAACAGACCACAGTCCTGCTGTCACAGCACAGTTTCTTTCCGTTAACCCTCCTTCATACATCGCTCTCTAAATGTAAATTTAACGAAGAAGCACAGAATCTGCTTGCTTCACCGCCCCCCCCCCCCCCCCCCCCCCCCATAACGAGGAGTGAAATGAAGGAGGATTCTATTTGCTGGAATTCCAGACATTTGAAAATCAAGCTCACTCTTGAAAAACCCATTAGTTACTAAACTTTATGGAGACAGCTCACGCTCAAAGTATATTGTCATCTTTTCTGCAGGATTCTTCACCTGTATTTCACTGTTCTCTCGGTGAAAAAGTCCAGGTGATTTGTAACAGCCAAGACATGAAATAGCCCCGGTTCACGGATTTTTCTTTATATTGTGAAAGTTACAAAAGGAAAATAAAATCTTAAAAGCTTGAAATCATTGTTTACACAGACTAAGGGTCGCTATTCCTCTTTTCCCAAGTTTCTCACGCACAAACTACTCTACATCAGAAAGAACTGTGAGCACAAAGTAGCAATTATCTCTTCAGCACTGCAACAGGAACATTAAAGAAGGGTGTGATTCACGACCTAACTGACACTCTGTGCAGAAGAGGGCACATGTCACCACTTCTGTTGTTCAGGTTTTGGGGAATGGTAGGAGAGCAGTTCACAACAAAGTGGAAAAATAATTTGCCTTCCCCCCACCCCCCAAACTGTAAAGCGAGATCTTTCATAGAAGCTGGGCTGGTAAGAGAATTTCTGCTGGTGTTGGATGCAGCGGTTATGTTGACAGGGTGCATATAACTCTCTACTCTACCACATTACTGGCAGCACAGCTTCCAAAAGGTGATGCTAACAAAGGAGCTCCTGCCATGTTAACTTTATAATGAATATATCCCACATTTCTCTATACTGCAGCAGGGTAAGATGAAATGCCTACAATAAAAATTTTAAATGCAGACTTCCATAGTTATGATGGAGATGATGCTACCTACATTTTGACCAGCAGACCATGACCAGACACCTTTAGAGCTTCCACTGTAACCCATTACATTACCAAATCATCTAAAGTTATAAAAATGGTTCTTAATTTGGGGAATCAAGCTGCTTATCCATATCACATTCACTACTTTTCTTTAAATACCATCTGTCGGTTCTTGAATTAGGGTGGAAACTCCCTGCCTTCCTTTGTGTAGTTGTAAAGCCTGCATCCACAGAGAAAAGCTTAAAAGCCTAACCATAAAGACTATGGTGCTCAGAAAAAAAGAAAAAAAAAATCCTATTTTTTAACTATAATAGAAATCTAACTCTAGAGCTTTGAGTATTTGAGATAAATAATCCTGAACAATTTCAATGATCACACTTTAACAAGAAAGCCACCAGTACCAATTATTTGGGGGGTTAGTTTGCGACTTACTCATCAACATTTTTGCAAAGTTTAAGAAAAGTCTCGGTGCAAGTGAGTTACTGGTTTGTACTAAGCATAATGAGCTATAATTTAAATAATTTGTTTCTTCCATTACAATGATGTGTATCAATGAGACACACTATAGATACAAGCAAACGTTTAAGTTCTCAATCAGTAATGTGCTCTTATTATATTGTCTTTCATTAGATATAAACAGTCACCTGAATTATTATAAAGTAAGAAATTACTCAGGCTTAAACCCAAAGCAACTTCAATTATCCCTTTATTTCAGGCATTTGAAGTGCTTAGTTATTCTTTCAGATTCTATTAAGACGTTATTGCTGCTTTATTGCCAGTAAAACAGTATGTTTTCAAGTCTTTATAATAAGAAGCCAAAAGGAACATCTGTATGAGGAACAAGCTGTTTGGTGTTTCCCCAAGAGATTTATCAGTTACGCTGAGTTCAACAAAAATCATACATCTGTACATAGAAATGTTTGTGCCAGTACATGCAGTACACTGTAGTGTATTCATATTTCATATTTATAAATATTCATTTGGGAAATTTCCATGCAAATGTCATTAACAGTGGTCTCTCTTCTGTAAATAAGCTTTTAAAGTACAAATCTCATTTGAGGGGTTATTACAGCTTCTAAAAGCAAAGACTTCTCAAGGATACTTTACTACTTAAAGGCAAACCCACATTAAATGCCTACATTTATTGGTTAAAACCTTGCTACTAGGTACAGCACCTTCAGCATTTGATGGAGTCCCATCGCACAGTCCTTTTTCTAATCCACTTTTTTATCTGCTAGCCCAACACCTGCTTCTCCTAAATGCTTCAGGACAATGGCAAGAAATAATGAATCTGACCAGTGTATCCATCCACAAATGATTTATGCAATACTTTGGGGGTTTCTGTTCTGTAAAGTAAACCCCAAGGATTAAGAATTAATCTCATTCTTAATGAAATTCAGACAGACAGATGACAGAGAGATATTATTTGGTTTCGCAGAGATTCCAAGCCTCTTCTGTATATTCAGGGATACGGAGCATGACATGTACCACAGCTTCACAAAGTACATAAAGAAACATTTAAGATAGAAGTATTGCTGTCTTTACATTGGTGCTTATTTTGATGGTATTTTTAAGTTGGCCTTTTAAGAAAGTTAATTTCCAACATGGATTATATGGTTCCTTATTTATACTCAAACATTCATTCACACTAACCAAACCATCCTTCCTGAACAGATGAGACATTTTGCTGTCATTTCCTCAAACTGGTTCATGATCTGCCACAATGAAAAAAATATTTTTTCATCCCACATTTCTGACCAACACTGCTGTTTTATCACTCATGTGAAATCAATACCATGATCAACCCAGCCTGGTGCTGCACTCCCAGTCCCTTTTTTCCCCTCCCTTTTCCCTTTCCCCCCTCTCCCCCTTACCCTTTTTCAGCACTGTGCCACAGACAGAGCTACAGTAATTTAATGTTTGAATGGGGAAGAAACGTTGACTTTTTATATTCTTGCCTCGTGTATCTGACATTCCAGATTATTTTGCTTGGTGTGCTCTCAAAAAATTGAATAAATACGAACACAACTGCGAGAACAGCAACAAAAAAAACCCACAGTATTTTTTTTTTCAACAGCAATCTTTATCTTGTGAGGTTTTCTTTCTCCTTGCATGTCTATGAAATAGAGACTTTCTAAAAGAACTTCCAGTAGGTAGCAGATATAACAGAAGCCTTGCTGATGCCCTAACACTATAAATCTGATTAATTTCACCGTTTGCTGTCTCTGTACTCAAAGAAGCTCTAATAAACCAACCTTGGGGGAAAAAAATCAGGAAAAATTGCAGAGAAATAGTATTTCAACATGGAAAGAGTACTGAAGAGTCATAACATCGTACCACAATCTTCCCTTTCAAATGAACCTGGACAATTGTAATGGAAAAATGCTTCCAGCATACTTGAATAAAAATCCTATTTATTCTGTCTCAGAGATTTGTAAAAGTTTACTCTCAATCATTAAACAGAAGCATTTAAGGAGATAACAGGCCACTATATGATAGAGAAATACATCCTGATAGTTACAATGGAATGAGTCTTCTCTGCTCTCTGGTAAAAAAAAAAAAAAAAAAAAAAAAAAACAAAAAACAAACAAACTATCAAGTTGCCTCTAATACAAATTTATAAAACACTAACACTTTTGAGTTTTCCTATTAAAAAACCACAAGAATTTTCTAAAAAGGTATCCTGGGAACACCACCACCAAAATCCCACCCCCTCACCCCCCCAAAGACAAAAATGTATATTTAAATACAAACAGAGAGCCAGATTTAAAACATAAGCACAAGGAACCGATTTATCAGTTTACTACTTCTTGATGTTCAGAGTTTATCTTGGTTGAATGCATTGAATGTTGACACAGAAATCCAGAGCAGTAACCAGATTATACTAGGCAATGAACTGGAGAAACTAAGAGTCATGGAATATGCACAGTTGTTCACTTCAGCTGAGAATAAACAAGTTCTTTTTAGACAATACGGCAGTCACATGGGGTTTATCCAAGTGTTTTTGTCTCAGCAGTATTTTGATTTTAAGTCATCCTTCCCATACGTGCAAAAGCAGTGGGATCCAAAAATGTGCAGTGATAAATCAATATGAGGATTTTGCATGTTACATTTACTTCTGGGCTCGTTTTTGTTGTTGTTTTCATTTACATAATTAATTAATTACAAAACCAGTTCCAACATAATAATAAACACTAGTTGATTTCACATGTTTGTCAAAAATCAAGAATTTGAATCATGCAAGCTGTAGCTTATTGTAAAGTCACTGTTCCTAGAAAAAGTGAAATGTCTACTGTGTCACTCTCACTATGATTATAATTGGGAAATAAAAGTACTGTGGCTCTTTCCTCTAATTACTTATTTGAGTAATTGCCTTTAAGATAGCGTAATGACTCAGTGTCTGCTTATCTAAAAATGTTTCCATAACAAAACCATTTGTGCTAACAGCCACCAAACTGTGAATTATGAACATCTGTCCACATACATGCACAAAAAAAGTGATGCAAAATTACCATTGCAAGCTGTGCCAGGGGAAAAAAAATGAAATATTAACAGGTTAAGAAAACAGCGCAACATGCTGTTATGCTTCAATAGTAATCATTTTGGCCAGGATTACTTTTGAATACTTCAAAATACCTGACAATGATAAAGCATAAAATGTTTTGCAAAGGCCACTGAAGTTTTCCAAAATTTTCTTTAGGCATCATAGCATCAAGACACAAGTTGAACTTCATTAATCATAGTGGTTTACTTAAAAATCCCTCATTTCCAGGCAAAATCTACAGAGCTATATTTACATGAACACATGATTATTTATTAGGTTAACTAAGAGGTTAAACAGGATTATACAACTGCCTCAAGCAAACTGGCCCCTGACTATGCCCTTCACTGGTTAGCACGCTCCTTCAGGCACTTCCCACTGACCTCGGGAGCCTCCACATTTTAGCCTCCTATGTCAAAGGTGAATACTCTGACAGCCAAACCAGCAGCTTTTGAATGACTGGTCTGTAGAAGCCATCCATGACATGCTATTTCACACTAATTAAATATGAGTTCAGAGAAACTAACTGATTTTCTCTCCAGCTGGACAGATACAAATTAAACAGAAAAGGCCATAATAACTCATTTACTCATACTGGAAAAGCAGTATGGCAAAACTTGCTAATTTCTTTAGCACTTCATACAAAACAGCACGATCTTGTCCATGCTGCCTGCTGTTACAGAGGAGGGGAAGACACTAAGAACATTTTGTGGAACATGCACTTTATGAATCATATCATTCGGATTATTAGGCTGTAAAAGCATTATCTGGACCAACACCAAAACCTCAACTCTGTATATATGGGGGTATTCCACTTTCCCCCTTACATTTTATGGTTAAGGCCATAGGCACAGCCCCTTGACCATGGTTTTGCTCAATCCATCCTTGAGCATTTCTTGGCGAGCGTACACGGGCAAAGGTACGGTCATGCCAAGCAAAGTGCTGCCAGGTAAGCGGTGTAGCTGGTCACGGGCCAGCTTGGAGCCGTACCTCAGCTTGTCCAGCTTATGAATAGTGATGTCTCCTCCATGAATTTTGCCTTGAAATGAGCTTTTCTAATATAACATTTATGGAAAATGATTTCCCTAAATTTCTGAAGGTTGTTGTGTTTGGGTTTTTTACTTGCTTAGAATTGAAACCTCAGCTTTAAAGAACGGTTTTTGCAAAGAAACCTTTTATGAGAGAAAGGCATCAACAGTATCCTGTGGAAAAACCAAAAACTTAGTAATTATGCAACTCACCTTTCTCATCTAAAACTTAAGGTAAGTTGTAAAGTTCTTTACATAGTTTCATAGCTACTTATGATTCAAAACCTCCAATACTATATTACACCTATAAAAGTGTATAGCATAAAATAGCTTTATAAGGTCAGACACTGATTTGTGCCCTAACATGTCATAAAAATTGTTATTGTATGCAAGAAATGGCAATTTTTCAAATATGGAAAGAATGATACAAAAGAGAAGTTGTATTTTAGCATTGCTCTCAAATGATACAGCATTGATGCTTATGTAGCAATACTTGAGCATGGAAACTATAATGGATCATTCCCAGAAGAGTCATAGTTATTCAGGCGTGGTCTATAAAAAGACTTTTCACTGAGATCCAGAGAATAGCCCTAGAAACTACTCTTACACTGGATTTAAACCTACAACACAAAGGAAGTACCACTTTGAATCAAAGAGGCAAGCACAAGTTAGGTGGCTGAGAGCAGAGGTGCAACGCAGATACCGTGCACAACTACAATGAAATTCTCAATTCTACAATACCTGAGGTTAGAAATACTAAAATCTGATTTAGCCAGATCGCTGCTCCTCTTTACCAATAGCTCATATTGTCTCTTAGCTCTCTGCAAATAATTCTATAGGTTTTCTTCATTAAGATGAGGTGTGAGGTACTATTGATGAGAATTTCTCCAGCTGAATGGATTTCTTTAGCTGTTTGCGATTTTGTAGTTAAATGTGATCTACCATGAAATGAGGATACTTCCTGAATATAGTTTCCCATATAATTTTTAGAATTTATGATTCCTTTTACAATTCCTAGCTATTAGTGTTTGTAGAGAAAACCATGAGGAGGAGCAAAGGCAGTGTATGGAACACCGTGCTGAAATTAGTTACACACAATTACAGCAGCCCAAGTTGCACAAAGTACAAAAAAAGCCCAAGTAAAAAACGCATAACAGAAAATAAAGCCTTCAGATTCCTTGCCTCCTAAGAAGAATGATCTATTTTAATGAAAAAATAACTAAGCAATTATTTTAATAATTAATTAAGCAATTATTTTAAAAATGAAGCATCACCTCTGGCATGGATAAAAATGACAACACAAAACATTTAGTCTTCAGCTTTGTGGGAACAATCATTGCAATAAACTGATAAGTGATCCACCACTCTAATAAGCTGTAAACATAACAGCAGATAGTAAGTTTAAAGTACCTAATAACATTTTAAGTAAAACAATTAAAATAAAAATGCAAGGAAAAACAACTTGCATTGATGTGCATGTATTCTGTCACAAATGATTTTGTCAGATAAGTAAAGCTATAGAACCATCAACCAGTTTGCATAGGTTTGGGAAAGTAAAGAAAAATAGGTCTATTTAAGCAATTCAGTAATATTTTATTTCCCAAAGAAATCATTAATCATAATACCTAGAAAGAAATATAAAAAAGGATACCAAGACTCTGTACACTTAATTTCTTGTTTGTGAAATTACAAAAACTGATCTGTCTGTGGTATATTTGGGCATAATTAAGATTATGGGCCTGTATAAAGTTACGCATTTGCTGAAGGCTATAAATATTTCAGGACAGAAGAGCTCGCAGACTTAATATACTGGCAGTCTTTGACATCCAAAAAGATCAAAAAAGCCCAATCAGCTTCTTGGAAAAAACATTACCAGATCACATAATATCTCTGTTTCTGTGTAATTCTTGGATAACTTGGCCTAGATCTCTCACAGGAACAAGAAGAAGTGATTATCAACCGAAACAAAATTGACTTTGATAAGCAATCCTAACAGTGGAAGAACTGCTGGCTTCTTAAGGAGTTCCATGTCTCATTTCCTATTCTAGGGTATTTCTACCACAAATGGATTTCACATAAAGAGCTAGGCATCCAGAAAGATATAGAATTTTAGTGTTCATGCTTAGAGACATGTCACTAAAACCTACAGTGATGATGATCACTCAATAGTTTAGAAGATCAGAGTTACACTTCAGTAACTTCAAAATTTCTGATTCACTCAACAGGTTTGCAAATGTTCAGCCTGTTCCTTAAAAGACATCTCAAAAGTCAATTGGAGACTGTTATGATTGTCAAAAACAAAAATCTTTTAAAGTATCTTGAGATTACCTGATGCTGCTGTGTTCATCCTTGGCTCTGTTTAAATTGTTTGAAAGCAAGATATTTTTATTAATTTCTTCACTGGAATATAGATGTGCTAACTACTTTGAATCAATACAAGACTGAATAAAGTAGATGACAATGAAGCTATTAAGTTAAGAAATTATATTAATATAAAGTTTTATTCCACTAGCAATTTCAAGGCTATAGTCCTATCAACTTTCCTAAACTGTAATATTATTGCAATTCATCTAGTATTAACAGTTAGCTACTGCCAGCATGTGGCCTGTACATAGTTCACGCTTAATTAATTCCTCACAATTTCTGTTACCCTGAAGAATAGCTCTAAAGAATATCCCTAGAAGGCAAAAGTATTGTAATTCAAAAACTCACATAAGATTGTTGTAACTTTTATGCAGACCAATTACTCTAAAAAAAAAAAAACACCAACATACCTTATCTTGAACATCATATTGTAGCATGAAAAATTAGCTTTCTAAAATTGTAATGTAACAAATGAAGATTTTTCTGAAGGAAAAAGTAACCCTTGATATCCAAGCGTTTGCAGTGCATAAGCCAAGTTACCTTCTGTGCATTGTGTTTTGAATATGCATTGCTAAGACTGATTATGAAAAAGGAGTGGTTTACACCCTTCAAAAAGTTATTTGTAAGGTGATATGCTGAAATGCCATCCATTCCTCCCAAATCTGGTTGCAAATTACGGGTTTATTCAGTGGAAGTTAGTCTGAGAAAGGCAAGAATAAACGACACACCTTCAGTCTGGCTGTCCTCACACTCCAAAGCAAGGACAGCAAACATCACTTGGCCATTATCTCAATTTATTATCAAAGGCAACTGCTCCAATTCGACTGTGTACTGCTAAAGGCATCTCTGTAACTTCATTACGCACCTATAAAATGCAGCTAAACATTTGAACTGATGAACAGCAACTTCATTGTTACTTTTCCCTGTGTATTTTCCTAATGCAAGGAAAGTTAGACTTCCACTGGCATTACAGGTATTGAATGTCTCATGATTTAAAAATAACACATCCTTTTATTTTTCTTTGTGCTCAATGACTGTATTTTCTCATCTAATGGAAAAGATGCCAAGTAAGACTGGAAAAGATCACAGCAGAGAAATCCATGTCAAGATACTATCTAAACAAAACACCTAGCTCAGGACCTTTGAATTGAAGCTAACTGCAGGCCAGAAGAATATTTGAGGGAAGATTTGCATATGCTTTGCCCTCTTTCCTTCTCTTCCATTTGTGCAGAGCCACATCTAAGACAGACCACCAGCCAGACAGATCTTTGGTCTCAGCCATTATGACTATTCCTATGTTCTAGAATCTTCTTTGTTCACATCAAAAGGCAAATAAAAGATTTAGATCAGGAATGGCCAGGCCTCTGGCTACCAACACAACCAAGTCAGCCACCTGAATCTGGAGCAGTAATTTCCTGCTCAAACAAGCTATAGACTGGAGGACTCCCAAGGGCATCACTAATCACAGGACCAGTGCTTGGAAGGGAACCTGAAAATTATCTAGTTCAGCCTACAACTCCAAAATGGGCTAAAGTCACAATCTAGCTCTAAATAGAACATCCTGCAACTTATTTCTGCAAAGCCATAGTATGAGATGCAGTCAACTATTTCATAGGTATGAAATTATATGAGGTCATCTTTGAGTATGGGCTGATAGATATGATACGCATTGTATATGAAATGGCTATTGACTTATATGAAAGATGATATGAAATGAAATTTTGGAATAGGTTAAAACTAAATGTGTCTATTAAAGTAGAATCAGTGCAACTTAAGCATTAAATCACTCTCACTGTTTCAATGCTAATTTTCCTAGCAAAAGAAATTACTGTATCAGAAGCAAATCTTAGCAAAATTGTTCCAATGTGATAATTGTGCTGCTGAAAGAAAATAAAATGGTCCTTGCAATGGACTGCCAATGAAAGTGAGAAACACAAAGCATAATTTGTCTCTAAAATTTTTGTCTTTCAAAATTCAGGTATAATGGGAATCTTAAGAAACACTTAAAATAATGTCTGATTCACAGGATGGGAAATGCTCTGATCACATGGGCCAAATGACTACCAGATGTGTATCTAGATAGGCAGAAGTAATCCAACGGTTGAGAAGCAAGCCCAATTTCTCTGATTCAGTAAACTCCTAATGAGATCTGCAGCACAGGTAGGCTGATTTCTTGTAGCATGGACCTAAATAAGCATCCTTGTAAGCTTTTCTCCAAGGAAAAGACAAAGCAAAAAGAAAGAACAGCTGAATGTCAGTCTTCCTGTCACATGGATCTCACTATGAGTTTATGTATGTGAGCTGGATGTGTATGAGAACACTGGGCAATCTAGAACACACAAAGTTTTCAAAACATGTAAATGCTTGCAGGGAAAAACTCCACGTTATATAGCATTATTAAACTGTTATATTATTTGATGCAATTTCCTTTTCCTGTCCTTCCTGATTTAGTAGTAACTGTACTCTTTTCAACTGGAAGAGACCTTCAGTAAAGTTACAAGTCTTACTTTTATATCTCATACTCTCAAAGTATGAAGTATCCACTGAATAATTACACACATACTCCATTTGTAAAACACTGACAATACAGTCTATTTTCACATAAAATGTACTCCTGATCAGTGCCACTTTTTCATAATTCCTGATTTTTTTTTTTGGTTTTAGGTATACTGGAGTAACCAATTGCCGAGAAAATCATAGCTAGTCAGGCCCATGAGCAATAAATTGTAATTCCACTGTGTTTTCATTTTTTTTTCTTTCTCACCTTAACAGAGAAATACAATCTCACTGAAATTTATTATCCAGAAATCCTTGCCTATTGGAGACACTTTAGCAAAAAATGCCAACAGAACTGAAACAAAAAAAGCCAACGAGTATTTGTCAAACAGTTTTTCCAAACACTTTATCATAGTAAGGTCAGTACCAGTGAAGATATATGCTCCATTTGTATGTTTTTGTATTTAGAAAGCTCAAAATCCATTTATATCAATATACAGAGCCAGTTTCCATAAACTAAGAACTAACAGCCCATGACAGTAGTCTTAATCTCAGTATTTCTCATATGGGAAGCACTCACAAGTCAGTAGAATTTATTTCACTGTGATTAACATAGACTAAAAATCTTTCAACATTTTTTTGCTACAGTATGAGAATGCTCTCTGTGCCTTTTTTTTTTTTTTTTTTTTTGTAGTAGTAGTAGTAGTAGTAGTAGTAGTTCATTTCCACGTCAGATTTTGAGTTTACATTACTAAAACAAGCAAACTTTACAGCACAACACACTGAGATAGCATAATATATAACTGGAAAACGAACATCACAAATTAGTCACTTTTCAAAGAGCTGTAAAACAGCCAGGTAGTACTGCGTCAGTTAAACACGGATAGACACAAGTAGGTCTGCAGGATACACAGAGAACAAATCTTATACTATAACTGACTGGAAAATCCTCTGCTATTCTAACTGGGGTAAAGTTTCGCCAAGACACCGCCACATGTGTTTCTTTGTAAAAAACTGCCTGAAGATCAGCCTCCACCTGACCACCCAGAGCACTTCAGCAACTTCATAGACTTACAGTGGGCAAGCTGCTAGGGGTTAGACACCAGGGAGTACACATCCATAGGGGCAGAAGCAGTGAAGAATTAATCAGACATGGATGAATGTTCCTCTTATAACTCCCATTTGCATTTTCAAATAATTTTGCACATGATGAGTCTACAGCCCCTGCAGATTAGCATTTTATACTTAATGGACTAAGAATTTAGGGCACCCCAAGGGCTTATAATTAAGGTTAATAAGGTCTACGGTCTGCTCCAGCCCATCTCCTTCGAGGTAAATAACCGTGTTCATACTGTTTTATATTACATTTTCCATTTCATTGATAAAATTAACATCTTATAATCTGTGCAAACATCCCCTTAAACCTGTGGGTTTTGCTAGCCATGCTTGTATTACTTCAAAATCTAGATTTCTAGATCTAGCAATGAAAACTGGTTAGGATTGTCAGACACAAATGTTAATACAACTGGGTTACAACAAAAAGGTAGTTGCTTTGAGATGGAGGAAGTCCGTATTAAGTTGTAAACAGGTATTTGACCTCGCATGTTCATGCAAATCAAAGATTCTGAATTGAATCTTTGTTCCTTTCATTCCTTATTACTAAGGCTCCCTAAACTCTTAGCGTAAGACAAGCACATTTATTTCAGTGTCTGGAAGCTCCTTTATTATTCACAATCATCAGTGAATTGGTTTCTGCAGCAGGACTCTTTTACAGGCAGGCTCTTGCCTGATCCTTTTGAACCCAGAGCCCTCCCCTAGCATTTCCTACTGCATAGTCTGCACAGGTGCTGCTGTGAACCTCCTACTTGTCCGACTGTTGTAACTTCTAACTGATCAAATCATCTGATGCTTATTATTTCTAAAATCTGTTTGCTGAAGTTCAGAACCATGTAATTCACGTCATTTTACATTAGGTTTTCCTAAGAATCTCCCCTCACAGCTCCAGCATGCTCTGCAAGGACTGCAAGGGCTTCAGAAGAGGACAACAATCTGTGCAGTTTCCTGCATAATACACTGCAATTCTTGAGGATTTTGAAAATTACACAATAAAAACTCAAAAGAGCGGTAAGCCCCGTCTTTACTATTTTTACTGGTGAAGCTCGGGCTCTGTGGGCACTGGTTAGGACAACAGCCCTGAGTGCTTGCTGCCCAACAGCCTTTCATGGCAGGTGGGGCCAGGCCAAGGCCATCGCGCACCTGGGAACAGGGAAGGAGGCACAGGCAGAGCCCCAAGCAGACCCCAAGCCAGGGAGACCCCCACCCTGCAGGCTTCTCGGCAAAAGCCTCCCCTTGGAAAGCGCCAGCTGTCAAACCCCACCAGCCCCTTGGGACTTCATGAGGCAGAGCTAAACCATCAACCCACAGCTTGCTGGCAGAGCGAACACCAGGGAGAAGGGACAGACACTAGGAATATTTTGTATAACTTTACCCACACTGTTAAAGAGCTTTTCTCTATTAATTAGATCATTTGGATCATTAGACTTTTAAAGCATTATTTGGACTGATGAGTAGAACTCTGTTGCATATCTGTATATATTTGTGTGTTTGTATAAAGATAAACATATTTATGGGGCCTTCCCTTTTTCCTCTAGTCAGAGTTTGAGTTAATGAAGCGCACAATACAGACAAATTATAATTTCTCTTTAGAAAGAATCTGATTGCAATCAAAATAATCAGAAAGCTCATTTCAGTAGGTTACCCTATCATTCAAGTAAAACATAAATCTATAAACTTACAATATACGATCAAGATCATATCTGAAATGTATGTAAGCATTTGTGAAGGTTAAACGTTAACTATGTTGCACTTACCAAACCTGTCAGTGTAATGAGCTGGCACCCTTTGAATATGCTTTACGTTATGTTCTCCTTGGTTTGCAGCTTTTTAAAAAAGAGTATTATTAGTAGATCTGTTAATCTAAGAAGAACACCAGGTCTAATTACATGAAAAATGTTAAATTGCTGGGGAAAAAAAAAAGTTACTGAAGTCAGCAGTTGTTCTTTTTCACACTCCCAGCACATCCCAGGGTGGCATCTCTTGAGGAGCAATTAGCTTTGTCAGGGCAACCGAATTCAAACACACAAAGATGTCGTTTTTCCATATTAAGAAACATTATTAATAAAGAAATTATAGCAAGTTGTCATAGACTACCCAATTACTGTAATAACAATCCATTTCTCTCAAAGCTCAGGGGAAGGTCTTCACAACATTAAGGTGGCAGAAGAAAACACTGTACTGTTGCTTAAAGTAAAAAAGGAAACCAAATGGCATTGCTGTTCCTGACTGGCTGTATGGGAGTGTTGAGCACAGATACAATAGTAATACAGAATTCATTTATATTGTGCAAAAACTGGCGTCAGAACAAAACCAGTTAGAGCTAAAGCTTTATATTTTAGTTTGCATTCAAATATACATTAATACTAATGATTAGGATGATGACAAAATGTCTGTCACAATGTGACATAATCAAGCTTTTTATTGTAATTCTAGAGTATCAATGGTGTTTCTTGGCAAGGAATAAGGTCTTACCTCAGCAAATTTCCTATAAGATTTCTAATATGTTTGCTATCTGTTTATGCCAAGTGAAACTATACAGAAGCTTAAAGATCCTTTTTATCTGCCCAGGTACTTCTTGCTTACTGATTACTGCGACACCAACCTGCCAAATAATAACTGTCTCTGATATTGTTGCCAAAACACACATTAAAACCATAATAGTTAAAGCTATCAAAAATTCTAATAAAAAAAAAGTTAAGAAATTTCTTACCAATTAGAAGTTAAAACAACAGAAGCAACCTTCAAAAACCTAACTAGCAATCATTACACAAATTAATAGCAGAGTTCAAAATTGTTTAAAACACAAAGCTGAGAGTCTTGATATCAACAACTCCACAAAACTAACCGTGAAACTTATTTATATAGAAGTTACTTCCTTTCCACATTATACAGAAAAGAATGCAACTGGGTTTCTTGTGATTTTCAAGGCAACGTAGCTTCTGACAGAAGAGTGGTCTCTTTTTTACTTACAAAGGTTTCAGGACAAAAGGTCACAACCACATCAAATGACAGTGAATGAGGAACAAAGGTCTTCAAAACCAGCTCACCAAAGGCTTTAGTTTTTTAGCATGTTGCTTAAGATGCATCTATTTTCCTTCTGTACAGTCAGAAAAACTCACCGTCTTCCCTGGAGTGCTTTGAGGCCCACCCTGATTGCTCTGCAACTTCCAATTGGTTTTGAAGGTCATTGTTTTTTCTGGTGTTTCCCTTTCCCACTCAGAAGTGGTTGAAACCCTCCAATCCAGCAGGATTCAGCCTTTATGAAGTGCTGCCAGGTCTCCTGCTTACTGAACATTCTACCTGGAACCATGACACCATTACTGTTAGGTATTTCAAGGGTAGCTGTTTCAGCAAGCTGTCTTAAAAAAAAAAAAAAAATCGACAAAACCTTCACAATGTTTAATTAAATTGTTCACAGGCATTACAAACACAAACATCATCTCCCTGTGGCTGGTTAGGCATGCAAGGAATCAAAGTATTAGCTTACATCCCAACCCAGTTACAAAACTAGTCAAGATTCTGGAAATCTCTGCATTAGATTATTAAAATAGCAAATCTTAGATAGATAGATAGAGTGTGAACAGCAAAGACTATATTTACAATTTCTAGGGCCAATATAGTCATACTGGCAGCTATTACTACTACTATTACACATGTGTGCATACAAACAGACACAAAGTAATTAAAGGACTGAATCTAAAAATCTTTCCTTAGGAAAAGAAAATTTGAAGTTCTGTAAACACAACTGAAATGCTACCTAGTCAAGGCACAGTACTTCCATTTTAATTATCCATTGCCAAGGAGGAGCTTCACCACAAAATATCAAAGATTAAAAGCTAAGTGAAGACTTCACATTAGGAGAAATGATGATCAAAGCTGTGCATTACTTAACAGGTAGAGCAGGATGCCAACTCTTTTAACTAAGGCTAATAGGGAACTTTCTGATAAAGTCATTTTTGCACAAACTGGCAACTATGAAAAAAAATAACAAACATTGTTTGAAAACTGAATGACTATATTGAATTTCTCAAACATTTTTAGAAAACATTTCAAACATTTACATATTTGGACTTTTTTAAATACAATATATTCTTAGCGAAACATGTTGATCTGAAAAAAAACCTCAACCAATTCAAATGAGTATTTTTTAGAATAGCAAAGGTAGCAAGAGAGTTGAAGTTATAAAGCACATGTCACGTAACTGGCTTCCACACAGTTTAAAAAGCTTTTTACCAAGCTTTCCCACACTTCCAGGTTCAAGGTTAATACAGCAGAAACAGGGGTCACCCTCATCCAATAATACAGATAAGCCCTTAAAAGTTCCACACTGACTTCAATGGCTGCTACCTACGAGACTAAAATTAATACCACTTCCCCCTTCACCGGGGGTTAATCGTATATTTTGCTTCCATAACTTTCCCCTGCTTCTTTCTATAGTATGAAAAATGAATACTACTTGAACAGTTCTCAGCAATATACACCAGCAGCAATGACAATCTAATTAAGAACTCATTTATTTTCTTCAAGGATTAGCCATAGTTCAACCAATATTGATCAAACACATGTAAAGAAGAGAAAGACATACGAGAAAACAATTCCACTGGATTCCCAGTTACACAATACATACATTTCAACTTCACAAGGGACTACTCTTGCAAATATGTCACTGTGACTATCATGAAGGATTCAAAGGAACTACATATTTAGAAAAGTTAAAATATTTAGGCGAGATTTCTCTCTCATCTCTGATAACATTTCAAAATGTAAACTACACTGATAATAGCATGAATATTTATATATTGTTCAACAGGGAAAATGAATGTAAATTAAACAACTGATAACATTGGTAATAATTGTTGGTATCCATCTTTTTCACAAATCATTCTTACGTGGCACCAGCTATGTTAGCATGAACTCCAGGAAATATTACAATTGTGCTGTCACATGTCAGTGCTTGTTTGGCATCTGCAGCCTAGATGATTTACTTGCAGGGAGCTGTGAATACAGTCATTCCGTTATAGCCTTTCATAAATAGAAGTGGCAACCATGAAGAAATTATTCTATCTTTTGTATGCAGTAAAGCAGACAATTCCTGTTAGGCTATATATCCTTTAAGATTACAGTTAGCACAGAAAAAAAATATCTAACTCTATGCAAGTAAGAAAACAGATCTTCTGGGATGGGTATTAAAAATAGAAAAGTATTAAACCAGATTCAAAACACCATGGAAACTAGCTTTTAAGAAACTCAAAGAAATGCTACAGTACTTTCCTTCAAAATTATTTATTTTTTTTCAGCATTTCTGCATTTTAATCACTTTTGGGAACACCTGACTGTTATGCACTGAAGTATTGCTGGTAAGTTAAATCAAATAACGTCTTCTTGAAGATGACAGCCAAGAATATAGCCTGAATTTCTGTTAGACATCAGCAAGATGCCATACCAGATAGGATTTACTTGTTCTCTATTTAGGCTTCTAGCAACCACCATGCCAAAGGTCACTTACTGCCCCCCTTGCTGGAGAACAAAGAGTATGCTGAACCATGCTGTACACCACCCCTGTTAATATAAAAAGTTGTAAGGAAAAAGGAAGATAAAACTTCACTTGTTCTAAAACTTCATTTAGTTTTTAGAATTGTTTGAGGAAAAGAATTAGTTTCTGAGCACTCACCAATTTTCCTTATTCACCAATTTGTCTTCCGTTGCTTTCCTCATCAAGGGTTCTTCGCCAGGACAATAAATGCATTTTTTTTCCATGCTCCCCATGATTTTCTGGCATGAATCCAGGTCCATGCAAGTTGACTCCAAAAGCTAAGCACTGGTCCAGAGAAGCCATTCTCTGTGCCCAGCAGTCCGAGGGATGAAGTATGAACACCCACCCAGAATTCACTTGGAGTTCTGCAGCAAAATGGATAGCTGGAAAAACTCATTAACTTCAATTCCTTCTATTTTTGAAGGAAACAAAATCCTGAGAATGAGTATCAGCCAAGAATAAATAAATACTTTCCCCAAGTAGGATAACTATTCTGATGAAGTGAGTTCTAATAGTTCGTCTTTGCGCTCTCCCTCAAACCCAGACTTCCCAGCCTGCATATTCATCATCCCACAATACACCGATACGTTATAGCAGGCAGGGGTAGGACTCTGCTGTATTCACAGACATCTCCTAGCCTATTATGACTGTCTCTTTTTGAGCACAAATGCGATTTTACAACTTTAATCCTACATCCCTCTGAAAAAAGAGAATTTGCATTTCCTCAGACGAGGACATCAGTGCCAAATTATGTAACACTGGTGATTTGGTATGCCAGCTACACTGAGTACAGCAGGTGGTTTCATAGGAGACTATCTGCTTCAAATTTGAAACAAAAGAACTCCAAAGAATATCCACTTCCAAGGAACAGAAAGTTGACTGCACAGAAGGAAACACACCATGCACACATGTTAACTGTTCTGCTTGCTTATACCAAGAGACACCAAACAGCAGTAATTCTTAGCTGCCTTAGAAAATACCAAATGGTGCTGTAATGGGGACTGTAATTTTCCTCACCAGTTTGCTAGAAGAAATAATGAACGTGAACTAATTTGGCACCCATCTGTCTTTAAAGCCACAGTACTTTTTTTTTCCCACCAACACTTTTCGCAACAAACTGCAGGGATCCTGTATGTGATATTTGAAAATATCCTTTATGCCAAGCTCTTAGGCATACCACTGTCTCTCAGCATGTCCCGAGCACCTTACACACTACAGAACCAAACTGTCTACTACTGAACTCATTGCAAGAAAAGGGTTGGAGTATGGAAGATCAGTGCATCTTTGGTGATTGTAGTGACTTGGTTCAGTGAGAATTGCCACATATCTGTATGCTTTTATATATTAAAAGAAAAAGAACTTTCTAGGCAACTGCCCTGAGTTACTGTTGCAACCTCCAGCAGCAAGGTATTCCAGAAATTTTGATAGAAATGCACTAAGTATGCTAAATAATCAGTATTTAGATCAGTCTGCATACCTCTATTAGCAGTACTTGGCAGAAAACGTAACATAATCCTTCTGGAACTGTCAGTCATTAGGATATGAGACATACTAGCAGCACTAATGAGGGTGAGGTGGTTACCGTCACCTGCATTTTTACTCTGCTACACCAAGTTCCTCTCAGGGAGCACAGGCAAGGGGGAGGTTACTGAGGGCACCGCCACCAACCTTCTGTGCCGTGCCAGAGCTCCAGCCAGCCTGCCCCGGCGGCAGGGCTCAGCGCAGGGCATAAGGCTGCAGGAAAGGGGGAACAGGCACAGAGAGATACATCATCACGGGATTTACCACTGTTTCAAAAGCCTGTATTGATAAGAGAAACACAGCTTTGTGCTGAGAAGGCTTTACGGAAGGGCTGCGAGGGAGGCTAAGCAGCCCATTAAGAAGGAGAGGGGGGGAACCCCAAATGTGGAAGGAAAGTGAATTTCTGTGAAAACAGTGAGTTCATGTTTTCAAGTACGTTACACAACACACAGGGAAATACTGTATTAAGCCTCTCTCCAAAGCACACTGTACAAGCTTTCTATAAAGGTAATTCTGCCACTGAAGGCGTAAAACAGGAAACATATTATGAAATATATGGAAAAAAATATTAAAAATATATACAAAAATACACAAAATAGGAAAACCATAATTAAATCTAATTAGGAAAACAATCAGTAGAGGCTGGGAGAACTAATCTTGGCTTGGAAAGGTGGCCACAAACATTCATCTTCATGCTTAGCAGTGCTAAAACCAGGAAGAAAAGGCATAAAATTCAATTAACGATGGCCCTATCTATGGTCTGTCTACTTTAATTTGCACTGCAGACTAAAAGTGTGGAATACCTCAGTGAGACACTCTGTTCAGCCATAGATTCTACATTTACTCTGTAAAAACAAGAAAACCAATTAAAGTATACTCCAGAAAATTCAGAGATAACATACGTACTTAACAGATATTGAATAACAAGACAGACCCTGAGATGTTCATCAGAATCAACAAAAGGGGTAAGAAAAATAACACTTGAGAAACCATGCAAATTATTCAAACAGTTTCTGTGGAAACCTTTAAGGCTCAGTATCATGTTCCCAATCTATACAATTCCAAACCTTTTTTCTTAAGCTTGTATGTTTGAACCTTTAGTACCATAAATAATAGTATTTATCATGTAAGTTAATAAACAGACAATCTGGAAATTAGAAGACAGTTTACCTGTGACTACAGCAAGGACCCAAACTTGCCTCTGGTTCCACAGGACAGCCAGTCAGTGCAGTTCCTGTGGTCGCTATTTTGGGGTGTTTTCTCCAGGTTTTAAGTACTGGTTTGGCTATCTGCTGTTTACACTTCTTACATAGTAACTACATTGGAAACGAGACATTAACGCCAGGTTTTTCAAAAGGTCCATTATGAAGGTAAGCATGCAAATGGGGGTAAGGCACTAATGAGACTGGCAGATTTTCTTTAATGTTTTTATTATTATTATTTTGTGATTACAAAAGGTCTTTGTCGGTTCCAAGTTAAAAATATTTATAGTACTAAAAATAGCAACTAAACATTCAGTTCTTCATAAAGATATTTTTAGGCACATAAACACTAGCCAGTGCTATGATTTACATTTTAGGAATATATAAAATAGGTCTACATGGGAGACTTCTTTTGGTATTATTGGGAATCTGCAGCAGGAAGACTGACATGTCATTAAAGACTACTGTGAGTTTGAGCTTTGGTCTCGGTTTATACTGGCAGCTGCCTTCACTTGATCCATCTCTAAGTTGCTACGAAGTTGTCTGGGCTCCATAGTCAAAGGCTTCTTGAAATGTCACCCATATAATTGCATGACAAAAACACCCAGACTGCTTCAGGTAGACCTCTGTCCTTGACTTTCACCATTCAGCTTTGCCTTTTAAGTGAGATTCCCCACCGTCTTTATCCAAAAACTAGCAGAAGCCCAGCAATAGCACTCCCTTTCCACTACACAGACATACACAAAGTTAACCATATAAATTTAGTGCTGGATTTTACCTATTTCCTTACAAAATATGAAACACTCATGCCCTTAATCACTGAAGAAATTGTCCACAAACATTCTTAATTATGAAGTACCTGAACTGTCCTATTGACCTATGCTGATTCCATCTAAAATTGTTGAATACACGATGCTCTGAGAGGGTGAACTGGATAAAAGAAGAAGTTATGTACATGGTCGTAACAGTCATGTGTAAAGTGGTTTTGAAACAGTAAACAAAAACAAGTTGCAGATCTATTACTTCATAATGTTAAAAAGACACCCCAGTGTCTTACATCAGAAAATGTAAGGAAAAAAAAAAAAAAAAGAAATTGTATTATACTGTACATAAAATTCACCAGTCCAAGATATTTGAACAAATTGTTTATTAAGACAGAGTAGCAGCTAGGCAGATCATTCACTGCAGTATTGAATAAACTTTTAATAACTTCTTAAATGCTTGCTTTGAGACATAATAAAATTACTTCCTGGCATTAGAAAGAGACTTACCTGATGTATAGATAATCAATGACTGTCTATTCCACAAAGACAGATACAAAGCTACTGTTGATTTAGACATTGGCTTTTTCCCCACCCTTACATATTGCACAGTTTATTCTAGCCAAATCCACTGAAGAAAAAAGTATTTATCCGAAACGTAAGAGGAGAACATTTCTGAATAACTATATGGAAATAAGCAGTAGGCTAGATAGCAAATGCCTTGCTAAGCCTTTTCTATCTCCAATTCCCAAGTCTTTTTGAGAAGGCACTTGCACTTGCTGTATTCTAGGAATATTAGTACTAATCTTCATGAAATCTAGAAATTAAAATAAGAAAATGGCATTGTAGTAGAATGTAATTGTTAACACATTAGAAAGTCCTACAACTTTCAAGAACTTTCCTTGTATTGTCTCCACAAATCTGGCTTTATTATTTCCAAAGGACTGACTGAGAGCCAATTGTCAGTGATGGCACAAAGAACAAAGGTCAAAACTAATTTAAACAGGTCAAAGAAAACATAGCAAAAAGGTTTTTTTCCTGCTTTTTCTTTTCTTTTTTTTTTTTTTTTTTTTTTTTTTATATATAGGCAGCATTGTGCTGCAACATAATAGAAAGCAACCTTTTGAAAGGATTGCTCTGAAAATGTAACAATTAGTGAAAGAAAAACTCCCCGACCCACTACCTGTTAAGGTAGCAAATGTGTTTCCAAAGATACCGAAAGAAGACACATCAAAGACTGAACCCTCTTGAACAGCAGGAGGTGACTCCAACCAGTAACTACGAAGAATCACATTTTACATACCAACATGTATGTACCCAACACACACAGACTAGGCTCTGCTCCTACTCTGTCACCTTGTCTGGTAGAGCTATGAAAATGTATCACATATTCTGATGATAGCTCAGCTACTCTGATGTGTCAGGGTAGCTGCTTCAGAAGCAGGAGCTCAAATAATTGTCCATCAATATTAGAAAGGAAGTTCCCACTCCTTCCTGCTCTGCCATTCCGACAATGTACCTTGCTCCAGGCCCCCTGTGAGCTATTTAACTCTCAAAACTGGTAGCACACAAACCCAGAAAAAAATTGCAAAGGTTTATGCTATTTTAACGAGTTATGTCATCCCACAGAGTGGTCTAGCAAGCAGCAGGGTGGGGAAAACAGAAAGGGTGGAACCACCCAGCTGGCAGCATAGAGCGATAATTTTCCGATCATTAGGTTTTATGTACACACATTGGGAAAATAATTGGGAATAATGGATTAATCTATTCTCAAATTATTTCCTGTAATAATGACTAGTCTAAAAGGAAATGAAAGGCAATTGTCTTAAAATTTGCAATTGTATATCAAGCATGTGAAGAGTAATGTCAGTTGGAACAACTGGAAAAAAACAGAAGTTAAAGGGAAGCAGCATCTACTGCAGAATATTTTCCACACATTAATGCATTCCTGGAATGCCAAAGGCCATAGAGGGCTTTAAATTATTTTTTTCTTATGAAGGAAGAATAAGAAAGTTTATTTCTTGGAAGCTTAATAAAATATGACACAATGTTATTTCTCTGAAGGCTCTCAAGCAGTCTTCGAGAGTCTGTATGAGAATTCCTGATTTTTGCAAGGCCAAAGATACTGTTTACTTTGACCTCTAACAACATAAAAAAAAAACCTCCTGAAACTTTTAAAGGCTAAATATTCCATTTAACACAAAACACAATTTAAAGTGTCTATTACAAGGTGCTTCAAGCACCATAAACATAAACCATAATCAGTCATTTAAAAAAAAAAATGGTAAGACAAGTAAATTATCATACATTTTTCTAGTAATAACCATTTTAATATCAGTATTTTATTTCCCTCCCTTTGGTGTCTAGTAACATCTCTTTATCAATACTATCAAGTACCATCAATATGACCACTGCACTCCTAAAATTTCTAATATTGCTAGAAAACCAATGAACCTACTACCACTGCATTTTACCATTTAAAATTATTCAAATATTTAAAATATTTGAAAGAATTTCACGTTTCTTTATAAATATTCTCACTAAGTATGATTTCAAGACACATTTCACAAACCAAGGTTTTCCACTTCCTCAAAATTATTTCCAGGTTGTCTCTATATGCAGAAACACCTTTCTCCTAGGTGACCAGTAAGGGATACTTCTGTAGCTAACTGAACACGTGGGTTTGTAAGCTAGTAATAAGAGACCTGTATGTTATAAAAATTCTTTAGAGAATCACATTGTTTATCAGAAAGCTCTTTGGCATGCTCCAGACTAACCAAGACTACACCTGACCACCAACACCTTGTAGTGCCAACTAACAAGGTGAATTCTCAAACCTTCTAAGCACATGCAGGTGAAACCCTCAGGCTCACGGCAGCCTGAAACCTGTAAATGTCATCCAAAATGTAATACAATGTTCTATTAAGTCAAGGGGTGGTAAAAGTACTATTTCATCTTACCAAATAGTCACAAGTCATTTATGTCTTCCATCCTAATATCACCAAGTTAAAAATCTAGTTCAGAACTACTTTTAATAAGCAAAGTTCTCCACTAGTACTCCAAAGAAATTTTTATGAAAATCACAACTAGATGAGGACTATGGCTAATCAGGAAAGCTTGTTAATGATAGCAATAAGAAAAAAGAATGGTCATTTATAGAAGAAGCACTTTTATAAAAAGCATCATTTTATATGTCTCCATGAGACTACTCTACAAAAATTTATTTGTACTACATGGGTGCTCTGAAAAAGTAAAGACAGCAAATACACACCTAATTCAATTGTATTCTCTGTAGCGCTAACATAAGTACTTCTACAAAGCTTCTCCTTTCAGTATTTATCATAAAATAAAACACGCTATACTGACTTAAAAAGCTGCAACAGGAGTCTCACTGTCAAGCTGCAACGAAGGAAAGCAATAGTTACAACGTAATTTGCTATTAGGATTGTGATAGTAGAGCTATTTATTTTTTACTTTTAGCTTAATTTTTTACTTACCTCCTTTGAATACACTAGTATTACTGTTGTTTTCTGCATAACTAGACAAGTACAAATAAACAGCCTTCAAAGTATATATTGATGTATCATTTGCATTAATTCCTTAACACTTACTGTCCCAAGAAAAGTCTCAGAGGAAGGCTTGTCTAACTTTGAAAAGGTAACTGTTATTTTTAAAACACCATCTGAAAGCATACAGAATATGTAACTTTTATTTGGCCATCCACTTAACTAAGATATCAGCTAAAAAGATTATTAGCACTGAAAAAAACCCCAAACATTCAAAAAGATGGAACTGTAATTGTAATAAACATTATTTTGTAGAACTTGAAGATGAGAATATTCATTTGCAGGTTGCAGGACATACGCCAGACCTGGAATAAAACCAACTGACACGACCAGAAAGGTGTCACTCAATTGTATTTTTTATTTACTTTAAACAATATAATCTAGCTAGCCTATCTCCCATCTTCTTTGCTAATCAGGATGGTATTTTTGTAATGGTAATTTAAAAGCTAAACGTTCCAACTAATTAATAGAACAAACCCACCACTTAAAACTCAAAACAAACCCAAAATGCTCCTACAGTGACAGTTTCACCATTTTCTTGCCCCAGGGTATAATCTTTTCCTTAATGTGTAATGTCTTCATTACATTCTGCAGCGGTGCTGCAGGTGGAAATGGTGCTTGCAGGGTCTGTAGGCTGGCACTGCGGATCCCCTGCAGTGCACAAGAATGTTCACCAGCTGTAGGTCAAATATATAGTTTATACAGTGTGGGTAAAGTGTTCACAGCTGAGCTTCTTTTACTGCCACTTCATAGTCTAACTAGCACTGAGGACCGTACAGAGCTTTCACCATCCTCAGTTGTAAGAGTACTTCCAGAGAAGAAACTCACAGGAGAAATATCCCTTAAACACTCGTATGTCCTTACCAAACCTGAATATTAAAGCTGCTATTTAAAGTCAGCGAAATAAATGTACATACATGTGGGAATTATTCCTTCTCTTTGCTTAGAAAAATCTGTAGAGAGCAACTAAGAAAGTGCCAAATACCCTGTAGTTCTATTGGGCTTACCTAAAAATACTCTCTTACCATGAAGTGCTTAAAATTTAATCTCATCCCACAATGCTTTGTGTAAGAGTGACTTCAGCTGACTGTGTACCTTTCCATACAGAATCATGACCTTAGATATCTAATGAATGAATAATGGAAATGGAATGAAAGATGAATGAAAAAAATAGACAGAATTTATGGGGCTTGCTGGGTAGAAGAACACTTTGTAACATATTAAATTATCTAGGTTAAATTAGCTACAATAGTGTAGGAATGGATGCAGGAAATTATGGTAATGGTATGGTAACGCAGAACCTAGATAATTTGTTTTTCTGTCCTGTAGATACCACAAATGTCTACCCAAGATGATCATTCTAAATTGACCCATTATGAATTGGGTCAGAACACCCTTGTTTCTCCTTTAAAGAAACCCACTCCTACTACACTCAACTAGACAGTTTAAACATGGGATTTTATAATGGAGCCTGAAGCAGAGCTTTTATATTTTAAAGCCTACAATTAAAATTAACATTTTGAAACTGAATAAGGACTTATCATTTTTTGGTATTTTTGCCTTTGGTCAGTGTTAAGGAAGCTTCTGTAGGTCCAATGAACTTGAGAATTCTTTATGCTTTGCAGTATTTTATCTCAAAACTTAAATAACCTGAATTGGTTACATTTCTACCCACAAGAGATGAACCGACAGACTGCCTCTGAGAACCAGAAGCAAAAGAAATTAGGAAGATACTTGTTTGTTCACCCAAGTCACAAATCAGAGCCAATATCTGAAATTTTTATAAAGCAAGTCACAAAACTATCATATTAGCATTTACATAAGATTTAGACAGTGCTTCTAGACTGAATTAGTATAGAATAATACAACTTCAGAATCTAACATTTGCTACATCCTCGTGCAAAATTTGTTTAGAGGAACATTATCTTCTAAATTTTGCTAAATTCTGGCAGTTTTTTAGAAGCAGTTCCTAACAACTGGCAAGACTAGTAATATTTATGTAGAAAAGGATTTATTATTAGGACCGTATGCCATTTTTAAGAACCACAAATGCTAAATTAAGCAGTTTGTGATACTCAAGTCCATGACTCTGCAAGGATTTATGGACACTCACATCACTTAGCACCAAGCCTCTCCACAAGGTATTTCCCAGAAACAGCTGTATTTGACACCCCTCTTGGAATGGCAGTGTGCTTGAATTTCTCCTTATTTTGAAGAAAGGATGAACTTCATGGGCTACAGGTATTCTTTCATAGGTCATCCTGTCTTTCTGGTTTAAGCAGGTCCACTTTGTTATCCTCATTAAACATTAACTGTTTCATTGTCTTTATTCACTGTAAACAAACATTAATATATTTTTCTCATAATTTTAATGAACACAGAGTGAGCCATGTCATGGAAGCATAGAGACGCTTCTGCTGCAGTTGAAATTCCCTAGACTAAGTGCAGAATAAAGATACTGTAAGCTTGTTTGGTGTTTGTGCAAAGACTTTTTCCTTTTTTTCCCCACCCTCTGATCTGAACAGATTTAGCAAAGTTTAAAAGAAGAAATTGAAATACGGAGTTGAACTCACTTTATCAGAAATAACATACAGCTTTAGCAGGCCACAATACCTCTTAAACTGATGTTAAAATGTCGGACGATATAAGTTGCCCACACGCCAAACTTATCAGCAGTTAGATAACAAGAAAATTGACTTCACTGTAGATCTACAGTACAAGAGCCTTCAGTCTCATAACAGATGCTTGGCAAACTGCTTTTTGCTTTTTAAAGGTCATCTGTTTTATCCTTTCAGGTTCTGAAATCAGAAGGTAAGAAGATGTATAAAGAAAACAGCCCAGCCTCTTCTGAGATCAAGGAAGCAACAAGCATTACACAATGACAAAAACCAAGCCAGCTCTGAGTCTCATTTTTTCACCATAACATGTTAGGTACTCTTCTTCCAGTTTGAATGACCATGCTCCCATTAGGTGCAAGAATGGAAACACATACACCAATCGTGACTTCACAGAGTTGGTAACATAATTTCTCTACGGGGTACTCAACTCATTGTGTCACATCCAGAACACAACCTCTTAAACGCAGCAGTTGCTGCTGAAGAGCGAATCAAGCTATTTCTGTACGGATTAAAAAAAGTAAAACAAGGCAGCCCAGTGAGTACAATAGCCTTAGAGCGAAACTAGTAACATGATAGATGATGTATGATTATATTTTATAAGAGCGTGTAGTAACAGGACAAGGGAGAATGGCTTTAAACTAAAAGAGGGTAGATTTTAGATATTGGGAAGAAATTCTTCCCTGTGAGGGCGGCGCTGGCAGAGGCTGCCACCAGCAGCTGTGGGTGCCCCATCCCTGGGGGTGCTCAGGGCCAGGCTGGACGGGGCTGGGGGCAACCTGGGCTGGTGGGAGGTGTCCCTGCCCCTGGCAGGGGTTGGAACTAGGTGATCTCTAAGGTCCCTCCAACCCAAACCATTCTATGATTTTATGCTATTTCATGTAATTTGCCACTTACTTCTAAGAACCATTTTAACTGACACTTTCACTTTTAAGAGTTGATGGGTTTTTTTTTGTTATTAATTTCTTAAAAATCTGCTAGGACTTATAACTGTTTTCTGTGCATTGGTAATCAATTGTTCTTCAGTTAATAAAGAAAAATTACTACCTTGGTGTTCACTGTGTTGCCTTGTTGGAATTATTACTACTATCTGGCAAACACCAAAAATCAACTCTCCAATTCAAAGAGACTAAAAATGAGGACTTTGCCATGGGAAAGAAAGGGAAGTCACCTGGATTAACACATGTAATACTTTATGCGAAATACTTTATGGATATTGCTTCAATCTCCAAAAACCTGACTATATTGCCAATTTCTGGTTTGTTGTTTCTCACTAAAACCGGAAGTGAAACCTCTTCTTCCTTTTAAAAGTAACATACCACAGGCACAGTGGTAGAGCTATTGAAGAACAGGGCTTCCCTTGCCATCACTAGTGCTGCATGCTGCTCTAAACCCCTCTAAATGCTCAAACAGAAAATGAAAAGTCTGAAGTTTGGGTTTAGTTTGGTAAAAAATTTCCACAATTTGTCCAGTTACTTTCCTTTGCATGGAAGAACACAATTGGTACTACGCACAATGCACTGGAAGCCACGGAAGATGATGCTGTACAAGTTTAGTAGAGGTTCTCCACAAAATTCACAGCTCCAGGGGAAGATGCTGCTCTTATAGATACAGAGCTTATAGTGCGATCCTTTGATCCTCAGCACAGTGAAAAGTGGTAAATGTTAACAGCAAAACACAAGGCTATTTCCTGGTTATTTTTAACTCCAACACCACTCTGAAAACAGAAGCCATTGTTTCTATACAGATGCTTAACATCTGTCAGCAGCAATTGTGTCCACCACACGAGCTGGGCAGGAGAGGAGAGCACAGACTATACTATCATCGTGCCTCCTGTATTTCTGCACAACCCTGCTGTATTATTATTCTGGGACAGTTGCCTTTCTTCAATTCCCTTACTGAATTTTTATTTCTTGACTGCCTGTCAACGAAGCTTGACATGTCCTTAAATTAATTCTTTAAAACATTCATTTTCTTTTCATACAGGAAATTCAGGCTTCCCTATCTACGGTGTAAGTTCTTCCTCAATCATCTTTCAAAAACTGGAAAAAAAACATTCCAGCATTCTTTCTTTCTAGCATTTCATTCCATTTTTATCTTGAATCTTTCTACCGTGAATTGCCGAAGTTTGTACACCAGCTTTTCTGTTAAAGTCCTGCATAAGAAAAAAAACCCACCCTGGTAACTTACTGAATGGTAACTGCTGCCATTTTATATTAAGCAATAACAAAATAGAAACAGACCTCAACACCGTATCTTATCCTCAAGACATTATTAAAATCAGTTTCTCCTTATGGAAGAAAAACAAAGAACATTTATGCTTTAAAAAATCCTATGCTTTTGAAGAGGTCAGCATCAGAATTTCAATAAAATATAAAATGCATTATTTGGCAAATCTATGATACTACAGTTACCTAGTTTTATATAAAACACGTACTGCTAAGATAGCCTCATTGGTCATTTCATATACTCATTGGATCAACGTGTTTTGTGCTCTCTATTAAAAAAAATGAGAGACAGAATATATTTAGCAATTCTAAATGTCACTTCTATAATGTCCTCTAAATCTAAAGTTTTCGTATTGTAGCAATCAACTTCCTCCGATATAATTTATTCAATGGTGCCATCCAGTGGCAAGAGACTCTTAGCACAATGAAGCGCGTGTCAAAAACCAGCTTGGCTCTAAATTCTTACCATTCATGCAACTGCAGAGAACAAATATTTCTGCATTTTATGTAAATGTTTAGCTTATACATAAGGTGATGGTTATAACAATACTAAATTCCTGGTGATATTTTGGCATGGTTTATGTTAGCTACAGAGCCAATAGTAAGCATTAACTCTGCTATGTGAAAGGACACATTTAATGGGCATGGTAAGGTAGCAATACCAGTCCTAAATCCTTTGAAATCCTTGATAGCATCTAAATACTTGTCAAGGGATGTTAAGTTTTACTATCAGAGGTTCTGAGTGTGCAGAAGGGTAGGCAAGACACTGAAAAGGAGTGACCTGACTATCAATTTTCATTCTACCAATTCACATGTGACTGAATCTCCACCAAAAGGTGAAAGAATCATGATACAATTTTGTTTCACTTCCAAAGCACCTGTGTATTATTTGCTACTGAGGAAAGACAAATATTGAACAAACATATAACATATTAAACCAAAAAGCATTTAAAGAGACACCAGTATCTGCTTTCCAGATACACCTGTTGCTATTGACTGTTTAAAGACCTGCAGAATTTAATGCCAAAAGAAAGTACAGAAATATATTTCTACGTAATAAGTAGAGCACTGAAGAGCCATCAGCAACCTAAGAGCTCATTCCTCTCCCATGCTTTATAATTCTCCATGAATAGCCAGCATGAATCCCAATTCTCTTCAGATAATGAAGACTTAGAAATTTCATTACATAGTGTAGCAACATAAATCTACCTGGCTATCCCATTAGAAATGCCTATGAAGGAACAAAGTGTACTTCCTGGAAGTAGTTCAATGCAAATACCTCTGCTTTTTCATTTTCTTGGCATTTTGCTACAGAAACAATAAGATGATGTATGTAACGAACAGCCCAAACTACCATACATAGTTACATATATAAAGTATTATAAGCAAAAGATATTGCACGTCCAGAAATAGGCTTTGCTTTCTGTATGTAAACAGTCCGTATCAGGAAAAATAATAAAATTTAGAAATGGGTATGTATTCTAGTATTCAGATACCCATTAGGATTATGTCAAATAAGGTGAAATTAACACAACTGCTGTAAATAATAGACTCAAAAGGAAAAGTACCAAAATCTTTCCAAATGGTAACACTACATGGTATTTCTACTGTTCCATTCACAAAAAACAACTGATGAAGAGCAGCTGGATATTAGTTATTCAATGTAAGTAGAAAGTATAATACTCTCCTAAGTTGACACATCTCATGAACAACAAAAGGTTCCACACCTTCGCTGTTGCATTAGTTTTTACTCCTGTATAATAGAGACTATAGTGCAATTCAGTTCAACAAAGCTAGCTCTTCCCAGATGCTTTGAGAACAGTGATGTTTTAAGTTATGCAATAATATATTTACAAAATTATCTATCGGATTCTTAGTCACGATTAGAAAGAATAGTCAGGTGTATTGGTAGATGTACCAGGAATATGAGTAAATTAGAAAGTTTTCCCATCACTAACAGCTAAATATGAAGAAAGAAAAACATGCAGGCTCCTTTGTTCAAGTCCACTAATGGCTGTTTAGTAAAGACTAGAGCAAGTAACAAAAAACAGAACAAAATAAGCACACACACCCCCAAACATCAACAACCAGGAAACCCCCTAAAACCAACCCTCCTGTGAGAATTTCATAGAAAAATGAACTTGACTGATGTTAGCAAATGGTTACCCATTAGCTTTTATAAAAACTTTCACAGTAATGGTGACTCGTAACCACACAATTAAACAATCTCATTTCTCTAAAAGGTAACAAACTCATTAGTATTTCTATTGGCTCAGTTAGTAGAGTTCTTTAATCCCTATGTCAACAAGAAAAGTCTTGGGAATGTTTTATTGATTAGTAGTTAAAACAGAGATTGACAGATTTCTACCTAACATCTACATTAGGAGCCTGTTAAAATAAAAGCAGGATAATATCCCACACAACACGTGCCATGCGCTCTGGAGATCCAGACAAGAATTTTTAAACACACACACAGCAATGCTATTGACAACCATATCCTGGGCTGCATCACAAGCAGCGTGTCCAACAGGTCGAGGGAGGTGATTCTCGCCCGCTGCTCCACTCCCTGAGACCCCACCTGCAGCGCTGCATTCTGCTCTGGGATCCCCAGTATAAGAAGGACACGGACCTGCTGGAGCAAGTCCGGAGGAGGCCACAAAGGTGACCAGGGCTGGAGCCCCTCTCCTATGGAGACAGGCTGAGAGAGTTGGGGTGGTTCAGCCTGGAGAAGGCACTGGGGGGACCATATAGCACCTTCCAGTACCTAAAGGGGCCAACGAGAAAGCTGGAGAGGGACTTTTCACAAGGGCATGTAGTGCTAGGACCAGGGGAATGGCTTTAAACTGGAAGAGGACAGACTTAATTAGATACAAGGAGGAAATTCTTCCCTGTGAGGGCGGCGCTGGCAGAGGCTGCCCCGAGCAGCTGTGGGTGCCCCATCCCTGGGGGTGCTCAGGGCCAGGCTGGACGGGGCTGGGGGCACCCTGGGCTGGTGGGAGGTGTCCCTGCCCCTGGCAGGGGGTTGTGACTAGATAACATTTCAGGTCCCTTTCAACCCAAACCATTCAATTCTATGATTCCGTGATCCTGTTAATCAATGTATAATATGTACAGCACACCTCCTGCTCTCCCTGACCAAAAAGACTTGAACTCTGCCTGCACCAGACTCATGGCAACATTCCCTAATGACAGCCGTGCCAGAGGTGACTCTTCCAGCTCTCGCTACTTTACAAGCCTCTAACAGTGACCTGGCAGTGTCTACCGAACTTCATAACCTGCAAAACTGAAATTGCGTTTCACAATTTTCCTATTTCATAATGTGGTTTTAGTTCCAACTGTGATGAAAACATTTTAGTTTTGGATGAGAACCCAGTCACAATAAAAGAAAGTATTTTTTGAATGTTGAAAGAAACATCAGTAATGTATTATACTGAAGGCTTCTAACACACAGCGGGCCTCAACACTGAGCAAGTCCAGCCAGCCTACGGCACCTGAACACGGTCAGGTGTACCAGAAGTAGGAATCTCCTCAAGGATATGTTCCAGCATCCCTGTTGTGATGGAAAGTAGCAAGTGAAAGGGCAGCTGGCTTTGGGGTCTATGAGAATGAACATCTCTCACCTACCTTGTCCCCAAAACATGGTTTAAAATATTTAAGCACTTCAATCTGTTTCAATCCCTGAAGTATGTTGGTAACTATCCTGAATTTTCGTAAGAAAGTTTCACTTAAAATCAACATGCTGAAATGAGTAAAACTTTTCTCAGATATTAGAAAGATCTGTGCTACCAAAACTCTTCCTCTAGAGTATCAGACATGGTGAGAGCAGGAGATAAATTACCACAGTCCCCCCTACAAATGTCTGTCTTCCTAGCCGAGTTGAAACTGAGAGGAAAAGTAACTTTTGCAAAGAGGCCATTTAACAAATGGATGATTATAAGGCAAAAATGAGAGAGTAAGACCCTGAAAACAGAAGCTTGACATTAAATGCAAACCAGCAACAGGTAAATAAGGTAGAAATTAATCACACACAGCCATGTTAATGTACCTTGGTCTTAATCTGCACTTCCTTGCCTTTTCAAAGCTCCAAACTTAATAGAAGATCTAATCATATAAATAGTGCTGAAAACTGTGGAGGCATTTATATTTAATTTATGCATGTGTGTATGAACACACACGCACAAAGTCTTTTTGGACAAAGGATGAGGATTAAGAAACTGGTATTACCTGCAAAACTGAACATGCATCCAGGTTTCTGAGAAAGAGTTTAATGCATTAAACCACTGCATTAGTACTGGAGCGCCGTATCAGTTGAAATACATGCTGCTTGATAAAGTTATAATTTAAAAGTGAGAAATGGAAAAATCATAGAATCATAGGATCATTTAGGTTGGAAAAGACCTTCAAGACCATGATATGATTTCACCTACAGCTGCCTATTTAAAAGTTAAAAATAGCAAACCTTACAGGCTGACTTTCTCACTCTGTAAGAGCAGCTAACAGTCCTAGTGAGAATCCATTGAGCCCCTCTGCTCCTGTGTAACTAAAGAATAAAATGTTGTCCTTATGTGGAGATAGAACTGTATTCCTTGTATTTCTCCATTTGACAGAGTGGAGCTAAAAAACTCCGGCAGCCTACAGATCACAAAAGGGCTCATTACTCCAAACTAGCGGGCACCAGGCTGCCACCCAGGTTAGTCCCTGCCAACGTCAAGCACTCGGTGATTCTCTGAACTCTGGCAGAGCCCTCCCTCTCACACATTGCCAAATCATCATTCCATTATGAAACTAATTTTCACTGCTTCTTTTGAGCTCAGAAACATTAAAGGGGAGAAAAAGAAGTAAGACTGTACAAAGTTTATGTGAATTTCTGGTAGTATTTTGTGCAGTGTGGTATCTGTACAAACAGATGCACTGGACATTCTTTTCATCTGCTAGATCACAATGAATAGATCTGGATTTTTGGTGGCATACACCCTAACATGTCTAACCACCGTTACGCTCCCACCATATGGAAGCTTCAAGTTGTCCAACAGGAGATGCTGCAGAAAGTCCTGGGGAATACATTCCTCAGAGTGCCTTCCCCTCACTGAGGTCTTTCATCACACTCTCAAGTCAAGCTCAGTATCATTAAAACAGAGCTCCTAACCTTCAGCCCCACAAAATTCACACTGCCTCTGCTCTCCATCGTTCCAGGCACAATTAAGTGTCCTGACTCTCCCTGCAGTCAGAAAGTCAGGCATCCCAAGGCGGGGATATCTCAGGCCACACATTAGTGTAAGATTATATAAAAATCTTGTAGGGTTTTACTCTTATGCCTACACTAACATTGACATAATGATTCACAGATGAATACTACATCATCCAATCTTACAGTTACTGCCAGAAAGTACTTTGCATGTATGCACAAATTAGTGATATAAAATAATCAAACATAATAGGGCTAAAATATATAAATAATTATAAGATAAACTAGCCTGTTTCTGAAATTCTGTTATGGTCTGTTACCTACAGGTGCATAATCCACCATGGTAAAGTGTACCTGATAATAATTTTAACATAGAGCAGCCCTGCTTATAAATTTGACAATAAAAGCTATGCTGGCCAAACACTACATATTGAAAACTGCAGAATGCAAGGTTTTGGAATAAATTAAAAAATAAAATTTTCATTTATAACATACTTGCATTAAGTCATACTACTCTTCCTTACACAACTGCTTAGAAATTGATTATCCTTTTATTTTTTTTAAACGTAAACCTGAAAATAAACCAGAAAATTAGTTACCCAAAATCCTGTAAAAATTATTCTAATGGTAACCTTAATGAATTTCGTCTTTTTATAAACACAAAAATTTAAAGTAATTAGTTTCTTCTATCTCTGCCAACAGAATTAGTAATGTATTAATTATTGTAGCATAAAAGGCAGAATAATGTAGCTGTTAATTAAACTCAAAATGTTGTTAAATAATTATTCTCAATAACATAGAATTTACTAATTAAAGTATTATTGCTAAATATTCTAATTTATCTATTTTATACAAATAGTATTCAACTCTTCATTAAATACTCAGTTAACAGAAACAGGCAGAAGATAGAAGCTATGCACTTTGGAAACAATTACAGCTAGTTGCTTATGTATTTTAAAAAGCAAATGCTTCTTCTGTAGAAGTCTGGTACTTGATAAATATTCAGCAGCAGGACCACCAATGACTTCAATGCATTTTCTCAGCACTCAAAATTAAGAGGCAATATGTAAATGTAAATAAAACTGGTATAGACCCAATTGACTATTTCAAGGTATTCATTCAAATTGATCATACAAGTACGCTGGCAGGATCAGGCAGCTCGGCTAGGCAGTGATCTGCATGGAAATGTTCTCTTCCTGCTCTAGCTCCTTCCTGCCTGTAGCTGATACCCAACCAAAAAATCCCAACCTAAAACCCCAAACCTACAAGGGCGATCACTGCTTGGAAAGGGTCGTGACAATCTTTTGTTTGACCTATATGAATCCCTGATGTGAGCTTCCTTACGAGCTTAAGGTAATACTCCTGCCGCTTAAAATGAACATGACTATCCCGAAAGCTGTCCTACTAATATAGCATAGTATAAAGTATGATCATTATCATAATTATATTCTGTAATTTAAACATGCCATATCAAATATGAAGGAAGAATGAAAAAAAAATTGTATCTTCGCTTCTTCACAAAGGATATCAAGAGTGAAAAAATGCCATCCAAACCCATGAAGGCTGTTTTAATGTTCAAAGCACAAGCTGCACTGCTCCTGCCAAATGTAAAAGATTCCCTAAGTACCCAGTATCATATTCCAAAATTACCAAGGAGGCTTATGGAAAAGCTGAAGGACAACAAATTCCCTATAGTCTGGGGATTATAAATACGTAGACAACATTTCCCAGAGTCACGAGTAGTTTATAGACTTGGCAACTCTAAAAATAAAAGGTCCTGGAAGATTTCCTGGTCCAAAGCCTCTGAACTTGGTGGATAAGAGAAAATGTGAGTCATTAAAAAGAAGAAAAATGTATTAAATGAATAATTACTGTCTTAAAAAGGAAAGAAATACTGACTCTTGATGCATATTTATAACCTGTTCTTCTGGGAAGAGCAGAAATAAAACAGCTGAAACACTGGCCATTCACTTTATGTCATTACTATGTCCTTTCTAGGAGGCTGCAAAAAATAACTGCTGCGTTGGCCATCAGCTATAACCTGTTAAGATAGTCACCCTGTTAAAACTATATTAATAGCCAGTCATATTGGGATGTATGCCATCAGGTCCTCCCACGCAGAAGAGATGTGAAACATCTTGAGGTTTCTGCCATTGCATTATGTGAAGGACTTCATCCACGTACACACATGCACTTCTGCGCATTATGATACAACACTTACGCAATTTTTCCTCCAGGTCTAGCTTCTTTCAGTTCAAACCATACAGGGTACAAATAAGAGAAGTTTTATCTAGCAAAAGCTGTTGTAACCCAGTACCCTGAAAGAGACTACAAATAGTTGCCAGGGAAGTGCAGGGGCATGCTGCCAGCATTCAGTGATCCACGAGATCTCAAAAGCCTTATGAGACAGAGAGACTGCTTTCTTAGAAATCATTCACAGATCTTCCTTCCATGAATCCTCAACAATTTGTTCAACATTCAGTTCCAGCCTTTATTTACTACATATTTTTTAAATCCATGTTTCGGACTATGATCAGATCCCCCTTTCAATGGAAGCTTCGGTTGACAGAGCAAGCAATCTGCACTTCAATAACTTAAAACACTTTTGAGAAGACATGATCCAAACAAAACAGACTTTGTAATATCAACAGTTATTTTTCATTTTACACAAGTAACTTATTTTCATTACCTGTGAATAGTGCAAAATAATTGCTGTGAAAGAAAACCAAGCACTGAAACCACCTAGGAAAACATCTGAATGCAAAGCTGAGTGCCAAAGTACAAGCAAGCAGAATTCTTTTAAGCACCATATTGTTACCACTAGGAATAAGACGCCTTCTGAAATTTTAAACATAGCAATATTTCTTTGCATTTCAATTCTGACATAGATAGTCCCTCCATGTAATCATTTCCTATACACAAAAGCAGCAACTGGAACAGTGTTTACATTACTCTCTTGTTCGGTTACATGGCACTGTGAATTCTTGTAGAAAAAGGAATCTAACAAACTTTTGCAAGATAAAGGTGTCAGTTGTGTTAAATAGATGCAAGAATTCTGTTCCTTGAGGCACTCCTTAGGGATTTTTTTTTGTTTGGTTTTGTTTGCTTTTTTTAAAATGTTACCACAAAAAGCTTTCATTAACTGCCACTTAGATATACAATCTTAATCCTTCCATCATAGTCCCAAAACAGAACAGATGTAAAAACACACTGGGAAGGAGAAAATGGAACAAACCAACACACAGGAAGCAAACCAAAGCAACTCTAATGTACCTGTATATCAGAATTTCTGGTACATTAGCTTTTCTTCTGAGTGGAGATTCGTTAAGAGACATTACCCTTTTAACGAAAAGGCAGAATGATAAGAACACATTAAGTTGATATGTAATGTATATATTCTTGATAAAACTTAGACCAATTCCCTGTGGGTATACGGAGATACAAAACCAGGACTTTGTTCAACACTCAAAAAACTTACAAAAAACTAAAACCAACAGGTAATCATTTATGCTTGTACATTCCCTAGAGACAAGCCAGAAAATGCAGATTTCTGAGAAAACAGTCCTACCACTGAAGAACAAATAAAACAATAAAAAATCCCAAAATACCACCAAACCCCAACAAAAAAAATACAACCAATCAACATCAAAATAACAACAAAAAGATGCTAAGTGATCCATACCCAGGCGATCAACAGGCAGCTGTGAGACAGCTGCAGGAGAAGCTATTTCGCAATAGCCAATACTGCTGTTCAAGATTCTGTCTTGGTATCTGCTGTACCCTCACAGGCTCTGGTCTACCTAGCAAGCTGGGTCATCACTAAAGCTCCAGAAATTTTTCTCTTTGACCTTCTTTATCTCAGTCAAAGCTTTTAGCCCATTGCTCTCATACAACGAACTAATTAATAGGGCCCAGGTGGCCACGGGGGCCAGCAGCGCCCTGGCTCGTGTCTGAAGCAGCGTGGCCAGCAGGGCCAGGGCAGCGCCCGTCCCCCCGTGCCCGGCACTGGTGCGGCCGCCCCTGGAACGCTGGGCTCAGCTCTGGGCCCCTCACTCCCAGACAGACCCTGAGGGGCTGGAGCGTGTCCAGGGACGGGCACGGAGCTGGGGAAGGGGCTGCGGCACAAGGCTGGGGGGGGCGGCTGGGGGAGCTGGGGGGTTCAGCCTGGAGAAGAGGGGGCTCAGCCTGGAGAAGAGGGGGCTCAGGGGGGCCCGATCGCTCTCTGCAGCTCCCTGACAGGGGCTGTGGGCAGGGGGGGTCGGTCTCTGCTCCCAGGGAACAAGCGGCAGGACAAGGGGAAACGGCCTCGAGGTGCCCAGGGGAGGAGGGTTGGATCGGGGATTAGGGACAAGTCCTCACCGAAAGGGTGGTCAGGCGCTGGGACAGGCTGCCCAGGGAGGGGGTGGAATCACCTTCCCTGGGGGTGTTTAAAAAACACATAGATGTGGTGCTTAGGGATGCGGTTTAGTGGTGGGCTTGGTGGTCCTCGGTTAACAGTTGTATGTGATGATCTCAAAGTCTTCTCCAACCTAAATAATTCTATGATTCTATGACTCCATACCATTTAAAAAATGCACAGGCTAATAAAACATTTGTTGCAGTATTTCAGAGTGGCACAGTCTGAAAGAAGTATGCAGGATCAAGAAAGAAAATGAGTATTCAATGGCAACAGTAGGGTTTTTTAGCTTTACTTCAAACTTATAGAGATTACAAGGAATCAGTTAATACTTGGACTTAGCAGTCCGTCCAGAAGTGATTCTACAGCAGATTGAAAAGCCCATAAAATACAGGGTAAAATCAAAGATACTATGAACCATTTTGCTTTAAAAAAAGATTCAAATCTAGGTCAGGTGCTCATAACAGCTTCTTTCTTTCTTTCATATAATTTTTGCTTTCCTTTGTAGTTGAGAGAATAAAACTGTCGACATGCTACCAGCACAGCATACATGGTGTCAGACAAGAAACAGTTTGAAAGCTTGAGAGATTAAGAGAACCACCAAGCTGAGAGCTGGTGATAAAAGTGGCTGAGTAAGTTTCTTGAATTGATTCAAGTTTGGAAGAAATCTACCCCAGATCGACCAACTAAAACTTCACAAGAGATTTGGTGATTCTACTATAGAGAGTACTGTAATGGCAGTATTTTAACCATGAAGTTACTATCATTTCTTCTAAACCACTTTTTAGGTTTTTAACTGCTTTTTTATAATTAATCACAGAATATCTTACTTGCTTGAGGCTTGGCCCTCAAATTACTAATTCATACTATCAACAATACCTTTTTCTACAGATCATTTGCTTCGTCCCAGAACAACATATACCTGTACTTGAGAAACTCCCTTGACTTACGTCTTACATAGTAGCACTCAGCAGGTGGTTTTGACCATTTACATAATAGGAGTTACAACTTTCACAATAATGTTACAACTTAACACAAAGAAGATGTGACTGCTGAAATCTGTTTGTAAACCTCAAGTTCTTACCTACTGATGACAATGTATTTTCATGTGTTTGCAATTGCACTGTTGAACTTCCAAGACTGAGTTAAAAAATCTGGTTTCGCCATTCTTTTGCATTATTCATTTTTTGAACAGTAAGGATAAACAGATATTCTGCCAATCCCACATCAACATACTTTAATCCCTTAAAAAAATGTCACTTCTTTTTTTATTTTCATATCATGTATTATAATAAATATAACTATTCTGCAAGTTCCACCTATATTATTCACTATGAAATGGTAAAAATTACACTCATTAGGAAATAGTGACCTATTTTAAAGAGTATAAGAGGGAAAAAAATAGTTGGTGGAGAGAAATTCATAAGTTCAAAGTATTTATCATCCTCTCCAAGCAAACTAGTGCTGACCACTTCCTTTCTATAATGGTTTAAGGTTCACGTAATTGCTCACATTCAAGTCCTCTGAAAGAAGCCTCTTTCTCTTCAATCCTCATGTTCATCATCAATATATAAATTCTATTCCAGTTCTTTTTACAAATGCTTTCTTCAGCATAGTTTCTACACATACTTGGATTTTCTGACAGCTCATGAGACTGGAAGGTCTGCTTCCTAAAGTGAATATGGAATGCTATCAGAGAGAAGACCTGAAATACCAGCTACCAGAGAGAAGTGCCAATGAAGATGACACTCATTTCTTACAGCTTTCCCGAAGAGAACCTAGGGCTGGCCTTTGCCACTACCAGTCACTATTAGTTTATGACAAAAATACAACACCAAAATTATTATTCTGAAAGTCCATTTCTTAAAATAAGCTAGGGGTTCTGTCTGGATGCCAACACTGAGAGGAGATGCAATGTTTTGGGGATGCAGTTCTGCACTACAGGTCTGAAATAGGGAGTGAAGTAGTTACTAAGTAACAGGATACTCACCTAGTGATACCAGCTTGGGGGAAAAAGCACTAAATCCTATTTTAATCAGCTCTGAAAAGCAGCAGAAAACAGACACTCCTCCTGGGCCCAGAGCGCTCTGTTCCAGCCTTGCCTCAGCAATCTCCATGCCGTGCATTACTTTGTGCCGTGCAGCCACCACCTTGCAGTTTGTATTTCAGTTTGTTGATAGTGTGATTTCAACACAAGGATTCCCTGGCTTACTTTGTCCTCCTGGAAGAGGAAGAGTAAATTCTTTCAAACAGAACACCGACTAAAGTACTCAACTTCTGCAGGCCAGGACAGCATAATATCTTCAAGCAGGGACAATCATGCTTTGGAATACTTTTTCCATCACCACCAGATGCCAGTTTCAAGCCTAACAATTCAACAAGCATATGTTGTTTACCTGCTTTGCTTGTTATTATCTCTTGATGCCAAGAGGGTCAAAGGCTACCGCTGTCAGAGGAAATGCAGTGCATTTTTTTTTTATTGCTATAATGCATCAGAAAGTTCAGGCTAAGCATTAAATGTAAACATGGGTACAAAAGGCCAGCAATTTTTAAATGCTGCCTACCACTTAACAACTGTTACCACTTAGCTCTTCTACAGAATGTTAACCCTAGGAACTCCAGAAACTTAGATAGATGCCTCTTATCTTTTATCCCCTACTGGAAATCTTTCAATATTTGTGGAAAAAGAAATACCATTGTTACCTCCTTCTTGCAGATACTTTCAAAACTTCAATTGTGTTTTAGGTACTTTGTTTGGAATAAATAGCATTTAAACTAGAAAGAATCTGATTTGTGGACAGCTCCCCTCTCTACTCATTGTCTACTTACAGTTTCAAGTGTGCTAGAATTGAATCCCACAGTCAAAAAAGAAAGCAGCTCAACATTTTTCTTACAGCAACCAGAGGATTTAATTCAGACAACGTGGGATGATTGGTGACGTTCTTCATCATTACTTCTGGGAACCACTATTAGTGATTTGAATAGGATAATAAACCTCCGGAACATGGGGTTTCTAGTCAGATTTGATCCTGTCTTAGAGAGCTTCACACTGGATTAAACAACTATTTTCTATTACTTGTCTTCTTTTATGTTGTTGCATTGATTTCTCTAATATCTCTGTGGGCACTACAGGATGAGGAGGCACTCAGTCCTCAGGGGTGGAAAGCTAAAGTAAGTACAAAACCTGTCTTTTCTCCTTCACACTGAAATACAAAATTCCAAAGCCATTCCATTTCACCACCACTTGCTTCTGTGGTTCCACTGTCCATGTACCAAAGCTGGCTTTGACTGGCATTTCTGTTCACCATCAGAGATGAGACTGTTAACAAAAAAAAAATAATGTTATGGAGAACTGCCATGCCATTCCCTTGATAACCGAAGCCTAACAGCCATAGTCTGCCACGATACTACAGAAAAAGGACCACAAATGTAAACATCAAAGCTCCCTCTGCTTTGTTCCTATGCATGAAACTGATGGATTTTATGTTGTCTATGGAGGCTCAAAACCAATAAAAATTGTGATCCCATATAGGATCCAGCCAAAACCCTACCATGTTCCTTCTGATTTTTAAATGGCAGTAAACGAACTTCTGACAATTTGAGCAGAGGTGAATTAAACTTTTGTGTGGACCAACTGCATGACAGTGGAAATAAGAAACAGAGACTGTAGTTCTGTATATGTCTTTTCTCCTACATTTAAAAGGGGTAGTTGCACAGCTTTTTTTCAATTTTGCAATAAAAACTGCAAAATCGTTGCTAAAAAATTAAGTCAGCTGTTCCTTCTGTTACACCCTTATTATTAGTAAGGGGCAATAAACAAAGCAGACCCAACCTCAGTTATTTAGGTGGCAGGATCCCCTGCCACGCCTTTCCCTGGCAGGGTGTGTGTGTTATAATTTTGGACTTAAAACAGAAGCTAGAAATCAGTAGCTTCAGACTCTGCATTGATTCTGGGGTTTACCAGAGCATTTATTTCCTGCTTTCCTCCTCTTGAGCTGGCTATTAATGTTCCCTGTGGCACTGAGGGCTCAGTATCAAGTTCCCTTTGGAATGCAATAAAACAAACAATCAAATGTGTGCTCTCACTTAGACACCAAATGAGCTCTGCCAGCGACTGAAAGCCTGGCTTATGCAAAGCCTGACACTTCTGGCTACATTTGTTAGAATACTCCTATTAAAGGAGTACACTGACATCCAGGAGAATATTCCTCACTGTAAAAACATCAGGTTACAGCCTTCCCTGTTCCTTATCTTTTCATCATTAACGTTCTGAAAAAAAGTAATTCCAATTTTGTCTTCTTGAAAGACAGTTTCCCTCTTTAGCTAGCCCTTTGCATAGTGGAATCTTAAAGACATGGTCAGATGTGCCAAGGTACCATTAAACAGAGTTATCCTCCAAATTTTCCTCCTGTTCTGCAGCCTCGGGCAAAGTATATGTTTGGTAGTTTCCTATGCCATTACTAATTGGTGGTAACTCAATCGGAAAAATGTGGCATTACTTCCCGAAGGACAAGAGCAGGTTGCTTTGATTTTCCAAGTAGGTCATTCACTCTTCAAATGAAGAATGGCTGACATTCAGAAGTAACAGTAATACAGCAGTGGCAGCTGTTGTCAAGAATGTCAGCTTCTTCCAGCTTTGCAATAGCGCAATGACATTTTATACCTGCCTCGTTTTGATCTACTGCAGATTTAAAATGATTCGGCACATACCTCTACATGCTGGTACCTTCCCACTGGGATGTCACCAGTCAGCGTTACTTACAACTTTGTTACATCAATATCTGTCAGTATGCAGCTTAAGAAAGTTTGTATTTTCCACTATTTGCTATTACTTTCAGTGTTTCTAACTTCCAACCAGTAACTTCTACCCCTCAGTCACACACAGAATGCTTTAGTACATAAGCCACAAAAATAATGGATAAAAAGTGACCACAGAAATTCAGTCATTTCAACATTCATGTATTCCAGTCTGTAGCATTTACACACAAAAACTTGATTTCAAACCTTCTAGAAATTTAGCAGGACATTCTCTATCTCCTGATCAAAGGTTTTCCCAGAAAGACTTGTACAATCAGTTTCAAAACTGTAGGGAAATGAACACAGTTCCTGTTATCTTTGTTTTCCAAATCTCAAATATTTCAAAGGTAACAGAAAACAGAGCTCCCAAAGAAGAATACAGTGTAGACTAATCATCATGCTTTTCCAGTGATCTTTAGAAAAGTTGGCACATTATCCAATGAGCACCATAAATTATTTTTCAATTGCATTAACATTTTTTCTTACAGTACAGAAAGGCTCACTTGACATAATTATGCCAAAAACGTAATTTAATGACATTATCTCGGGGGGTGGGGGTGGGTGGGGTGGGGAGGGAAAGAGGAAATAAATCCTCTGAGTTTCAAAGATCAGTATAAAAATATAACCCCCAAAATTGCTAAAGGCAAAAAGAAAAAGTGGAGGGGGGTAGTAACTGAAATTACTTTTGAAAGAATCTTTAAATCTTAATGGAATTTCATCCATTATTAATTGCCAAGGAAGGTAATCCTTGCTCACACCTTCAAACCAGCACATATATGCTGCTTTATATTGTCTTTAAACTTACTAGAAAAAATACACATAAAAGAAATAAGGAAGTTCATCCCTCCAAAGACTAGTTTAACTTGGGTACTCTTGCTAGTGCCATAATGGTCTAAACACGCAAGAAAGTCCCAGTTTTTTCAGATTGGATTTTTTTCCTTTCTGTGTTGTGCAAGCCCCATTTCAAGTGGCAAAATTCACTACCTTCTGCGATTTACTTGTAACTTTACTTATATAAGAAGTTGAGCACAAACAAGGCCCAACTTTTCTCAAATTCTCTCTAGATCTGAAAAAGGGTCTGTGAGATTAAAAGCTTTCTTACTTTTTTACATTTATGTTAATCAGTCTAACAAAAGATACAAACTGTACTACAAACCATGTTTTAACACACAGTTTTGGAAGTTTTTTTTAGTTTTGAAATACAAACATACTCCGCTTAACAAAAATATTCTCCTTGCTGCATCACAAAGATACATAAAGCAATTCAGTCACAGACCAAATCACAGTCTAAATTACTGATCATTACATTTTACATTCAAATTCAGATTGCAGATACTGCTCTCTGACTGTGGATTTGTGATACCATTTCTGTATGGAACATGTACTTGTAGTTCCTCTTAACTTCATTAATATCATCAAGCGTTCAACATTTTTTGACATGACAATAAAACAACGAACCTTGAGAAAGTCTCAAGCAACAAAATCCAGGCCCTCCCCGAACCCCAACCTCAGCTATTTGTTTCTGCAATTATGAAATATAGGAGCGCTTCTATTTTGATAAAACTATCATCTTCTAAGTACACAGACATTTACAGTTTTTAAACGTACAACTTAAAACTTATCCGCAGGCTGATTAACGACACCTTCACTTCAAATCTAGATTGAAGTGTACAGATTTAGGCATGTCATTCATATAATTTTGCCCTATTCTTTAAAGAAGCTCAACTGCTTTTGAGGATCTCTGAGTTGAATTATGGCAATCATTCTGATAGGCTTAAATTAAAATCCAGTGTTAGTTGCTAATAAAAGCAGCACCTTGCTGAGAAGGTCCTTAGCCTAAAAGCTTGCACCTCTTGGGAGTGAGGGGGGACAAAACGAGCCTTTTCAAGCACTCCACTAACAGTTTGTAACTTCTGCCATTTTCAGCAACCCATGAAACAAGTTCTGCTCTCACTTCTCGCAGTATTGGAAGTCTTATTTTTTCATGTACAGAAATCTGTACAATATTAGAATGAAAACAGACAGACTAATTTTATTCATGTGATCCAGTACTTGAACAGGAAAGTCATGAACTGAAGCAAACACCTGCTGAAGCTAGTAGATGGCACACACACAAGCTTTAATATCTGTTCCACAGGTGACTGTAGAACTAGAACAAAGTCAGTAAATGGTTTTTTCCAAGCTCTATGCTCACTGTAGTGAGAAATTCTTTGTGCACATTGAATTCAGACAAAACCCAAACTAAACAGAAAGGTCCTGCTTTTGTAAAATGGGTCACTGGTCTACCTAATCCTGGGAGAGCCAGCTAGTTCCCTTGCGTACATTCTGACTAATCAGACTTGATGGTGCTGAATTACGAAAGGCTGAAGAAGAAAAACTCCCAAAGAACTGCTATTTGAACTTATTGACTGGTATTAGTCTTTGCTATTTCCAGAGTGTTTTAAAGGAGAATTCTGTTACTCTGATATATGGCCATCATCTTGACATAAACCGCATTACATTTTCTTTGTTGGCATGTTTCAAAGATAGAAAACATGTTGATATTTTATGGTAAATAACACTTCCCAGCATTCTCTTCCATAAAATCACACATAGGAAGCACTTCACAAAGCAAGTAGTTTGCCCTAGTCCCAGAACTAGCACTAGATCATAAGATGCTTTGCAAGAGTCCTCTTCCCTTTGCTAGCTGATACATTCTTGTAACATTTTAATTTCTTTAATTAAGCCTTGTGTTATTTCTACTACTGATCACTATTCTGCCAGATGATGACAGTGATTCAATATATTTTTTGGAATAATGTTACTGTCCCTTCAGAAATACTAAGCAGCCATTAACACTCATGGCTTAATGCTCAAAGGGCACTTAAATTTGCAACAATTTGAACCCATCAGTGTTCTATGGTGTTAAGGTTTCATTCAATATGATAAGCCTACCCCCGCTACCTAAGCAAGAGTTATATACCAGAGTCAGAAAAGCAAGAGGTTCTCATTAGTTATGGCTTCAAAATAGTTCAGGTCTACATCATCCTGAATAAGTAAGATTTTTCTTAATTCTTGCTATGTCCACCTTCATAATTTGGAATCATTCAACAGAATTACTATGCTTTTCACAAAAGATTTTATACTTAAAGGGAAGATCCACTACAATAAATTTACAAGCAGGCTGCATTAAAAAGAATAGGTTCTGATTTTCTAGCAGGTTTGTAAACTAATATGACAAGATTCTTGCTTAAGAATCATATTAAAATGATAAGCTCTCAAAAGGCTTCAAAACTTACAAAACTTATTTTAATTGTGTGTGCATGACTGGTAATAGCTTCCCCCCCCCCCCCCCCCCCCATGTGTGTTAATTTGATTATCTGAAACCATGAAGGACAGTAACCTTTACTTCAACACACTTTAAAAAAGTCTGGCAAAATAAACTCATAAATAATTAGATCTCATCAAGGCATAACTAATTCCTGACACAGTACACTACTGATAATTGAACTTATGACTAATACTAAGAAAGAAATATTATGCAAATGATTTATGAAAAAAGCAAAAGAAGATATCCTCATGCAATTCTTTCATATCCTGGTGGAAATAAAACTCTTTCTCATTTTTAATAATACATTACTTCATTTCCTGTAAGATATTCCCTACTGATGCTGAATACTAGTAACATTCATAATATTTTTCCAGCACACTGTTTTTAAAGTGGTAATTCCAACTTGCTATTTTCCTCCTCTCTTTCACCAAGACCTTTTATTCCCAACTGATTAATTATCATTAGAAAATTCTATGACTTGCTTCAGGATGAAAGAACTTGGGTGGATATAAATGAGGGCAAGGACCTGAGGTTGCTTTCAGGGGAGCTGCCATGGCTCACACTCAGGATTCAGGACCCTTGTGAGGGTCCACAGATCAGTACTGATGGGGTTTGCACATCAAACCTTAGCTGCTAGCTTGGCAAGAATTCTTTTGCACACAGTACCACATTAAGCCTTAAGACCACAGGGGTCTGCCAGTTTCATCTAATTTAGAAATTCTTCATATGGTTAGAGTAAGGAAAATGGTTTAGCTAATGAAGCCTCTAAACACTATCTTTGGTTCATGTTTCAACCTCCCACCACACCAAAACACTTGATCTCAGTATCCACTGTTTCATAAAACACATACATAGAGCCAAGCTTACGCTGAGAGTTGCACTTAAAAATACTCATCTTATATGGTCATTAATTTCTGGAATTAATTGAATTTTCTAAAATATTGCATTAAAACTGGGTCTATGATTAATACGCCTGCTTCAAGATAATTTTTGTTTTCGTGACTATAACAATAAATGCAAACCCAAAGGTGGGGTAGCTATGTAAGTGCTGCTTTCACCAACCGCCTTTTCACAACTCACAACAAACCCGCTGTAAGCCAGTTAAGTACAAAAATTCAAACCCTACATTTCTAAAATTCAGAAACTAGGTAAGATCGTGTAGCTGTCTGTTCTTGTTAGTCACATTAGGATATAGCTTCTTGATTATTAAAAAAAAAAAAAAAAAAAAACTGGTCACTATGAAGAAAATACACACCTTTCACTTGATACTTTATTTTGTGAAAACAAGTCTTCAGTGCTACATTGTGGACATTAAAGCTTTAATATATACACTTTATACTCCAAAACACTGACACTAGAAACTAGTACTAAACAAGAGCTGGCTAGGAATTAACATCAGCAACAAGAAAATGCAAGGCATTACCTACTACACGCACACACCTTCAACAAGAGCTCAAATACTGCAAAGAAATAAAGTCAAAAAAAGTGAAAACTTGATTTAGGTACATAAATATGAACCTGTATGTCTTCTTCACTTTAAATAAATCTTTCTGTTTTCCAAAAGTTTGTCCCCAGGACAGGTGCCTCAAAATGCCCCCCCCCCAAGCTCAAAAGGAAAGCACGCATTTTCATCCCCCAGAAGAGAAGCAGGTTGCATTCTTGGCCAACCATTCATAGAAACTAAAATATCTGCACGATTCTATATCAGTGCCCTGAGATAAATCCTTAAGTAAGCTGGAATAATTTGGTTTGGTCTTCACAAAATAACTTCTTCCAAGCTGTCAGAAGATTCCAAAGAATTGAAAAGATGCACTACTAAAGCTCATTTAAGAAACTTTAAAAGCAACCATCAATTAATCAATACCACTTGTCATTCTCCTGCAGCCTACAGCTGGATAAACTACAGTTTGTGTCACTAATTTCATCTTGGAAGGAAAACAAAATGGAAAGCAGCTGCTATGGACACAGAGGGACAAAATGAAACTGTGTGCTGTCACACTTGGAAAACATCAATCTATTTCCTGCGTCATCACTAAAGGAAATGGGGAAATCGCATTTTCCAAGAAATACAAATCCTTAGTGCATACAGACTTAAAACAATTCTCGAATGAGCACTACAACTTTTTGCGAACTTGGCCTCTTTCCATAATTCATTTCCTGGTATCCTACAGAAAAAAACCATGCAATGTGTCACATTTGCAATCCCAGCACACAGCTATGTCTAGCATTAGGTGTGCATTCAGTGGTGTTTCATTTCATATATTAAACTTAGCACAAAACACTGAACTTAACTGCACAGGGCAGGACAGGACTATAACACACACTGAATTGTTCAGGAAGTCTGGAAAACTATCAAAGGTCACTTACAATAAGAGCTCTTGGGTTTTATGGTGGCACTGAATGTGAATAAATGCCTTTTACTTTTTCATAATAATCACAGGATCATAGAATGGTTTGGGTTGAAAGGGACCTGAAATGTTATCTAGTCACAACCCCCTGCCAGGGGCAGGGACACCTCCCACCAGCCCAGGGTGCCCCCAGCCCCGTCCAGCCTGGCCCTGAGCACCCCCAGGGATGGGGCACCCACAGCTGCTCGGGGCAGCCTCTGCCAGCGCCGCCCTCACAGGGAAGAATTTCCTCCTTGTATCTAATTAAGTCTGTCCTCTTCCAGCTTAAAGCCATTCCCCTGGTCCTAGCACTACATGCCCTTGTGAAAAGTCCCTCTCCAGCTTTCTCGTTGGCCCCTTTAGGTACTGGAAGGTGCTATATGGTCCCCCCAGTGCCTTCTCCAGGCTGAACCACCCCAACTCTCTCAGCCTGTCTCCATAGGAGAGGGGCTCCAGCCCTGGTCACCTTTGTGGCCTCCTCCGGACTTGCTCCAGCAGGTCCGTGTCCTTCTTATACTGGGGATCCCAGAGCAGAATGCAGCGCTGCAGGTGGGGTCTCAGGGAGTGGAGCAGCGGGCGAGAATCACCTCCCTCGACCTGTTGGACACGCTGCTTGTGATGCAGCCCAGGATATGGTTGGTATTCTGGGCTGCAAGTACAGATTGTCAGCTCATGTTGAGCTTCTCATCAGTCAACATTCCCAAGTCTTTCTCTGCCAGCTGCTGTCAATCCATTCTCTGCCCAGCCTGTATTTGTGCTTGGAATTGCCCTGGCCCATGTGCAGGACCTTGCACTTGGCCTTGTTGAACCTCATGATGTTCACTCACGCCCACCACCCAAGATTGTCAAGGCCCCTCTGCACGGCATCCCTTCCCCACAGCGTGCTGACTGTACCACACAGCTTGGTGCTGCTGAGGGTGCGCTCGATCCCACTGCTCATGTCACTGACAAAGATGTTAAACAGCACTGGTCCCAATACACCCACACCCCTGAGGAATGCCAGTCATCACCAGTCTCCACTTGGACACTGAGTCACTGACCACATCTCTTTGAGTGTGACCATACAGCCAATTCCTTATCCACTGAGTTGTCCATCCATCAAATCCATGTCTCTCCAATTTAGCGACAAGGTTGTCATGTGGGGCAGTGTCAAATGCTTTGCACAAGTCCAGGTAGATGACATCAGTTGCTCTTCCCTGAACCATCAACACTGTAACCCCATCATAGTAGGCCAACAAATTTGTTGCGCAAAATTTGCTCTTAGAGAAGCTATGTTGGCTTTCACCAAGCACCTCCTTATTTTCCATGTGCCTTAGCATAGTTTCCAGGACTATATAATCATACAGTATTTAAAGATCACACATAATCTACAGTTTAGCAAGGCTGTGGGAAACAGACTTACAAACTAAAAAAGGCCAGAAAAAACTAACTTGTACTTTTAATGCCTGGAGACGATGGAAATAGGGTAAATTTTAATTCATGAGGTTTCTTTCAGTGTATACCAAGAAGCATGGAAAGATCCTTAATTTATTTCTTCTTACAGCTTAGTGTAAAGGTAAATAGACTATCCATTAGGTTTAAAATTGTATTTCACCAATTCCATTGGATATCCAAGACCTTATCATCACAATATTGGCTAAAGTATGGCAGCAGTAAATGTCATGTCTGTCAAGCTGCACTGTTCTGAGCCAATCCATGTTAGATTTACTCTGAGTAAATGTCAGTGCTATCGAGAGCTCCCAGAAAAAGCAGATTTTTCTTTACAGACAAGCTTTTAACAATAAATTGTCTGGCTAGTATAACAGCAGCAAGCTAATGACTAGGTCTTGCTTCCTGGGAAGATTTAAAATATGTTATACAACTGATTTTTCATTTCAAGGCAGTTTTCACACTGTTACACAGCTGCCTCCACTCCACTCCAGGATGACATTTACCAAATGGCTGCATATCCTGGCCTGCATGTGCCTAGATTTTTCTGGCCACTCCAATATGCTCCTTGGATGTGCACTTTGCCCATTACCAAAGCAGGAAGATTCCATACAGTAGGTTCAAGGTTTATACAATCTGACCTCTTATCCCAATGCAAATCCTGTCTTGGGCAAACACAGGAACTGACTGGCTGTGCCAGACATGCAGCATTACTTGGAGCTGAAAAGAAACCAGAGAGGTAAACTGAAGCTGGGAGCTGCCCTCCTAGTGATGCTACACAGGTTCTGCCTCTACAAATGAACTGCCTCTTGAAACACGATTCATAAAATGTTTCATTACTTGATCCAACACAGCTGACATTCTCCTATCACTGCCCAGTGACAAGTCTCACATATCAGGCACGTCGAAATCTGAGCCAACCAGCTCCCTGTTACTTGTTTATCTTATGTATAAGTAAATGTCCTTGGGTTTGTCAGGTCCTGTTGTTTTTAAGGCCTGCCTTTAATCCCCATTCTTACAGATTCAGTCTAAACTGCCAGCCTCTTCATGCAAGCTTGGCAGGACTCATTCTGCTGCATTTCCTCCTGTCCCAAGATGTTCCCATTTGAGTGGACACCCCCCCCCCCCCCCCCAGTTACTGATCTTTGCTCCTGATCTGGGATATGTACCATGCAGCACTGACAAGTGACAGAGCCTGAATATATCCAACCACTTAAAGTTACAGCAAGTTCCAGAAAGCAGAAATTATTCATCAGAGTTGAAGACTGACTGTTTAATGTACTTTGTGGAGGAACTGCTCATTTTAATTCATCAAAATAAATACTGAATGAAGAAATAAGAATTACCACTTGCACAACAGCCTTTTCAAGTCTTGTTCTACATACAGGTTTCACTCACTGATTTCTACAAAAGCTGTTTTAACACCGACTGCATTTCAAAAAAAGAATTGTTTCCCATTTTATCCTCAGTTTCTTAGCTCCTTGAAGCAAACAGAAGATGGCCACAAAAAGACACAGAAAGTAGCACAGGCAAAAAACTGAAAATCTGGACTTTAAGCCATACTACCACCCTCAACACTGCCAGACATCTCCCCAGCAGGTATTAACAGAGAATCTGTACAAAGGGAAAACGCCCAGCATTCATCTGTTTATTACTTGCTTGTAAATTATGCTGATACCAAAGGTTCCAAATAACTTTTTGTAAGGTTATCCTCTGGATATGTTGGGTTGAGTGTGTAGACCTGGCCTACAAACAGTAAGGTTCCCTTCTGCCCCTCGCCCCCCAGTTGTTTAACACAGCGTGAGACCTCTCAGTGTTACCACAGTAGGAACAAAACTGCAGGTAACTGACAGTATCAGAGCTGTCAGAGGTTGGGTTACAGTAAAAGTAAAGCTAATGCATTAACTCCATCCTTTCTTTTGAGAAAGAATCCACCTGCAGACTGCACTTGAGAATTCGCATGTTAGTTTCCATTGCTTCCATTTCTCAGACACTCAAAGGACTAAAAAAGGAATCTCTCTCTCTTAAAAGGTCTTTGTGATTGTGTTCTTTGAGGAAAAGAAGAGCCAACATCTTGGGGTTTAGAGGAGTGTGTGCTTTGAGGAAAAGACAACCCACACCTTTGGGGTTTAGAGGAGTCACAAAAAAAGTCCTCTTTCAGGTTATCAGAGCTTATTCCATCTATGAGTTTGCTGGGAAGGCTTCTTGTTAGCACTGTCTGGCAGAGACCAGTCAAGCAGAGAACAAATTTCACTTAGAGCTCAACAGCAGCTCCGTGCCTTGTCTGGAAATTTGAACAGGATGTAAAAAGTGAAAACAGAGACAAGTTGAGCAGGCTTAAAATAGGTACAATTCCCTGCCGTTATAGGGAGATGCACCATAAACCCGACATCCTTAGCAAAGTAGCCTGTCATCTTATAAAACTGTGCAATAGGAATCACTCTGGGCTCTAGAGCTGCTTCTTCCACCTGCATTTTGGTGAAAAAAAACCACAAATAGACCCGTTTTGTAATCAGAATGGTGCTAGGAATGTGGCAGGGAGAAATGTGCAATTTCTTTCTGGCTGTTGTGATGCAGGATTTAGCCATCTTCTGCGCCAGGGAAGCGAAGGCTGCCTGTAGAAAACTCCCACTTTCCTCACTGCTGTGTGTAGACACACCACACTTCAGTAGGGCCTTGTCACACAAGCTCTTCAGGATAGAGTTTGAGCAGATGAATAGGATTTCAGCTCTCAGCTGTTAAAGATCCCTTAAATCAAAGCTAAACATTACTATAAAGTAGTTTCCCACCTTGACCTGGCCTTTCTGTACCTCTCCTGAGCACCTGGTGCAATTCTGTATATAGATTAGAAATCTTTGTGTCACCCTTCATGTGCCTCAGCCTGGACCATGGTAACTTGGAAAGGGTAATAGCATCTTTAATCCAGACAGCCCTTTCCAAGTAGGTATTTTATTATATTCTGCTTCATCTCCGAGGAGTACCAGTGAAAGTAAAATCTGTGCAACTAGTACACGGGCGACAACTTTATTTAGAAAAGGGAGTTGATGGTTTAACCACATGGTGATGTGGAAATCACAAATCTTTCAGCTCATGCTGGAAAAGATTATATATGTCTACAAGTTAAATCAACACCAGATTGGACAGCCTCCTTAATTTTACAATATATTTCCTTACTATACACCAGGAGAACAGATAAATTTGTAGCCATTTTTTCTGTGAGCTCGTGGGTTACCTGTTCTATACATCCACCTCGGTAAGACATGAGCTTCAGCTTTACTTATTCTGAACTAAAATGGATTTTTTTAAAAAAATAAAGCTCACAGTGTTTCCTTCAACATTGTATACATTTTATACATCACTTATTTACAACAGGACTATAGATAGCTCACCTACTCATGGTCTTAGTCTATTTTAGCCTTTACAGCAAATTCTTGCAAATTTTACAGCTGCTTTGATAAAGTTTGCTACCCAAGTTCTCTAAAAACTCCCATGAGTATTTTCTCACAGATTCTTGTACATTCAAAGACAACACATAGAAATTAAAAGGATTTCTTATTTCCATCACAACCTGAAAAGACATTTTAGATAATGTCCTGCTGCTTGTCAGAAAAGCTGAAGGGATGAATCTGAAGTCATTATGTACAAACCTGCTTTTAGCTTTTTTATCTCATAAGATACAGGGTATTTTTTCAGGTGGAAAATACAACATAAATATTTGCACATAAAGACAGTAACGTAACAATCAACAACAATGTTACAAGTTCATGAACAGACAAAATGCAGGAGCTCAGAAACCATAGGATTTTTTGTTGGGTTTTGTTTTTGTATAGAGAAATTTACCTTACAGGAGACCTGGCATTTCAGCTGAAGGATGCTATACAAAAATCTAAAGGCCCTGAGTAACTGCCTAAGCTTAATGGGTCTGAAGAGAGCGAAGGGTTTGTAATACTTTAAGCAAAGACATGGCTGTTAGTTGTCTAAATGTAATTACTTACCATCTCAATTAACTCCCAAAGTCTCTGAATTTATATCATTTCTACGTGCAAGACAAGCATAGTCATAAGTCATAAATACTGGAGGGAAGCCTAAGAAACTTAGATAATATTAGGCACTAAAGAAACTGAAATCAACCAGGTGTGTTCTTTCCTCCAGTTATATGTTGCTGCCATGCATTTCTTAGACTAAGTCATTAAATTCCAAATGCAAAATTAATTTTCTTTTATTTGTTGTATTTATTATCACATGGCTCAGGTGTCTCTCATGGACGAGCACAACCTTGCATCAGAAGCCATTTCCTTCCTCAACAATGTGACATGCTCTAATACCAGAGAAACAACTTCTCAAATGAACAGAACTTTTGCCCATGTTGTCACATCCATCTACACTAACTTTTTAAAGATTTTTTTTTTTTTTACATTATTAAGTTGTCTTGAAAGACATGATTTCTAGTAATTTCCAAAAAAATTATAATGAAACAAATTTAAACTGACAGGTTCTGTTTAACTAGTAAGAGATTTCCCAGAAAGAATTAATATAGAATCTGCTAGTTAGGCTTTTGAAAATATTCAATACTGAAACGTATTCAAAAGAGTATCTGGTTTTGCTTCGCACAGAATTTGAAGTTCTTTGTTTTATTTTCTTTCTTGTAAGCTATGAACTAAACAATTTCTCAAAGAACTATTTGCCAAAAGATATTAACAGCTATTTCTCAAAGAATTATTTGTCAAAAGATAATAACAGCTACTAAGTAGTATTTTTCTTTTTGTCAGTCTCAGTATTGCCAACTGCAGAGTTCAAACATTATGAGTCAGGACAGAAAAATAATTACACTGAAATTTAGAGCAACTAAATATCTTTTTAAAAACTGGTCATTTTATTTGTTACCTTGCTTCTGAATGGCTTTTTTGTTTTTGTTCTAGTATTGCATCTTATTATGTCTAAAGCATGTCAAAGGTTTTTCTAAACTTTTCTTCAAACCTTGTAATACTTTACTGTCATCAATACCAACTGTGCACATACGAATAACAACATTATTGGGTGATAAGAAAAAATAAGTAGTGGATGACATATGGGGATATGCATCCAATAGTTTGCTAGTTACCCTGCTGTAGAAATTTTTTTAAACAAAATTCATTCTAACATACAGTTTAGTATCTCATGGAAATGAGCAGGGCCAAAATTAGTCCCAAGGAATAGAAAGTGTGAGAAAGAAGGGGGGATAGGAGACAATTTTCGATTCAGATGACTGTAAGCACCTAGTAGTTTAGAAATCCTTCCTCAGGTCTCCCTATTTCCCAGTTTCTCTGTTAGCAATAAACCACGATCAGTGGAAGATGAAGCATCCTCTAGAGAAAGAAGAGGAAAACAACAGAAATCCCCTATTTCTCATCTGTAAAAAGGACAAGTGCACTGGCCTGACTTAGCCAGCTCTGGGCTCAGTAAGTCCACTTATCACTGCTCACAGCTTGTTGAAGATCCAAATGTACGATTAAACCGGCTCAAAGTTTTGCTTCGATAGTATTTGGGCTTACTGGCGCTCCACAAAGGCCCCCCAGAAATAACCGCCGCAGTTTGAAGAGTACATTTTGCTTCTGTGCCCTGCTACTGTAGATCTGGAGCTATCAAGCATCAATCTGCATAATAACTGAGAAAAGCCTGCTATAAATGCAACGCTCAATCTTCAGCGAGACTGCGAGCACCTAATTTAATGTCAACAGAGAGGTAACTGAACAAATGTATGAGACATTACATCATACAAAACCCTACCTAACAGCCTCAGAAGTGCTTGTTATTTGCAAACCTCATGGATTTATGCTGCTGAACAGGAGATAGAGGCTCTTGGGACAGGATTACTTCAGCTCACTGGGAATGAAGGGCTATTTCTGACATTCTTCCACTTATGCTGAGACAAAAACTTGAATTCTAGAATTTAGTCTTTGTTCATATTTAATTGAATGTCATCATTAAAACATTTTTTTCTGAGCCGCTTGCAGAAATTAAGACAATTAGGTCACTTCTCATTTCCAGCATATCGATATACCCAGCTCAATCCTATTTGTTCATGAGCTGAAAAAGCTTTTCTCTGTGATATTTATTCCCTCTTTTCTTCTTTCTATGTATTTTACAGCTTAATAAAACCTTTATAATACTTTTGTCAGTAACAACCATACAATATCAAGCTCCTTCATTCTACTCTTACAACTGCTGCTCCATATAACATGCCTTCTGATCACTCAATCACAAATATGTGGCAACCAAAAATATTCCTTTCTTTAACATAGCTGACAAAAATTCTAAAGAGTATTCCAGATAAGGTGGCATAACTATTTACCCCTCAGAATATTTTTCTAATTATTATTATCAGCATTACACTGCCAGCCCACAGCCTTCTTATCCATTATTACTGACAGTCTTCACTCCTCACATACATGACCTTTATTACCTATGTACATGTTATAGTACTGAATTTCCTTTTATTTCTCCTACCTACAAGGTCATGAAGGCTTCTCTATATGATAGTCTGACAATCTTCTGCTCTGATTATGTGTCCCAAATTTCTAGTTTTGATTTGGATCAAGAAGGACACAACTTGGCCTGAGAAAGCTTCACACGAGACAGCTTCCTTCTACGTAGAACACATCTTTGTTTTCAGACCGTAACATAACCTGTTCATACAATAAATTACATCTGTAACCTGTTCCTTTTCAAGTCTTGAAGCATTTCTTTGTTTACATTTCTTTCTTCTACTACATCACAACACAGATGAAAACATCAGCAGTCAGTTATTGTTCACTGCTATTTCTCCTTTCATTTCCCTCTCTCTTTAACATGCATGACAAACTAAAACATTCTAATTAATAAATGGCAAGTATTTAACACCTAAATTTGAATCAATTTCATTCACTGAAGTAAAACAACAATTCTGTGAAAACGATTCCATGAAATAGGCTCTGTAAACACTGTCCCAGTATATTCATCAGCTAATACATTCTGATCCCTATTAAGCATCACAAAGCTCACCAAATTGCTTAAGGAGTGAAAACTACTCAGATTAGAACCGTTTGCTGATCTTAAAAAGAAACTTTGTTTCGTTTCTATGTATATTAAACAAAAATACTTTCCAATGAATGGTTCAATAAAGCACATAAAGAAAGGTTTTCTTTTTAGAACTTTTAGAGCTAATTTTCCTTTTTTTTTTTACAAACTACTACTAAGTATACAAAATATGGTATAACTAAAAGATTAATTAGAAAGTCTACAGAAACTGAGCTCAGGTAAGACTACTTTGTGCAAAAGGAATACTAGAAAAATGGTCAGCCCGGGAATTTTAAAAAGGTAAATATCACCCTCCTTTTTCAGGGCAAACATTTAGGGCAAAACATTGGGGGATTTGTTAAAAAATAAGCTACTGCAAAAAATGTAAGAGGTTATTTGAGAACGTAAGTTTTTTTTTAAATAGTGTTAATAAAAGGAAGATAGTGCAAAATCACCTCCCTCTTCACTTCTGAAGAACACTTCTTAATATACAATCAAAATATGACATTGCCTTTGTTCAAAAGAATAAATATAAAGCATATATTTGTGTAGACCTAGCAATTATAATCACTAAATTTATTAAGATTACATAGATTATTTTCTTCAGTATGTTTCTAACACAAGTTACTTACTAATCCACTATTATAATTTATCTGAACAGAACATGTCTATACAGGAAGAGACCATCGCGGAATGAAGCACTGGCCTGTACAAAGTAAAATATATTCTAACAACATGGTGTTAAAATAGGACAAAGTAAACATTTTCTACAGAAATCACAACAAACCTTCTTTGTGAATAGCAAAAGGAAGGTTTAAAAGGCAGAGAATCTACCAGGCAAGACATCAAACCTGGCAGAAACAGTTAATAGCCCTTCAATTACAAACCCTTTCACCAACAGCCCAATTTATTAGAATTAACACTACCCTGAATAGCAACCATAGGCATAAAAAGATCCTGTTTTTCAACCTTTGATAGCCAATAGTAGGCTAGAAGAATGTATCAACTGAAGCATGTAGAGCCACTACTCATGTGAAAGTGTTACAACGGAAATTATACAACTATGTCTACAGCTGTGTACACACATACGGACAAACACATTCACCCTCCAGAAAGCTAACTGCTGCCACATCAGAGCAGATGAAGGGGGTATTTTGGCAGCAGACTTTGAAAAAAACATCTATAAAAGAGAATTAGAAACAGACATATGATTGCTCAGTTTTCATCATTTCCAGTTTCTAGTTTTATTTAGTCATAAAATGCATCTAGGCATTAGATTAAATATTTACAAATACTTTTAGCTCCCTGTTTAATCCTTACTTAAGATTACTGTATAATACACCACGACACTGAGTACTGTAACACTATGCAGACAAAAATGCATTCCCTTTTCTTTGCTTTAGATACATTTATGTAGATGGCTAGAAAATCCAATAGATGCTCTTAAATTCTTGTATTCTGAAAAATGCTCGTCTTTAGTTTCTTATTCACATTTTCAACAAATTCTCAGTTCTGTGTACATGACTCAAAACTCTCAGCCATCCTTGTAATCGAGCTGTGAGAACCTGTCAGTTCATTCTCCGTGCACAAATGCTATTTCACAGCTCTGATAATTCTTGTCCTAATGATCTTTGCAGATACCATTTCCACCTACAACAGAAAGCTTACCAGCAGGCACTGCAACTTGTACAATGTCTGCATCAACTTCAGAGGTATTCAGCAACAGGTTTCCAACTCCCATTTTCTTCCCAGTACATAAAAATAGCTAACAGAAGAACTGTTAGAAAACCCAAGATTCTTTTGTACTGTTCCAGAGTAACATGCTGCCATGCAAACATGCAAATTTGTGTACCAGTTGCCTCCATGTGCAGCTAGCTCATTAATAACAAGATAATCTCAAAAACCCTGGAAATCTATATGATATAAAAGATTGAGATGCCATTCACAGAAAAATTTTGCTACTACATTAGCCTAGCTTTTCAGGATAATTTGTGCTACCCTTCAGACTCCCCAGTTTTCACAATTGCCTCTCTTGGATAGGTTTGCCTCAAAAACCTAGTATGAACCAGAATTCCCAGGGCCTGATGCACTAAAAGTCTTTAAACCGAGATGTTTCAAAGATAACACTTCAAACTCAACAAAAGCTATGCTTCCCAAAAGAAAATACTGTTTTGCTGAAAAATATATGACCGGTCCTAGACACAATAATCTGTTTCTGGTGTAGCGTAATGATACCTAGTCTGATAATCTTTGCTGCTCAGTATCTTGCTATCATTTTTTTGTTTCTGAACATATACCCTACCTTAAAAACAGCAGAAAGAAAACAGCCAGTGCTAGTGAGTAAAGAGGCAACTTCAAGGCACAGTGGTGAACAAACCACGTGACTGTTACACCACACTGCCACAAGGTTATACTTCCTCCTCTGAAATTGCCAGCTGCAATTAAATTGAATTAACTAATTACCCAGGTCAGTTCAAATTGCCCTTCTTCAGCATAGGTTTTATTGCAGACTTCAATGACTGAAACCTCAAAACTAAACCCAACCTTAATGGGTTTTTCTTCCCCTTAAGTTCCATTTTTGCTCATATAACAGTCAGAAAATCCATTGCAACTCCTGAACTCTCAGAAATTCTTTTCTTCCTATGACCATTTCTGGAAGACAACAGATTCTTCTACAGAAAGTAGAGACACTTGCCTGTCTCTTGTGTTATCTGTAAGTATTTGCTTACCATGGGCTCACTCTTCGGTGCCAAAACACCGCTTCCTTAGGCAGACAGAAGTGAAGCTCTGGACAAGTTTGCTCCCCAGATACAGACCGTCACCTCCAGTTCTATGCCACAGCCACACTATGTCTTCCTGGGATGTGACAGCCCTTGAGAAAAACGGAAAGTCTTTGGCGTCTTTCAAACTTACAACTTTGTCTGTACTGGGCTTTTGCTAAGGACACACAGCCTTCACAGACCATGTTTAAAATCACAGTTGTGATCCATTACCACAATGAGATTAACTGTCATTTACCCAGAATCATTCTTTCTTTGGCTCTAACTTAATTATTAATGAATATTTGATTGTAACTCATACCTCACAGCACAAGAGAAAGGGATGAGTGTTTAACTACGGTATGCATTTTTACTTAAATAATCAAGTGTAACACTCACATTAAACACGATCTTAAACCTATTCAGAGTGGAAATTAAAGGAAACATGGTAACCCATTATTTTTAGAGTTATTTGTGGATATATTGTGACTTCAGGCATTGCAGACTTCTTTCCCTGAAAAGGTCATATCACTCTTCAGAAAAGAAAGAACAAAAATCCTGAGATTCCTTTTATTTCTTTGTATATCACTATTCTGAAGCAGGTCTGAAGTGAGAAACGAGCCAAGGTTTCAGAACTCCAGTGGAGACATCTTCCAGTTAATCTGACCTCTTTTCCAACAGTAATAACTCAAAAAAAATTTAAGAGTTCAGACATGCCCTTGATTTGTTTTAAAGGGCAAATTCTCCCTTTGAAAACAACATCAGTTCAGATAACTCCTAAAGCTTTCTGCAATAACAGCATTCGAGAAAAAAAATAATAATCAGGAATTTTATATATAGTATTAACTCTTAAGCTTCCCTGGCTGTTTTAAAAATCTTATTTTAATAACAGGACATGTAAAATCAAGGTTGGCAGGCTGATGGAATCTGAAGTCTGCTGTACTTTAATATTGCTCAGAAAAAGCAGATACTTTTAACTGTGATACTAAGCAGACTCTCAGAGATTTTTAGCCAGTTAAATCTGTCGCAGCTGGGGGGAGAAACACAAAGGAAAGACAACCCCACCTCTCCTTCAAATCTAGTTTTTACAATCTCACATGCTCTTACCAGAAGGGACTTTTCAGAGGGATTTGTAATCTTCAGTAAGTAGGATGCAGGGGCAGAATTTTTGGTGTACTTCAACTTATTTTAGACAACTTTCTAACCACACCCATGCAAGGCAAGGATTTTTCTTACTACATGTTTGTTGAAACTACAGATTATAAAATGATTCACTGTATTCGTTTGGTGCCTCCAACTAAACAACAAAGCTACACATTGCTCTATCAGCAGCTTTTAAAGTAAACTTGTGAGCCTGGGTAGAAACTCATCCTGGTGTTTCTTTATGACAGAGGGGAAATTTCCCTTGTGTAGACAACATCACATAAACAATGAAATTCAAAGTGCGGAAGATTAAGTAATCATCTCGACAACGTGTGAATTCCGACTGGGGTCTGCAGTACCATCATTAAGGACAGACAGAAACTGAAAAGGAACAACAACTCAGTTAACTAACATGCTGGCACCGAAGAGTCTACTCAGACTCCATAGCAGGATTACAGAACCACAGAAGTTTCACTCTCACTGTGAAAAAGCGTGTATTTTACATGGAATTTCTTGTGCCTCAATTTGTGTCCGTTGCGTCTTATGCATTCACTAGGCACCATGGGAGGAAGAGCACAGCTCCGTCTTCTTTACTCCCTTCCATCAGCTATTTATCAAACTGTGTATTTCATACACATATATATAAATCTAGCAATCCACTTCCCCCCACCCTGAGGCTTCTCTTCTCCAGGCCAAGCTCTCTCCCTTCACCTCTCCTCTCACATCAGATTCTCCAAGCCCTTGATCAGATTTGTGGCCCTTTGCTGGAATCATCCCAGAGTCTGTTACGTACCGAGTAGCAAAGAAGTGGACAAAGCACTGCGTATCTGTCTCAATAGGGCTGCACAGAGTGGAAAGAACACATCCCTCAACCTGCTGGCCATACTTTTCCTAATGCACAGACTGCTGTTGACCTTCTTTGCCATGAGGGTGCACCGGTCAGTCACACTGAACTTTGTATCCACCAAGACCCCTGGGTCCTTTTCTGCAAAGTTACTTTCCAGCTGGTCAGCTTGAGTCTGTACTTGTGCATGGGATTATTCCTCCCCAGGTGCAAGACTCCACACTTCTCTGTTACACTTTATGATGTTCCTATCAATCCACATGTAGGCTGTCCAGGCAACCATCTGACCTATCAACCACTCTTCCCAGTTTTCTGTGAATTTGCAGGTGGTGCATGCTGTACCCTCTATCGAAGTGTATAATGAAAGTGTTTAACTGTTTTGGCCCCATTATTCGTATCGGGCTATGTCACTAGTGACTGGCCTCCAGATGGACTTCATCCTGCTGATGACAACCCTTTCTGGCTGACAGTCCAGCCTACTTTCAGTCTATCCTGCTATTCACTTGCCTAGTATACCTTCATCAGTCTGTCCATGAGGAAGTTACGGGAGAGAGCATAGAAAGTATTGCTAAAGCCAAGATAACTGTCCACTGCTCCCTAATGCTCCTCTGAGAGAGGAATTTTACAGTTTGCTAGGCTGGTCAGGTGTGCTGTGCTCTGTTACTCTTTTCTGTATCAGAAAATGTGCAAGCCCTGCCTTCAAATGCAAAGTGTGTGAACCAGCTGTAACACAGCACGTTTACAGCTCTGCTGAAGTCAGCTGGAAGAGTCCAAAAACTGAACTCTGCAGTAACATCTACTATGATGAGAACAGCCTTCAGAATTCTGCGCTGAGAAAACTTCTGTCTTCATATGCATGACCCCTACACATCGCATTCCAGCACACCTCCTATCTGAAAGGATGCGTGCTTCCATCACAGATACAAAACCTTTTCTTAGTGTCACGAGTCAGCTAGACAAGTACTTTATTTACACAGTGGTGCGTCAGTAGGTGATAGTTCAGAATATTTGAATTACTCTATAAAATACTCATTCAGATGAAATAAATGCCTCTTCTGAAAATAAATATATTTTTACCTTAAAGAACTGACATCCTATGATTCAATTATGAAAAAAAAAACTACATAGGTAGCTGATTACTGTCTTAATAATACACCAGAAAAGAAAAACACAGCATTTCGGTGCTACATGCTCTCAAATAAAATTGTCTAAAGCAACATTCATAAGTACAATGGCTCAAGTACAGAACAGTCAAATGCTAGCTTACAGATGAGAGATCAACATGGTGAATGCATGATGATAACTCAAGTGCTTATGCCTGAAACGGAGTGAGGACACCAGGATGAGAAACACACTTATCTTAAGGCAAACACAAAAAAAAATCCGTAATTAGAAATGTAAAGGTCAAATGTGTAAAAGATGCAACCTCTGCTATTGCTTCTGGAAGACTGTTTACCAACTGTTTACTACTTCAAATAGCCACCATCAACAGCTCACATGTATTTTTATTTCTCAATTATGTCCTTCGTTTTTCTGCATAAAGTACATGCCATTGTCCTAACTGCTACATTTTTCAACAGTTTTTCAGTTTTACTACTGAGACACATGCAGCTTACTGTAGTCCTTCGTGTTAATCTTTCATCTATACTAATCCTTCAATTATTTCAGTGACATCTGAGTACTGAATAAAAAATGCTATTTATTTGAAATTCAGCCATAAAAAGTATAAAACTTTTTTTTATTTTTAAAAGTCTAGTAGGAACATCACACTTTTTAGCTTCCCAGAAACATAAATACAGGTGCAAACCCCACCTCAGACATTTTAATGTAAATATTTTTTTAAAGAGTGAAAAGAGATATGATTTTATCTTTTACCTTTGGCTAGAGTTATCTTTCAGCAGTAAGATATAGGTAGACTTTTAAGCAGGAAGAGCTATATCATTGATATATAATCTGTAAGTTTACATTCTAAGCTCTGGACTCTTTTTATGTCTTCCCAATTCAACATCAGAATTTCCAAGTACTAAAAACAATCTTCCCCCTTTCATTCTTGACATAATTGTAACCACTTAAGTGGGGTCTAAATGCCTGCCTATCTGGAGGAATGTGCACTGATGCAATCAGGCTAACACCTCTGCAGTATAATAAAGCTCCAATTTATTCACCTGCAAAAGCAATATGCCAAAAAGTGCCTTTACTCTAGCAAGAAGCCTGAAAATGACAACTCTAAAAATGACCTAATCTTAGCAAAATGTGCTTCCCAGTGCAAAAAGACTTCTCTACTCTACTACAGCAGCTCTGGTCAAATGAAAAAGAAAAACCATCCATCTGCCCCTTCATTCATCTGAGACACTTCCATAGCTTTGCTTTTGGCCTGGCAAGCCAGGAAACTCCCATGTTCCAAATAGGTGTCATAACTATCTGTTTGTGTTCGGTGTCTTAATCTTGCTTGACCTATATCTCCCATATAATAAAAATAACTCACTGGAGGAAAATCTAATTCAGACACATACAGTTGCTTCAGCAGAAACGAACATTACAGACCATATACAAGGCTGGACAGAAACACCATTTAACTCTCCTTTTGACATGAAAAGAGCAAGCAATACCAAGCAAGCTATACAATCCTGTACACAGTAGAAAAAGATCTTTCCTGATTCATGTTTACTGTTCTCTATATAGGTGTTACTAATATGTGACCATAAAATTGCCTGCTCCCTTTCAAATTTAGCCACAGAAATTTTTAATAACTAATGTGTCTAATGTATTAGATATTAAACTACAAATTGGCTGCCAGGTCTCACAAAGTTGCCCAAAATTATTTTAGCTACTTATAAAGGTGATATCTGCTGCAATCTCATTTTTACAAAAGCACTGTAAAAGGCAAAATTTCTCATGCAAAATTCATGGAAGGACCTTGTCATTGCCCCTGATCAAGAGGGAGCAAATAAATGCTGCCATAAAAATCCATCTCTTTCCTCCTGTGTACATAAATTAGAAACTTCTGCTTGAAGACAAATCTTCAGAAATCAAGCTCCTCATTCTCTTACTGACACAAAACACTTAAATGAGAAATATACATAAATAAATCTTTGCCTGCCCTCTTTAGTTATTGTTGCATTTGCACCACTTACTACTAAATTCTATTTCTTTGGAGACAAAACCCAGAGTTGTTGCCATACAGACTCACACCTTTTGTATCTTTAGCATTCTTAGTTTTACTTCTTACTTGCTGGTCTGGTCTTTTGAAGTAAAAGTAGTACGAATTTATGCTCTAAACCAGCCACTGTGTTCATTTAAAAATTCTCATATGGGTAAAAAGAAACATGCCGTGGACAGTAATAGTTACCCACATAGCATAAGACACCTAAAAAAAAAAACCCAAAAACAAAAACAAACCAACAAAAAACACACAAAACCAAACCAGAACACTGTACAAGGATAAACCTCTTTGTGAATAAATCAAAACACACAATTCGGCCTAAGGATCAGTTCCACATCACATGGCAAAAGAGACGGGCTTAATTGCCTGAACTCAAATATAAATTGATGTTATTTTAGCTTTGTAGTGCAAAGACAAGTTCAAAATACTTCAAGACAGATGTCTTCAAAGAACAAAAAACCATTCAAAAGAAATGACAGTCCTCTGCAAGCTCTCACCCATTACAGGGAATGGCATTGTACATTGCATATTAACTGTTTAGCAAAAAACTCTTTGAATAAAACTGAAATCTGAAATATTCTTATCCAGCAATACATTAGTGAGTGCTAATAGGTAAGGTCTAATACATATTTGGCAGTGAATAATTCATATTTAGATTGAACTTGTATCTGCTGCTGCTCTTATTTCAAAATCCATCAACATTGTCAAATACTGGAAACTGTAGTAGCACCAGAAAAGCATACCAATCCAAAGCAATCGTTAAAACTTGAGGTGACTCCCAATCTACTTTAGACAGCTTCTTATGTGATTCTGACTTCATTTTCTCTTAGTCTGGAGCATTTCTAAGGTTCCCTGCTGGAAATCATTTATCAGTTTAATGAACACATTCAGGGAAGGCTAACCATAGGGGTGGAGGAGGGATGATATGATTCCTTTGTTACTCACACAGTATAACTACCCATCTTTCAGTAAATCTGACAGACTCCAAACATTAAATTAACTGAAAGGAAAAACCTCATTTTGAACCGTGCTTTCCCACACATATCAAACAGCCTGTGAAATGCCTTAGATTTTATGTCCAAATCCATTAAACATGCTGGGGAAAAAAAAAAGTATAGAAAATTTATGGTTGAGTATGTGCTCACAGAAACCTTCCATACTTTGTTAACTTCATAGCTGAATTGATCCATGGGGTGCAAGGCAAAGCACTGAGCATACTAAATAGCATGGCATGGCATAAATGGAAAAGCAAACCAAGTGAAATATGCATATTGAAAAGAACCTAACCATGTAAATTGGTTTTCTCAAAAGAACCTAACCATGTAAACTGGTTTCCTATCCAGCTCTCCGTGCACAAGCAAGCGCACGGATGCGGGCCAGTCAGCAAAGACTCCTCATGGGAAGTCAACAGCTCTTTAAAAGAATGATGGTTCAGAGCCATGAAGAAATGTGATAATTTACCTGATGAAGCTGTGTTTCGTAAGCAGTTGTGTAAATGCATGTCATAGGCAGGAACACATATAGTGCATCATTAAGCATTCATGTATTGCAGTTTGCTAAGATGAAGCACAGTAACAGGCTTCAGCTTGAAACACAGAGAAGCTTAATTTGCACTCTCTTGATAAAGCACTATACACAACTATGTAAAAGTCAGTAGGAGGAGGTTAATGGCAGTGAACTAGAATAAAACTAAATGTCACTACATCTTACTTTTCTGTAAAACCTTCTAAGTAGATAAGACATGTTCAGGAAACTGTAAAATGTGCCCTTTGCTTACAAGAAAAAGGTCAGTTCTGTGCTAACAAATTGTAATAGGTTAGTCATAAATGATCATATCAGCAGCTGAAATATGGTACCTTACACATAATTTAAATAGTTACAACTACTTGAATCACAGAAAAGTCCACTTTGCACAGTGCAAACTCCTGCATGCACTAAACCGACGCAATTCATGAAATTATGAACATGATACCATGAAAAAGGAAGTATTACACATTTCACAGCAGTGAAACATGCCTAAATAACCAATTGTACAGTTGCCTTTGGCATTACAGACTAGTACAAGAAAGACTTAAAGACATTCTGCGCAGTGATTCTCCGGTGCTTTAAGAGACCAACTTCACAGAACAATTCTACTGTTTTTCAGAGTAACGAGCAAGCAGCACTTCTGCAGCGCCTTGCATGCATCACTCTGTGAGAGCATAAGTTCGCTTTTCGCAGCTCATAGCATGTGGTTTTATACAGAACACAAAATATTCAGCAGCCCACTATATTACTTTCCACTTCTCTCTCAAGAAGTAAAATACACAACACAACCAATATTAGGTAGCAAAAAATCAAGACCACAAATGCAGTACTAGGATAGCTCTGTTATGATAAAAGATATGATAAGAGAAAACAGCTCTTGTCATAAGGCCAGATGAGTCTTTTGCTATGCAACTGTGTTTTTTTTAACCCAAAGTGTTATTAATAAAAAAAGTTTTTATCAGTTGCATGGTTAGTTCGGTATTTCTTCCCATTCTTTCACCAACACTTCTGTTCAGACCTTAGTAACAGGTATGCCATTCTAAGAGGGTTCAAGATATGGGGTACAGCCAGGCTTTGCTAAGAAAACTGTGCCTTGAAACCCGACCCACTCCCCCTGCCCCGAGAAATGCCAAAGTTAATACTTAGTTTAGAATATTCTTAGGGATACTTCACAATGATTTCTTATGCTGGTACAGCACATAGCATACTCAATAGTAAAAGGTTAATGATTGTGAATTAAAATAATATCAATAATTAACAACCCTGTTCAGTAAGGCTGTGGGTTTTTTTTCTTTGAACACTGTATTGAGTATGCATTTCAAAGCTGACAGACCACTCCACAAATCAAATGCATACACAGAATACCAGCGTTGCTGAGGCAAGAACACATGTACTCAGCTCTAACACACATTTGTAGTGCAGTAGAATTTATTCATGTTAAAACTTTGCAAAATGCAGGGAAAAGATATAATCAGTGAGTATAATCACTGAGCAGAAATGCTATTACTATGAAAACAGGTCCCTCTACTCCAGCTGAAACACTTCGCTCTGAAACACCATTTTGCAATGGCACTTCTCACGGAGCTATTACAGCACAACGTCTTACTAGGGTAGCTGCTCAGCCTGCATGGCCGTCTGGGCTAATACCTGTCACTCCCAGGCATAACAAGCAATTTATCTACTAATGACTTCAAAAAGATGATATAAAAATACAAAGGTAGTTACGGGTTTTGTGTCCTTTTTGAAAACTTAACTTCTATGTCCTTTAAGTCAAAGCCAACTTGAATTACGCAGAAAATACTGGTTTTAACTTTACATCTACGTAATAAGGATAAAGGAGGATCATTTGTAATGGTCACTTGATTCATACTGAATGCTCTATTTCACATGTCATAGGAAATACAGTTCTTACAAAAAAGCATACGCTGTGTTCAAGTAAGAAAACAGATCAACACAGCTACCATTTCCTATTTCACTTCTAGGGTTATTAAAGGAGAGACTAAAGAAAGAAACCATACTCGTGAAACTACAGCTAATATTTCAGGTCACTTTTTAATTTCTATCTTGTTATATGAATGGTGAAAGACTGAGTTGCAGTGAGGCCAATGAAATGGTTAGTTTCTCTTTAGATAAATCAGGTTCTCAATGACTTGGATTTTAAGTACTTGCTCAAAATACCCTAGCACTAAATCTTCTTTTATTTCTTGAAGTTCTAGTTCTTTAGTCTCTCTTTATCCAAGAAGTAAGCTTTCACACAATAACTTCACATAAAAACAGTACCAGTACTAATATTTATACTTCTAATGATATTGTCTCACACAAATTTCTGTTTTTTAAAGATATCTTTACTATTCAGCCTGTAATTTTGTAGTGAAATGAGGTCTCTGATTCCCCAATTTTGAAAGCCATCTTTCGCTTTAAATGAACTTTCGGTTAAATATGTCTGCAGTGTTTACACCATAGAAAATGTAAGGATGCAAGTACCCTGTTGGTGCTCTGCATTAGAACTTGTACCACAACTATTTCATGTTTGTTTGCATGACAAGCAGGCTTATCCAGGGAACCACCCAAACTGCCTCAGTTTTCAGTATTGTCATTTGATAAATAAAACCTGTATTGCAGTAATTGTTCAAGTTGCCTATAACTTGAAGGCACCAGAGAACATCCATCTCATCTTTTTCTGAACCTTTCACAGAGCAGTTGGAACTGGAAATTAAATAGAGGCTATCTCAGTGTGGCTACCTTTTTAAGAAACATTGCCCATTTCTTTTTTACTTTAATCTTTCAATCCTACTAATCTCTACTATATACGTTGGGTTTTTTCTCTGATTGAACTCATGCTTCTGCCCTTGCCAAGACACTTTCAGCTCTTTTTTGCTTACTATTTACTCTGTAGTTTGAGTACAGCATTAGAGCAATGTTTGCAATAAGGTTCAGTGGGTTTTGATGGACCTTGAACGACTTTAAGCTGGAAATTTAAAAGGCATATTCAACCTAGAAATGAAGTTTTAGAAGAATTTCCTTGTGAAGGTGATGACTTTGTGATGGAATCTGAAAATTTACTGAAAGGGTTACAGGACGATATTGTCTATGACAATTGCAGTGAACTGAAATAGGAGAGATTTCTATTAGCATGATATTCCAACACAATCCCAGAAAACGAGTGCCTTATTTTTAATAAAATCAAATATCTATGACTTTATAACTTGCTTTGCAAAACAGTGTTTTCCAGCTACTTCTAAATGGAGATTGTGACATGAATTGAAAATGGCTTATTGTTTTTTTAATTAAGTTTGCATACACAATTTTTATCCTCTGAGGTGGCTGAAATCACACAATCCATTATTTTTTTTTCACAAGGAGATCAAATGAAGTGCCTTTTATTCATCCTCCACTTCTCAAAACATACAAACACAAATGAATTCACTAGATATAATACCAAATGGCTGTGAAGCTACGTTTATCAAGACACACTCAAGACTTCCTAATGGATTTTCTTGCCATAAGACACTTCATTTTCTTTATAAATTTATTTTCTGTAGACCAAACTTAATTTGTGGTAGACAAGTTTAAAAGGTCATAAACAAAACATTGTCATTCAGTTTGCCCTTTGAAGTCATTTCAAAATATGACATACTATCTGCTTAATTACATTAGAATTTGGTGTGACTGTATAACTTCTCCGAGATACGCCTGTTTAACATGGTGAGCATCACTGATCAACTTAAAACATGCATCACTGTCACTGTGAGAAGTCTAACAGTATGCAACTAACATAGTATACTGGTAAATCACTAGGTATGCTAAACATTCCCATTAGCATTTCTGAATCATAAAAGAAATACAAAGAATTAGGAAGTACAAATATAAAATCTTATTGTCACAGGGAATAACACAGTGTGCAGATGGGAAACAAAAAAAGACCAGTTTTTCCTTCATACATCATTTTCCCACCCATCTATTGTTAGCATGTTGGGGATATTTTAAGCCTGCAAAGGTTCAAAAAGCAAATATGTTCCCAAAAGAAAAGTCTGGAGACAAAAATAATATTTCCTGGTCTGGGAAATGGAAGAACAGAGAATGGAAGCCAAGTAATGATCAGTAAAGAAAACAGATTCTTCCCTTTAATTTTTTCCTCATCTAACAGGTATTTTGTGGAAACAAAAGGCATAACACTATATTCTTCACACAGCCCTTTTAGTAGGGTGAATGTGTTAACTAATATCCATGAGTCAGAGTACAAAAGAGAGAGCTATACTGCAAGAAAAAAGAACCAGTTCTTTTAAAAAGCCCTGAAACTAAATGGATACAAAAGCATAGTTAATTCTTCTCTGCAGCTACTGTAAGTTATCTGCAAACCTCCTTGTGCTTTTTACAGTTGCATTTTTCTTGAAAGTACTGAAAATAACTTGACTTATGGAACGAGTCAAGTATCTCAGCTAGTGTCATGTTCAATATTCTTCCAGGACCACAGTCATCTTGGCTCTGTAAAACAGGAACATCTGGGTACCTCTCAAAATCACATACTGTAGCCTTTAGTGGTCAGAGAAGGTCACATTACTATTGGAGATGAATAAAGTGCTAATCAAAAAAATGCAGAAAATTATTAAGGTGGCAAAGGAGTAGCAAAACTTCTCTTCCAAATGCAACAGGAGTCTAGTCAAATTTCTGAAACTCTGAGAATGTATTGTATTTGTGCTTCTAATTAAACTGCATGGCCATGTACACGCAGAAGTACCAATGTGTTGTGCTCGTGTCTGACCCCTGGAAACTACCCTGAGTGTCTGCAGTTTCTGAAGAATGTTCACTTACTGAACTAACCAAAACCTATATATGCCTTTCAGGCTGTGTGAAGAGATGTCCCAGTTCAGTAAGAACAGCTGAGATGCCCTAAAGGCAAAATATTTATGATGCTATTTTTACCAAACTTTTCTCTAGGAAATGGTATTTTACCTGTCTTTTTATACAGTATTTCACTGCATTCTTTTTTGGTGGAAGAGTGAAGAACAGACAAGCCAGGTACCCATTAAGTGACCTGTTGCAATTATGCCAAGTTAAAATCTGCTTTTTTTTTTTTTTTTCAGGACTTAACTCAAAATACAAAGACTATCCTTCAGCAGGATAGTCACATCGGATTTTAGTTTGTTGTTTTGTTTGTTTTTTTCTGGGAGGCAGGGGGTTTTGCAAATGAAACAATGAGCAAGCATTCATTTTTAGATATAAATTCTCTTGATGTGATCATTCCTTCTTCCCGTTACCTTTATAATTTTTCTGGATGCTTAGTAGGTGCTGATTAAGAGCTCTGTTTGACATTGTAATACCAGTGACTCTAGGTGGGGGCCTTTTCTGCCACTGTTGCTCTTCCTACCCCCACTTTTTTCCCCAGAGCACATAAACTGCTTTATTGCAGGCTGATCCCAATAAGCGGCTACTATTTAAGTGAAGACATCAAGTGTACTGAAGTCTTTTTGAAATAGGTCTCTGACATGTTATTTCACATTTAACCTTCAATTATAAAATGATAGGGACAAATTGTTCTAGTCCCTTACTGTAAGGATTTAAATAAGTTCAGGTTATCAGTTTGTTGCAAAGTGGCTAGACAAATGGTTAGAGTAATTGTCAGAAATGACCACTGTTTCTCACTACTCAATGGATATGAAATATCCTCACTTTTTATTATGCATAAAATCTTCATCTCTGCCCTGACATTTAAGCAGCAGGAGGCACTTATTAACCTGGGATAATTTTCTGTTCCACTGACATTATCTCCTAAATTTATACTGTTATGAAAGACTGAATATTCACAAAATGAACTTGTTCATTGGGCCATTCCGAATATCTGTGTTCAAATCCAGAATTACAGAAGACTTAATTTTTTTTATTTTTTTATTTTTTTTTTTTACATCCTGCATAGCCTGGAGTAGAGTTAAAAGATGGGGCAGGGGTTTTCCTTGGTTTGTTTGTTTGGGGTTTTTTGTTGCTTCTGTTGTTGGGGGGGGGGGGGGGGGGGGGCGGTTAAGGGACATCATTAAAACATTTTAAGTCTTTCAGAATGAGTAAGCAGCACAGAAAAGCCAATTAACTGGTTTTAATGGGCAAAACTAGAAAACTACCAAAAGTTTTACATAGGTAAACATCACACAAGGGCTTTGAAATTCCTTCAAATACTAATATGCTTTACAGTTACAGTTTGACTTCAGCTTCATTACAAGCCAAAATTACTGTCTTTCCTGCTGAGGAGGTAGCTATGCTGCCTGGCTACCCGTGCTACTATGACTTTTTAACTTTTTATCATTCAAGCTAAAAATGTGTGTGATGCCATATGGTCATTCATAATTGTCACAGGATTGAGAACACACCAAAATATACAGAAGCACTAATAAGACTAAACAGATTTTACTACAGAGCAGGAGAGAAAGAATTAAGTATGTGCATTAACACAGGTGGGCAATTGGTTTGCATGGAAGAACCTGACAAGGTACAATTTAAGCAGAACACCTGTCCAAGCAAAGAACAAGATGCACACGGCTGTTTGCAACATGCTCAGTTATTTTCAATGGATAAACACAGTAAGGGAAAAGCAGGATGCTGGTGACACACATGTTGGCCCAATACAGGCGCTCCCAGCAACCAAACCCTTAATAACCCAGATCAGCAGAGGCTGGCACGCAGTTCACTCTGGCTGGTGTAGCAGGTTGGTTTCAGCCATCTGAACGCACACATTTTCTGCAGGATCCAACCAAATTATTGTGTTGCTACCATGCTAAGTGGTTGACCTGTAATTTCTTACAGAAAATAAGATTGTGATTATCTTAGTATCAAAGACTTCATCTCTCCATGAACAATGTGAAAGAGAATGCTGGCTTCACTGCAAAGGATAAACTGCCTTTACAACACTGCTATCTCCGAAAGCGTTCACCTGTAAATCAATTTTCACTGCCTTAACATGTTTGTCCCTCAGGAAAGGTAAATAATACGTGGAAGGATGTGTTTCCAAATGAAATAAATATGGTTTATGCAGCTATATGATACACTGTACAAAGAAATTTAAACCACCCTTTCATGAGGAACAGTGCCAAAAGTTATTAAAATTCTTTTTCTCTTTTACCAAGTTACAAATTTACCCTCCAATATTTGTGACTCCAGATAAACTCACAGTACCATGCTTTATTGAATTTATGTAATTTCAAGTGCATTTACATGACTTTAATAGTAGCATTGTAATGTTATCTTTATATCACCCAGCATATAGATATCTATCTCGCATCTCTAGAATATTAGAAAAAGTCATGTAAATAATTATCCCATTAAGGTATCACAAATAATCTTTCTTTCTGCTTATAAATACCATAGTCCAGTTCAAACAAATATAAAGACCTCAAGATTGTGTAGGAGAAACAACAAAACGCCCACTATGAAAGCTGACAAACCATTAGATATACCTTCACTCTCTCTAATGTCCTTAATTACCTTCTAATTTTATCCCAACCTAAGAATAGTTATTCCTGAGTCACAAAAGTCAATAATTCAGAATGTCCAAATTAATCTTAAAAATAGTTATTCAGGCAACATGTAAGTAGTTAAAAAGATACAACCCCAGCATGTTTTCAAGGAGCACTAGCATGGGAAGCTATTCTGTTCTCATTGTACTGCATATATCTTACATCCCAAATTATTCCTGTAGGACAGAATACTAGACCGAGTTCACTTCTTTTATGGACAACATCTTCCTATAATCCTTTCACGATCAAAAAACCTCCTGGAGCACCTATCAGACATAACTTATTGTCATCAGTAAACAAGTTTATTCCCTGTTATATTAGAACTGGTAAAGGAATAATTAAGTCTTTAGTCTACAAAATATATTATTTTTGAGCAGAGTTGTGTTTTAAATTTTTTGTGTGACTGTGTAACAGATGCCTCCCCACTGCTGCTTTGTGCCTGCCACTCCACCATGTGGTTTTTGTTACACAACCTGCTGAGAGACCAGTCAGCCAGATAGGACCAGCAGAAAAATGGAAACTTCATGAATAAACATTTGCTTAAAAATCACATTATTTCATCATTTTCTCTTTCTACTGTGGTTACTCCACATCTGTAAATTGAACTAGTACCAGGCACAGCCTACTGAAGTGCTTAGTTTCTACTGGCATAGAGATTTATACAGGCCCACGATACACATTTATATAACAGTGGTGTTTCCAAGCTCACAAACTTCCTATTGAGATCATTACTTCATCCCTCTTGGTGTTCCAATCATTCCCCATCTTTTACCAAGATAAAGCAAGGAAAAGAATGAATAAGAAAGTGGGATAAAGAATAAGAAAAATACTTTCATTTTCAACATTTGGATTTGTTTCTTTACAATGTAGATTCTCAAGTATTAGCCAGAACGGGCTTGCTAAAGAAGGACAGCATGTATTCATCACAGAAGGATTAATCAGTTTTCAGAAGTTATTACTGATTGCAGATAGCTGATTTGAAACACATTAAGAGTCACACATTAGTATGTGCAGAATATGTCTGAAGAATTAGGTGCTACATTATATTTAAATGGACATTCAAAAGTACTATGCACTTCAAAAACATGGCCTTGGGCTTTAATACTCGAACAAAGCAGCAGTCATGCAAAAACATAAAAATGTCTCTCTCCAGTTTACCTCCTCCTGGTTTTTTCTTTTCTCTTGCTATTCCTAAAGACTATGCATTATGTCATATAGCAAAAACAGTATCAGGAAAATAACATTAGCAAAGGAGTTCTCCTAGAACATAATCTGAAAAAAGTCAAGGGATATTCCAGCTTGATTATAGAAATAAATTTACAGTATTCTTTCCTTCTCCAGCAACTACATACCATAGCAACTGCCCACCACATGAGGAGAAAAAAATTCCCAAAATAAGCAGCTCTTTCATCCATAAAAAGAAAAAATTCTAGGAAAGACTGTACATGTTTCTAGCATGCAGAAGATCTGTTGATTAAAATGTTCATTTTAAAGCACTTTTTAGCATTCAGTGTTGAGTACTGATGTATTGTACTATTTTAATAGTTGTAATTGATTAAATACTCTATGTTTATATACTAGCTTCACTATTATGGGGGTTTTTTTTCCTCATTTTTATTTTTCTATGCACGTCCTTCATTCTTACCTCCTACAACTCTATCTCCCTCACCACTCTGCTTGGAATTTCCAAACAAGGAATTTAAAAAACTAAACCCAACATGAATTCTGAATGGGATTGTTCTACACCATATGAACATTATTAACCAGCTGTCTAAGTCTAGCTCACAATCACTCGTCTACTTTAGAAAATTATGGTAGTAAGTTTCTTAAAGAACTACACATATAAACACTACGTCCTCTGTCATTTTTCAAGCAAAAAGGGTAATAATAATAAAAAATCTATCCAACTTACTGCATCAGTGATTAAAACACAGTTTATACAATGCAGATCATGATGCAAGATGTGAAGTAGAACACATCATTGGAAATTACCAGATGCATAAAATATCTCTTAAAGGGATGATTTAACAATAAAAGATGAACAAACTAACTGAGAGTCAAGGGAGATGGAGATACAGATGATCTACTCTGCTTAACTAACAGCATGTATGTCAGAAAAGATTAGCTCTGCCTTCCTCCATTTAAAAAAATAGAAGCTTTATTCTTGGTGCCAACACTTCATAGTCTTTGAAGTCCATCCCTGACAAAACTTGTTGAAAGAATAATATGTCATAAAGACTGAAAGTTTTTGAACACATACACTGAATGACAAAGCTTCAGGATATTAAAAATGCATTGTGAAGACTAGCTTATCAGAAGCACAGCTTACCAAGTTTCTTGAAATAAGAGAAACAAACCATCCTGTAGTGTCTTCAGGTATGACTGTGGGAAGGAATACCGTGGAAGCTAGAGTAACACCACATTATCTTCATAACCTTGCCATTCTTATAATTTAATATGGTAATTTTAAAAGTAAATACAATTTACAATTTAATAAAAAGAACTAGGATACAGAAATTTTTAACGTTCTGGTTGCCTAATATTCCTTTTTGCTGTTAAATCAAACCGTCAATATGTATTTTTGTGTCATTCACTATAGTAATTTAAAAATGCAAAGGAAGAGCAGCAGAATTTCACATATATGCTCTGCAAAAAAAGAAACACAGTACAGAAACCTTTGAAAAAGACCACTTACATATTAATGGGATTCAGTATTTATATTATAATTAATATCTAGTGGGAAAATATCATTTATGCTTATTACTGCAGGTTGGTTTTAGAACAGCTTTATCTGAAGTGTCAGATATTGCACATTAGGAAAATAGGGTTTTGTTGATTAGTTTCATCCCAAATGCATTCCAGTCCAGCAGACACACACTTGTCCATCAGCAGAAAAAGACACAGTGGTTTTGAAACAAAAGAGCTTCTTATCTTTTGCCTTGATTTTTAATTCTCTATAACCATCCACACTAATTGTGCTTTTGCTAGAACCCAGTGCTTTTACTATGTGAAAAATGAAATGTATTTAATAAAGCCATGTGTGGCTTCAGCATAAGGATTTTATAAAAGTGTCTTAATTTTGGATTCAACTTGAATCTTCTATTAAGGATTAGTTCCAGTCCAAACAAAATAAATAAACATTACCAAAGGCTGCTCAGATCAAGAAGTGTTGTTTTGTGCAAACCCAAACTGCAGGAGTAGTCACCTTGAGAACTTTCCCTACCAATTTTGACACAGGAATTAATAAGCTTGTGAAGAACCTATGTTCATGTGACTTGAATTTCAGTGAGTTCAAGTAAAACACGTAGGTTTAAGTGTCCTTATAGAAGATATTAAAAAAAATATCCAATAACAACAAAAAAACCCTCAACCACACAATAAAATCCAACTGATATTTATATTGTAGCAAAGATGTGATAGCTAACATATGTCCTTTATCCGACTAAGCAAGTGTTTTCCCCATGCAATAAACATTGGGACTTTAGGCATGAAAGGACTTATCTGTGCAACACTGCTTAACTAAAAGTTGTGAAAGCACATGTACTGGTATAAACTACTCTTCTAGTATTCAAAAATAATGTATGAAGACAAACTCATTTACACATTTCTCGAATAGGTATCAGTTATCTTTTATGTATCTAGAAGACTAGGAAATCTCAGAAACATTAGCTATCTATATGCATGGCAGGAGACAAGCGAAAATACAAATTCACAGTGGGAATGTGCATAAATCTTTTTCCCTTATTACATTTCCTTTAAGAGAACCAAGGATAGATGACAATTATAGTCTTCCAATAGTGTTCTATCCAATGGTTGCTTTTATCCACACTATAAAGAGATGTGAGAGATGCTAATGAACTAGATAGTCTTCCTTTTTTTCTCATTAATCCGGTTAAAAAAATTAAAATAGCTAATAAAAAAAGTGTCATGTCTATCACAATCTGCTCAGCTTCTGAGGCAACTCCTGAGACAGACAGACAGACAGACATCCTTCAGCTGGACACAGTGTAAGGTACTGAGCCCTCAAGTTTCAAAGATACCGATGAACACTCTCTTGATCCTTTGCTCCCCCTAACAATTGCACTCTTAGGTTCCAGATGCCCCAAAAGTGCATCTTCTACATCTGTCAGTGGCCGTGCAGTGCAACATGGAAAATAGATTCTAATCACTAATTTAGTATGTGTCAGCATGTGAGAGAACACTGCTTCCTTAACACTATAAGAAATCCTTCAGAAAATTTACACTGAGGAACCAAGTAACTCAGTCTAAAAGTTTGATGTTTAAATCTTACAGGCTAATACCGCTGGCTGAGATTTTATTTTTTAAGGTTACTGTATTTTGTTCTCTAACTTTCGATTCAAACAGTGTTTGGAATGTTTTTTTCACAAGGGTCATCCCAATTCAGTTTCTATGCCCTTACTAAATAGGAATGTTAAGGTCAAACTCTGTCTCTCTGCTAGAATGTAAAGGAAAGCCAAACCAATTCTACCATGTTTTTGCTGGACATCTACATAATTTTGGACCCCCTCCAACAGGAGGGGCTGAGAGAACAGTGGTACTACTGTAATCACGGAGCTTTTCACTGTGAGACCTCATCACGCTTTCTCAGGAGAAATGGCAGACCTTTCTACAGAGCTCAGTGCTCCTCCGCACTGCTCCTTAAAATCCTGATTTAATAGTCTCACCGTTAGACTGGCTCTAATCATATCTTATCAACCAACATAACTGATTGTCTGTCTGCTCTGGAACACTTCTGGCCATACCTAGAAACTCCCCCCAAAAAAACCCTAAGCTAGAGACAAGCCAGCTTCCATGAATACACCAGCAGCAGCACTGATCCACTTGGAAATCACAGCAGCAGGGAGTTTACATAAGCCTTGCTCTGAAAACACACCCCCTCACACAACAGATGTCACGCTGCTCCCAATACATCTTACTGTTCCCTAACAAAATATTTTATTTAATCACTGTGCTTGCTCTGTACATAATTTTTAAGGTATAAAAATGCCATTTTATTGCCACTGCCTACAAAACATGCTTTTTGAACACAATGAAGTTCCATTTTAGTAAATGCAGCAGCTGCATAAATCTCTATTTCATTTTGGTCCAGCAAACAGGTATTGCTACACATACATGAAGAATTCAGCAAAGTATAACACCTCTCCGTGGGATGGGATTGTTGCATGGAGTGTGTTAAGCAGTGTTGGTTTCTATCCTGAGGGCATAAAGTTCTTGAGAGAAAAAAAGAAGGGTATTTTCCAAGGAAAGCTTTAGAAGTACAGCTTCCAAGACCTAATGTTCTGTTGAAAGAGATACAACGGTAGAAGCTCCCTGTGGTGGTTACTTTCTTTGCTCTTTTTACTACATTCTTTTTTAAATCTTTCTATAGAATTCACTTTTGACTGACACATTGGAGCAAAATTCAGAGTTGGGGAGTTCTAGGTTGGGAGGAAGGCAATACAATTATTATTGATCAGTTTATTTGCTAATCTACCTTTCCACTCCAAATTTTTTTGTGCTCAGCAGCAGGGAAAGAATGGAGTCAGAGGAGAAACAGGGAGATAGGGGCACCAACCCCGTCGGTGAGTAGCAAAGGGAAACATTAGCTCCAGCAGAAGAAGAAACGGAGGTCATGAAAGAAGAACAAACCACAGGCATAACAGCGAGACAATCCCTTAGAACTCTAGCAGGAAAAAATTGCAACGAAGGAGGGGAGAAGCTCAAGGGCAATGAGGTGAAACTCAGACGAAGTGGAACAAACAGCGATGGATATCACAGAGGTGAAGAATGAAGGCAGCTGGAAAGAGACACACTGTATAATACATCTGCCTTTGCTGCAAAGATGTGACTTAAAGTCATGAGAAAATGCCTGTTTGTATCGACTATCCATCTCGGGTACTGTAAAGGCCACACTGAATATATACACCTGAAAATAATCCACACCATAGTATAAAGACACAGTAAATAAAGATTTAGGGACAGATTATGCTAACTAAATGACTGCAAGCACTGGCCTAAGACCATTTCAATTTTTTTCAAAATTTGTAAGACTAGCTTTATTACTTCAGCTTTTGTACCACAGTCTGTCAGCTCTACTCTAATTCGATGCCCATTTAACTACTCTTCTCCATCCAACACAACAGTGGTAAGTCATCACGAATGCTAATGGTATGTTCTAGCTAGCTGAACAGAAGTCATACCATGCATTGATATATAGTCTGGATCGAATATGTGCTGCCTGGAGATCCCACAGTGCACAGCCTGAACGTTAACGAGTTTTGGCCCAAGTTCAGTGCTACAGAACCATCATTCTATTAACAGTGCTGGCTTTTCCAGCTTTTGTTAGCAAAACAAGTATGATGCTATCCACAACGCATGCATTGAATTATTTTCCTATAGGCCAGATGTACATGAATGTGTAGCAAGGTTATTATATAAACAGGGATTGTTTATTTTTATATATATATGTATACAAACACACACACCTTTTAGAAACAATTCAGAAGCCAGATGTTTCCTTCTGGTGAGAACCTAGACCATCAGGTGTACCAGAAGAATTTAAAAAAAAACCCAAAACTACTGCTAGTTTATTTATAAAGTTTAAGAAAGATGCACTTTCCAAACAGAACACATGTTCTGTATGCAGCACAACAATCAAATTCAAGGAGAGGGGTGGAAATCGAGTTTATAGTATTATACAAAAATTATGCACATCTAAAATAATAAAGACCCAAACTGGTTATTAACAAGATGGCTTAGAACTGCATTTTTTTTCCGTTTTGTTATTACTGGCAAGAACAAAACAAGACGTCCTTATGGCATTTGGTATTATTTATGTATAAAATTAGATATGACCATGTAGAGTATCTGTTTTGAGTGACAATTCTCACAGTGTAAAAAATAACTAAAATTCCTGTCAGACAGATATTTTTCTTAAATTTTTCAAGAAAAAGATGAAAGGTTGATGAAGCTTTTTGTCATTCAGCATTCACACAGCATACACGACTATAGAGAAACAGAGCCACGAACAGTTAATACCCCAAAATTAGTCTCAAATCTATCTACAACTTATTCATCAAACTATTTGGTAAGAGAAGAAATTAAGGTTTAATCGTACAAACTAAAACACCCTGAAGTCTGTAACTGTTAACATTCAAATCAAATTTGGAGTAAATCCAATGGGTTACATTTGTCTGTGCCAGTATGAAAATTTGTGTGGAACCTTTCAAGTTCCTAAAATAGTTCTGAATTAAGAGTTTGGCTCATCTCTGTTGTTAAGATTTACACAGGCAGGACTATAGGGAGATTGCTTCGGTTGCTACCCACCATGCATGTACATACTAAACCATGTTATTTACCAGGTTCAAAAAACCTGAGTTTAACATACATTTGCTTGTTGGGTACAAATACTCCCTTATGCCTATGCCATACAATTGGCACAGAAAGACACAGTGCAAACATAAAGCTAATTTTAGTGATGAAATGCTAACCTTTGCTGTCCACTAATTAATAACACAGTGTTTGGTTCAACAAGGATATAATTAAAATTTCAAGTGCAAGCATTATAAATTACTGATACTTCAGGATTATAAATCTCTGTAGTGTTTTCTAATGAAAATAAATTGAATTGACATTGCTTCTAAAGGAGTTGACTCATTTCACCTTCACTCTCAGTATCTGATTAAGCTCTCTGACTCTGTCATTTGGAAATATTTGAAACCTCTTCCTAGAAAACATGAGTTTAGTAATGCCCAGCGTCATAAAACAAGCGAGCAAAAAAAAATATTCCTAAGTATTGGATATACAGACAACCTGACTATTCATGGAGATTTAGTAAGTTTACATTAAAGGTTGAAATAATTACTTTAGGCTTCATGGATACATGAATATTTCTATTATGCTACTTGATCATCCCTAAAATTGCAACTTTGTTAAGAGGTCCCCATCATAATAATCTGGTCCAGTTTGATTAGACAAGAGCTACATTCAGTTTCTGTCATAAACCACAGATGACAGAAGCATGGTAAAAGAGACTTAAGACTCAATTGGTATTAAGCAGAAGATGAAATATAGACATTAAAAAAATAATAAAATGTAATAGCATTTACCTTCTCAAAGAAAAATGAAATGGATTTCCAGGAATTTAATGTAGTACAAATACTTTGTTCTGAAATGTTTGATTAAATGGGAATGTAGTTCACCCCATTCTAAGTCATAAACCCAGGATGAATTCCACCAATCCAAGATTTATTTTTTTCTGAATAGGGATTATCTGAAGTTTTAAACAACCTTAAATCTTCATATCTGCATGCATAATGCATATGTAGAAGTTGTTCCAAATATTTCCGTATTTTAAAAACTAATTAAGGGCAAAACTTAGAACTGCTCCCTTCCCCCATCCGTCCAACCCCTCCAATCTTCCCAGACACACAATAACATCCTCCAAGTAATCCAAAACAGAAAAGGAAGCTTGTTAGAAATTAAGCATCTGATAATGCCAACTTTTTAATTGCTGCTTCTCAGCATTTTCCCAAGTCAGAAAATTTTGGAATATTGCCTTGCAAAATGCTTTAGTTTTCTTAACTGAGCACAAAAATCCTCTCATAGCTACCTCCTTTTACATGTTAACTTTATCTTGTTTTTTCTTTTAATATAGTGGGCTTTATAACCCCAAATGTAAATACTGACTAGCTGCTTCATATTTTGAAAATTGTTTCAAACTAGAATGAATTCTGCTTTATATCAAGTATGCAGTGGACAAAACAGTCTTACACATCTGAGATTAAAGAACCCTCTTCATCTTCACAGACATGAACCATTTTTTTTTTTTGCTAGATAAGAGGAGGTATTAAGTTACAAAAATTGACTGTCAATACTATTATTTACTTCTGGAAGGGCTTTTTTGAGTGTGCATCTTTGATGTCACTAACTTTAATGATCTACAAAGATTTCCAACAAAGACATACCATGACTTCTGTACAATCCTAAAAAAGCAGAAGTAGCAAGTGTTCAAGAGAAAGTTAAGGCAGAAGGAGGTAAACAGAGAAACACTCTTGTTTTGGATATTATTTAGAATGTACTTCTGGAGTCATTCAGAGAAGCAAATTCATTACCTATTAACAGAGCGTTATCAGCCTGGAAACAGCATCAATTTTTAAGAGAGACAGAACCTTGACCTCCCAGATCTTAACTCTTCTTAGAGGATCTCATCTGTTTGCAGTTGATCTAAACTACAGCTATTTTTTAAAACAACTTTAAACTCTTCCCCATTAACTTTGCAATAGAATGTGCCTATTCATCTTGAGATGTAGTACAGCATCCTTGACTTGATGCTGCATATTATATGTTCAGTGTCTACTCTCAAAAATGTATGAAAAGGTCATAATGATACATTTCTGAAGATGCTGAAGGGTCAAGAAAAAATGCATTTTTCTTAGCATGAAATGAAAGAAATGTGGAAAAAGGAACAAAGGTAGGAAAAAAACCCACAATAAATATCTCATTAAACTACCAATAGCCTCTGCCTCTCTGTGAGCAGGTGCTTGCTGAGTCAGAAGACTGAGCTCACTTAACTCAGAAGAGCCAGAATGGAACTTAACCACTAGACAAGTAGTAAATTAAATACACGCTTCAGAGCATAAGCCTCAAGAGAACTCAAAACATTGATTTTTCAAAAGAACTTTTTTTTTTCTTCTCTTTGAGAAACTGTTTTGTTGTTCAGAAGCTATAACCTCGTGAGTCACAGACATAAAATGTGAATCAAATACATCTTGCAAGTATGGTCAAATTATTTTGTGATTATTTTGATAAACATTATTAAAACCATACCATGATTTGCCAAAATACTTTAACATGGATGTCTATAAAGCAAGTAAAAAGCAGTAAAAGCATAGTGAGGTGATTAGAGAAATTTTTGTAGGCTGCTCTGTATTCAAGATTAATTGATTTCAAACACTGGAACAGTTACAAGAAAGCCAGAGAGGAAGTGTGTGCGTATGTATGTGTGTGTATATATATGTATATACACAGAAGAAAATCTGTACAAGAAACATTGCGTTAATACGGATGGCTAAACCAACCAAATTAATAATTCTGAGAAAATACCTAAAACCTCTGCAATTTTATGACAAACTCATGTTCATATTGTAGAATTTTGCTAATATAACTTAATTTAGGAAAGGAAGAGGTTTAGGGACAAATTAGGCTATTGTACACGAATATATTCTAGGTAACAACCTTCATTCTTAGAGAAAAGCAGACAGCGCAAGTAGCAGCTGAGGGGGAAAAAAAAATAAACAACACCGCCCCACACACACACACACACAAAACCCACAAAAACAAAACAAAAACAAAACCAAAAAACAAAACAAAAGCAGGTATTTTCTGTCCTAAAACAAACAAATACAGGACACTTGAGTATTGATCAAGAAGGCAAAACATAAGGCTATGCAGCATTGCAGAATTCAGGCTATGATGTAAGGGAAAACTGGAAAAATATTTCAACCATTATTCATTTTTTACATTGCACACAAAGTACTTTTGCTGAGGGAAATATTGTACCCAAGAGTCTGTACTATATATTTTAGCATGAAAGGAAGGAAATATACAGGTGTGAAAGAAGTCTTAAGCTGAGAGCTAAGCTATCCTGAAGCCCTTAAGCACACTTCCTACCATATAATTTAAGTAAGTAATAGCAACTAAAGGTTATTCCAAGATCTAAATCCTACCATGTGCTTGAGGAAAATACCTCTCTTTCCAAATGAGCCCAAGCACATGTTTCATTTTAAGTTTGATCTCTGAATTGCTTCTTGTTCTTCTGATATGCTTGGTTTTGGTTTTGTTTCTGGTTTCTTTTTTTTTTTTTTTTTTTTTTTTTGTTTGGGTTTGGGTTTGTTTTTGTTTTTAATTTGTTAATGTAGATATACCTGCAATTAAGCAAAACATGGCTCTACAAACCATGTTCTCTCCTCCCCTGCCAAAAAATACCCACCAAAAAACTTCAAAATTTGATCTGCAATAAGAGGCAGGAAAGGCTCATGAGATTTATCATCTTTAAAAAAGTAAACAAAGCTTAAAATAAATCTCCCTATACACGTATCTGTCTGACTAGATACAAAATATACCAATACATCCAATTATTGGAGATGGAAAGAGGCATAAGCTTCTTTGACAACCCATTTTGACTTTTCAATACTAAAATGCCATTCTTCAATTAAAATTCCAAGCCAAAACTCAAAACATAAATAGTAGGCTTGTGCAACTTAAATCCCTAACAGTTTCCAGGCACAGAGATATCAAAATGTGAAAGACATGCAACTAGAACTAACTGTGCTTGGAGGCAGCATCATAAGTTCTGGTATGTTCCTTCCAAAATAACATCTTCAGCTGCAGAAAAAGCTTATGATCTTTGACACAGTTTAAAACCAGTGGAATATCAACAACCATTTTAATCAATCTGCTACTTACAACAAGCAATTCCATCATTCAGTTGCTTATTCATAACCCAGAGCCACCTCCTTTCTGGTATCAATGCAAGCATTCACACATGTGATGAATTGAAACAGCAAGTGATCTGACTTTAAGAACAATAACAAGTTAATTTGATCAAATTCGTTGTTGAGACCATATGCATTTGTGCTGCACTAGCAGTCTCTTCAATAGAATAGCTATTGCTAGGGTTATACAGCAGTGGAAATCACACTGATGCAGATTCCTGTTGCACATTCACACTCACTATTGGCATGCTACTAAACAAAGCAGAAAAAAAAATAGTAATAATCCCACAAGAACAGTTTAGCAAAATAAAAAGTGAAGACACTTTGCAAGACTCACCTATCACTGCTTTTAACTGGCACTAGCACAGTACTATTATCACAAGTATTTACTGGAGGTAAACTTTATACTGTTGTCCTATTACAGGGTGAATACAGCTTTTACATATTTCTGATCTTTTCCCTTACCTAGCTTTTGCCTTTTTGTAACTACATGTCTGCAGATTAAGTACACATAGGCTAACATGCACGTAAACAATTTATACACCCAGAAAATGTAAAAATGCACCCACCTCAAAAAAAGCCATAAAACAGTTCAAAAAATTGCTATTTGGCCATCTATTTTAAAAAGCCATTCTTGGTTTTGTTTGTCCTTTACAGTCTCTCTTTTGCTCATACCAAGAGGCTACTCAACTTTCTAGGCAAAATCGTATCTCGGAACCATCCCCACAAGCTTCCCTTACTCAGGCAGCACAACAAGAATGCAAAAGTACACAAGAGCAGAGTCCTGTTGGCCACTGTGCCAACCACCACCGAGAATCCACAGCTACACAATTATTCTACATGTCCTCTACACATAAAAGATTATTACCCGAAGCAAGTGATTCTGAGTTCAACACAGTTCGTGATTGTCAGCCAGTGCAGCTCTGACTCCTGACATCCACTCAGCAGAGCAGCGGGCCAGTACAGACACCAAACTGAGAAACTGTGGCCATCAACTTAGATAGCAAGAGAATCTTACCGTATCATGAAGTCCAATACCACTTAAGTTACAGTAAAGCCCACCACTAACATGTTCAACAGCAATCACGTTAAACTGGCAGCTGCTGGCATTCATTGCAGCGATAAGAACATAGGAAACAGCAGAAAGCAAGAGGTTGCCGGAGCCTCCACCCAAAATGGCCAATTGCAGAAGCTGAGCAGCATGCTGGAACAACAGAGCCACATGAACTGTTCCCGCCACTAATGAAACATAAACAGTCGAGCAAATCACCAGCAATATCCATTTCCAAAAGGTTCTTTTCTGCCTGTAACACACAAGAAATCTTGGGATTCCAGAAGAAAAAAAAAGTTCATGACATAGAGGAAGCCACACAGCTTCCTGACATCTGTAAGCGTAGGCAAGCCTTAAATGTAATCAGACAAGCCATTCTCTGCTTCGAGAAGATACTACTAATGGTCTGTCACAGGAATCAGCACAAAGCAAAGATGGGATTAGAAAAAGTTCAGACAGAAACAATAAAGTAAGCAATTTCTCATGCATTATGTGGGAAGGTTTGATCAAACCAAGGATCATTTATTTCTTCAAATACTTACAGTCTGCTCTGTCAATTTTAAAAACAAAAACTCAAACAAAAAAACCCACCCCAAAACATTACTGGTTTTCATATGTCTTTAGCAGTGTATGAAAATTTATAGACAAGTACATCATTCTATACTTTGTTTAATATAAGTTCAAAAGACAGAAAATACAATGAAATTTTCCCAGCTGTATGTGCTTTAATTCGACTTTGTAAAATGACATGTCTTTGTGTATTCAGTATCCTGCACTGTAATTATTAGACTACTAACTGCTTATAGCTCTATGTGGTAGCACAGAACACTCCATCGTCCACAGGAAAAAATTGCAGCAACAGACTCTTCTCCAGCTGATTTTCCAAAAGCTGCCATAACGTCTTCTCTTGTGAGTGCCAGAATAATTTAGTGGATTTGGCAGACATTCAGAGAAGTGCCTGGGTTCTTAATGCATCTGATGTTGAACCCCAGAAGGAAAGAAAAAAAGATAAAGAAAATAGGAGAAAAAACCCCAATAGAATCCCCCTGAAGACAGCAAGACAAGTAACTTCCTACATAAGGATAGAAAGAAGAGATCCCTCTCCTCTTCGAAATCCAGATTTTCTTCTCCTAACTGCATCACAAATTGTTCCATCATTACTAAAACATAATGTGCAAACCTTTGAAGCACTTGGCAAGCCACCCTAACCCTTATGCATGGGTCTCCTATAGGGGAGCCATGAAAGATTATGCAGCGAGAATATGGTGAGGCAACATCCCTAAATATAATAAATATTTATTTCTGTTAGAGAAGGTTTCCTCTACCTGAATCTCATTTTAAACAAGAATTTCAAAAGATTTAAGTTTTATTAAAACACTAGTTTCTAAAGGGCTGAGTCACTGTTCAGTTCTGAACTACAGTAAAGACTAACAAAACATGAAGGAGAATTAACCATTTTTCCTCAAAACTTTTCAATGAAATTTAAAACAAATACTATTGGTCAAAGAAACACTTACCCAAAGATAAATAAAATTATCTGTTTTCAAGAAGGAACACTCTACACTTCCATTATTATCTTGTTTTTTCTGGAAAATTAGATTTCTCGCACTATGCATGTATCCGTAAAAGCAAGAAAATTTCAGAAACTTCAAGAATGTCTAATAGTTAAAAAAAAGTTTACACAAATTCATTAAAATAGGTACATCATCTTCTACAGAAATCATCTTTTTCAGAGAAAAGCACTCTACTGTTACCTGCCCCCAAATTCTCCATCTCCTGTGCTATACTTAGCTGTTCACAAAACTCATTGAAATAAGATTTATTCTCATGACAAAAAAGAACAAATTATTAACACTGAGATCCTGCAAAAATTGTTTGTCTTTCTACCAGTGTATTTTTTAACAGAAAGATGGAACACTGCAGCTACAAATGGTAAAACATGAAAGAATAGTTGTACTGTGTGAAGCAAAGAAACACACTAAAAACTATTCTTTAATATAAATTATAATTTAAAAATTTAAATAAATCTTTATTACCTAATAATTTTTTAAGTCATCAAGAAAGGTTAATTGATGTTAGTAATTGATATAAAGGGTATACTAATGTTATCATCTAAAAATCCACCTCAGCAGATGCAGTAGCCTCTTTTAAGTGATAATGACTTTCCCTTTAAAGGTATTCAAACCATAACAGAAGTAATGACAAGGTTTTGTCACGATAGGGATTTCTTTTCTCTTCTTGGTAACTGCTAAGAGACATGAACACTGCTGCGCAGGCAGGTAAGTTGTTTGGACTCTTTGCAGGTGAAGCCCAGCACCAGGGCACTGCAATCTGTGACCAGCACTGCTCAGTGGGACATTATTTTCAATTATACATTCGACAGCCCGTGCCTAGAAATCAGAACGTGCTGCATCCTCCCAAAGCTCTGTCAGGACAGAGCTATACACCCCTAACCAGGAACAAAGCTGACTTGTTTTCCTGAGGAGAAATTAGAAGGCCTGGCAACAGATCCTCCTCACAACCAGCTTCGCAGCATTTTTCCACCCAGCTCAGACTGCCACAGCGCTGCACTAGCGGGCCCGGGTCCCTCAGCTACTTCCCTTCGCCACAGCGAGTATTTCTGTACAACGGTTCGCTCTACACAAGATACTCATGAAGACACTTATCAACTATTTACTGTAGTTCCGCTTCTTCCATGAGAAAGGCAGGAAAAACGGACTATGAAACTTTCTCAATATCTGCTTCAAAACACAACAGTATTTTCTGCCCTTGTACTTCACTTTCTCTTTTTCTGCTGCCACAGGCCAAGAAAACATCCTCGGAAATTAACACTTACAGACAGCACTTTTATACAGTTTCTAGCAGTCAGCAATACTGTGTGTCCTGTACTGCCAACAGAAGGCTATTTTGACATTGGTTTTTAATTGTCTCAAGCCTCTAGGTGTAGGTTCAAAGCACATTTTTTTTCACTCTATAGTGTGGAAAAAGGTTGTTTATGTACTCAAAAGAGAAAGCAGTATCACTGCTCTGTGCCACTCTCAGGTAAGAGGTCTGTAGCCAAGAATAAACTTCAAGCTAAGAGACTATATATAGATGAGTGGGGGTGTATATATAGATTATATATAAATGTGTGTGTAAATATATATACATATATATGCATATAAACAGGAACTGCAATACCTGCTGTAAATCAAAGTTCTGGCATATTACATATGTTGAAGCCTCCACTGACACAAGATCTGGTAAATGTTATTGTTGTGCCAGACTGCTTTTGAAATTCTTAGGAAATCATTTGTAATTTTAGGCCTATGCATTCACAGCGGTTGGCGCAGTTTCACACACTGGCAACCTCGTGGTATCCCAGCCACCTGGGAGCATTCAGGCAAAAGGCTGGCAAGCAGATGTGAGGCTGTCATGTACGACAAGGCAGCCTGGCAGCTTCAGGCGCGGTGATGCAGAGGCTGCAGGGAGCAAAGTGGGAAGGTGTTCAACTGCTGTTTCAGGAACCAAGCGTAGGGCAATTCCAATTCTCGTAGAGAGCCTCCAAACCCATGAAATTGTCACTACATCATGTTAACCAGAACGTTCTCAAAACACTTTGTAATGCTAAGGGGAATGTACCAATTGCTGAATTATTGCAATCCCTTCTTTCTGTATGAATGTTCTTTCTCTATCCGAAAAGGAGATGCTGACAATTTAAGACATTACCTTGATGTTTTAGAACACCAGAAAGTGAGCAAAGAGATTTACAAATACAAACAAAACCAGATGCTGTGAAGAGCCTTAGAATATACAGGATAATAGTGAGAATATGAAGAAATCCTTTACATTATGGTATTTCAAGATATTTCAGTCTAAGTCTTTTGGACTTACAGATGTTTATTTCTGTTTAGATATCTCAGTCTTTTAGAATTAGATAATGATAATTTCAAGGTATTTCAATATACCAAATATGGACTATTGGAACTCTATATAGTTGATAAGTTTTAACATTTTCTATTACAGACTTTGTGCTCTCCATATTACCTAGAATGGATTGCTAAGAAAATTCTAAGTCCTTCAATAGTGTGGCTGAAAAAGGAGAAGCACTCATCACCTACACACGTAAACCCTAGGAAAATTTAGTAAGACTATTTACAACAATTATTTTTTGTCCATCTACTAAAATAAGACACTCCTTTTCCACATTTTAACTTGAATTTTTTCTTAGCAAAATTATTTTAAGTGTTACACAGCAGTTGTTTCTTCATTAAATAACAAAATAGATAACCTTTCAGAAGTTCAGAAAGCCAAGGCTTTCTTACATATTAGAAAGAAGAAAAGTGTAAAAGAAGGCATTATTAATATTATAGGATTTAAAATTGGATTTCATGAGATGCTGAAATGCTCTTACGTATTAAAAGCCAGATATAGGTTCTGAAGCTTTAAAAGAAACAACAAAAATCCCAACACGCAGATCACAAACCAAACCAAAACCAAACCAATTTCTTTCACTATAATAGTAGTCAAACTAGTAATTGGCCTTAAGATTAGCTCAGGGTTTAAGAGCACTTCTCAGTTTTTCTTGTCCAAATGAGTTGACACAAATGTTTGGTTTTGTTGATGATCAGCGTCCATCAACAAGGTGTTTTTAGTAAATAGACCAATTTTTTTTTTTTTTTTTTTTTTTTTTTACTTCCCAGCAATTAATACAATTTCTGTTTCACAGAAAATGCATATATTCATTAGAGAAAATGGCTGGTTAATATAACTGACTGGTCAATGAACCATCAGTTTTAACACTCAGTCATTTAATTTCTTTTTTTTGATTCCTTTTGTCCAGGTTTTCAGAAGTGTTGAGCAATACGAAATGATGGAATCACTGACAAATGACACATTTTAGGATGTGGTTTTACTTTCTAAGAAACCAAACTGCAGGCCTGAAAGGAAAAGGGGATTCTCTTCAGGCTGAAACCTCCCTATTTTATCTTCATTCCTTTTTTCAAAAACATTTTACTTAATTTTCTGCAGGGTGCAGCAAGAGAAAGCCATAAATCCTCAATTTATTGGATATAAGTAGAAGGGTATGTGGAATTGCAAATGTGTTTCTATGAGTAACACAGATTCTACTCTGAAGCCATCACAGCAAAACGGCAAGAGTAGCCAGCACTCCTCCATGCCTGGAGAGACATGGTTCTGTAACTCTGTGGTGTTAAGTCAGTAGGATTAATCTGATTTCTACCGAACACCTAGTATCTAGATTGTGGGAGCTGTTTCATACTCTTTCCTTAGCAGTCAGTTTTACATGACCAAAACACACGCTGAGGGACACTTCAGAAGTATCCCATGAGCCCTTCAGAGGCCTCTGGGCAAAGCAGAGTTCCTCCCTCCCGCTTATTACTTCACCTCTTTTTTTCAAGAAAGCAGAAAACAATTTAACTAAATTTCAAAGTAATATAACAGAGCAGATTTATTTGCCTAGCTTTTGAACTTTCTAAATATTTATGCTACTAAAAATTTTTAATTGGACTGGAAAAAGAACGTGGGTAGAAGATATGTAACTATAAAAAAACCCACAAACACTAAAGCTAGAAATGCAAGTAGGTATCTATTCACATCATTTAAAAAGTAATCACCTTACACTGTTCTATACATTTGACTTTTTTTCATTTTTATTTTGGATGTAAATTAGTTTCCTTCCAAAGATTCTGAGCAAAAGTCTGTTTATAATATCAAATTACTCTGCATCCCCACCCTACTCTCCAGTTCTATGACATAGATATCACTACGAAATAGAGTATGTGCCTTTCAATGCAAACTGAGACTTCAAAAATGTATCAAAACCTGAAGACACAACAGTCAGTCCATTAAAGCTTTTATTTCCCATAGAAAAAATATTTGAGTAGGTCAATATCTGAATCACAGGAGTATTAAACTATGAATGTGTTCAAAGGAGGAAGATTTATAAACAGAAATACACCACTCTAGGAAAGATATTTAAGAGAAATAAGCTACAATTCCCAAAAGATTATGTCCTGGTTTCAGCTGGGATAGAATCAATTTTCTTATCACTAGCTGGTACAATGCTGTGTTTTGGATTTGCTATAAGAGTAATGTTGATATCACACTGATGTTTTTAGTTGTTGCTAAGTAGTGCTTACTCTTAAGTCAAGGACTTTCCAGTTCTCCATGCTCTGCCAGTGAGGAGGTGCACAAGGAGCTGGGAGGGAGCAGAGCCAGAACAGCTGACCCCAACTAGCCAAAGGGATGTCCCACACCACATAATGCTCAGTATAGAAAGCTGGGAGGAGGAGGAGGAAGGAGGGGGACATTTAAAGTGATGGCATTTATCTTCCCAAGTAGCAGTTACACCTGATGGAGCCCCACTCTCCTGGGGATGGCTGAAGCCCTGCCTGCCCAGGGGATGTGGTGAATGGATTCCTTGCTTTACTTTGCTTGGGTACGCAGCTTTTGCTTTATCTGTTAAACTGTCTTTATCTCAGCCCATGAGTTTTCTCACTGTTACTGCTCCAATTCTCCCCCCGGTCCTGCCATGGGGGGAGTGAGCAAGTGGTTGTGTGGGGTTTAGTTGCTGGCCAGGGTTAAACCACAACAGATTACTATAGCAAAAATTCTGTCAAGTGTATCGTCTGAACAGGAGGCCTAGAATGTTCAGTGTCTTATTTAGCACTAATGAAAAGACCCCAACCATTTTATGCCTGCACAGAAGATGCAGAACAAGTATGTTTGAATGCATCGGGTTTTCTTAAATAAAGCCGTTGAGCCCTGGACTGTATATGCAGCAGGTCTGAATGCTATTCAGCTAAAAAGCTTTGCTAATGAAGAACATTCCAGAAATCTTAATAATGAAATCTCTTAAGGCAACAGCCAATTGATCCTTTCTAACAGACAGAAAGAGGTTCAGCCACAGCAGTATTAAAATACAGTGAATAATGTTCCTTGACTGCAAAAAGCAAAAAGGCAAACTGAACTGGCAGAGAGTACAGCATGAGTTGCTTCGTAATCGAATATGGGAAGGCAGTGTGAGGCACACAGAGCAACATATGCACGTTAAATTATTTCTGTTAAGAGAATCACTAAGATGGAGTACAGAAAACAGCTATGAACAACTGTTGTGACAGACCTAAATTTAAATCAATAAAACCCCTAGCCCCCAATGCAGGACTTTGCTTCCAAAATATGACCTTGAACGTAAAGGTCAGGACTCCACTCACAGCTCCTTAAGTGCCATAAGCAGATCTGTATTAACTAATTAGCAATACAGACATAATCCCAAATGTATGGTTTGTTGTTTGTTTGTTTTTTTTTTAAAAAAAAACCACACACATCTGTTTGTAAGATTAGATAAAAGCATCATAGATTAGGTAATTCCAGTGTTCCTGAGCAGCTGAGTTCTTTCTCAGAATAAGCAAAAATGACTCCTGACATGTAATCTTTGATCTGTAGAGCCTTTATGTTTTATTAATGTAGAGATGTAGTAATGCACCATAGTAAGGAAAACATAACTTGTTGTCCAGGTCAATGTTTCAGCAACACGCAATCAAAATTTGAGCACAAGCACAATCTAAATTCATATTAACATTTGACAATCAAGTCAAAGTAATAAATTAGCAGGGAAGCACCTTTAGAATCATAAATCTTTAGAAAATGCCTGCTGAAAATGATCCAACATTAGAAAAAAATCTGCAGGAATGCTGATTAGAGGACAAGAATGTGTAAGCACAGTACAAAATACAAGGAATTCTACAGCAGTTAACACTATGCAAGTTTATGCATCACATGGAGATCACCAGTATATAGAAGATACTGTTGCTGATATCATGTATTTAAAAAAAAAAAAAAAACTGGAAAAAAAAATCACAAAAGCAGTATTGAATACTTCTAACTGAAGCTTAGATTGCCTTTGTATCACAAGTCTGAGCCTGATTCTCTGCCTTTTCTCCAAATGATGACACCTCTAAAGTGGTTTTAAATTGCTATCATATCAAAAGACAAATTATTTTAGAAGAAGTCATCTTGTCACATTGTAATTTCTTTTACTACAGCACTGTGTAGGAAAACAGAATCTGAAATATCTGTGTAAGATACCTCTGTTAAAGAAGTTCTTGGATATTCTATTTGTAGCACATACAAAGGCAAATGTAAGAGAAATAAAGTTCTGTCAATTACGTAAAGGTTGGGCTTTATAGGGCAGCACTGCTTCCCATTATATCCTGTTCTAAACAGTTGCTGGGTACCTTCTAGGATGCTGCCAGACGGAAGGTGTAACACCTACTGAGTTAACTCATTCATGGAAGACAAGTATGAGCAAAGACTTGAGGAAAAGTTTCAGGACTGTCTGGAAGTAAACAGAAGCCTGACAAGCCTTTGCCCAGCAAAGATTTATTTACCTCTTGCACTTGCAGAACATTCAGCTACTCACTACTAAGAAACAAGCAGCTACTATGCAAGATTTATACAACAATAATGACAGAATTTGTTAGTGTGATTCTAATTATTCTGTAATGAAAGTCTAATGAAACTAATAAAGCTTTATCACAACCTGCAGGGATCTTACCAGAAGTCAGACAGAATACTTCAATTAGGTTGTGGGAGGTCTTCAGAAAGTCAAGAGAGGAGCAAGTGCTAAACAAGACAGACTTGGTAACATAGAGGCAAGGATATGTAATGACAGGCAGCATTGGCAGTGAAGCAGAAAACAGCATTTTTGTCGGTGTCTTTTGGTGCAGGCTATCTTGAGTTGCTAGAAATATCTGCCATACATACCTAGAAATATCTCCCATGCATAAGTTTCCAAACAGCACTGAGAAGTTTCAGATTAATTTGCCAACTACTCTGTATTGTTGGCTTTGGACAATATAATTTCTTCTTAAGAGTTTGATATTAACAGGTAAGACAGCTTAAGATTTTTAATTCCTATTAAAGATTCACGTTTATTACATTGGTATTAATGAATCTGATGTCTCCAATTTGCCCATAATTTCTGTTCTTCACCATCTTTTCTATTAATCTGTTCTGGATTCTGTCCACCTCTGTGAGCAGCACAGACCAACCTTTTCAACTATGGAAAACACAGTAATACATACAAAACAGTACTTACAAATATGCTTTTCATTGTCCAGTCATTAAAAAGCTGTTATTTAGCATTCAAGCATTCTCAAGATTATACCATAAAGTGTCTTCTGAGAGATTCAAACTGATTTCATGATAACATTATATTTCTTTCACCCTCTTACACCTCACATTTTTTACCGTGAAACAGAAGAACACTTCTTGGTTTCAGGTCTACGGACAGTCAGCATCTTACCTGTAACTCCCGAAACAACTGTGAAAGTCCACTACTGTTAAAAACTTAATTCACAAAGGAAAGATTGGTGTTTATGAATGCATACAAAATTAATGCAAATGTAATTGCTGGATTCCTTCCTTACAGAATTCACACTGGTTTCGGAGGAAACCCATCAAGCCACTCTCTTTGAAAGCCTGTATAAACAGCCAGTGGTCTCCTAGCTTACCTCAAATTCTGCCATGTGGTACTGCCTTCATCTGTTCTGCTCCCTCCCTGCAGGGCCAGGGGAGTTGCCGTACTAAAACAACAAGCAAGTTGCTTCTCTATAACACAGTACTTAGAGCACACTTTCTACTCTTGAAGCTGCTACAGCACCAGCTTGCTCAATTTTGGCTCTGATCTACTTATAAACACTTCCCACTTCAAATTTCAGTTGGTGTCACCAACGGAGAAAAACCAACATACCCAACCAGGCTGTTTACCCACAACCGAAATTCCCAAAGAAGCTTACAAAGGCTAATAAACACACTTAGTGTCTGTCACACTGAAGAACCACATCAAAGCTATCCAGAAAAGTCACTGTACAAAACTGTAAACAACAAGGTTTTAATAATAATAGCTTTATTTCTTCCTTTGCATGCTGCTGACTCATGCTGTTTAAAGATACAGGTATTCTGACGTGTTTAGTAGAAAGCAGCAGGGAATTAATCATCTTAAATTTGTTAAATGTCCCTTGTGACTTGTCTCAATGAAGATCCAGTAATGAGCTACATGCATTTAGCCTATTTAAATTATTAATAATAATTTTCAACACAAATAGATGGATTAAAATCTAAGATTCGAAAAAATACTCATTCTCATCTGAATCTACAGAAAGCAAGTGAAACATTTTAACTCATGTTGAACAAGATATTGCCTGAAGCTATCAAATGGTATCTATGTATCTGAAGAGATGAAGTAAACCTTAGTTTCACCAAGAGCAGCTAGGTGCTCCCCTGGACAGGGAAGATCATATTTCAGGATAAAACACCAAACCTGTCCAGACTCTGAAAAACAAGTAGAAAACCACCTGTAAGTGTTCAAATCCTCTGTGAAGAAAGAAAATCTAGAAAGGTGGTGTGCAAATCTTCAAGCAGTCTCCAAAAGCCAACCTGTGATGACAGCAGCTCAAAGGAAACTGCCCTATGCGTGAATTCCTTAGAAAGGCTTCTGAATAGCATCTGTCCAACAGATTGATGTATGCAAAGACTGAAAGCCTAGCTGCTGCTTTGTCAGGAAGTCCACTTCTGATGCAACATCAGTGTAAGTAGTTCTAGCATGGTTCCCTTCCTTTCATCACCTGTATCTTTCATAGACCTTAATTGCAGGTCTGGGCTTTTTTGTTACTGGGTTTTGCAGTTTGGTTGGTTGGGCAGGGCTTTTATTTCAATATAGCTTAAATAAATGTTAACTCTGAGCCTTAACCATCAAGCTTGCAAAGTCAGAGCATTGGGTACCTTGACAAATGTTTCACTTGTGTAGCTTGTTTCCTTCTGTATCCTAAGGGCAACAAAACAGGTCCTGTTTTATCTACACTGGCCAGACAGAGTTGGTGAAGCAACCAGTACTGAGCAGGAAAGTTCCCTGTAAGAACGTCACAGTCACAGTTTCAGTGCACTGAAAACAAATAATTTTGTAACACCTTTAAAGTTTAAATAATATAATTTATTTAAAATTGTTTAAATACTTAAGCAAATAATTAAGAAGTCATTTTAAATGTTTGTATTGCATTCCACAGTGTCTGTCACTAGGCCAAAGACTGTTGGTTTCTTACTGCTTTGAGATTATCCTATCTTCATTGAAGGATAATACTATCTCAGTGAAGATGAAAAATGAAAACCACTGGACCACATATTAGTGCACTTCCAACACATGGTTTGGGTTTGGGTTTTTTGTTTGCTTTGGGGTTTTTGGTTGGTTGGTTGGTTTTTGGGGTTGGCTTGGGTCGGTTGGGTGGTGTGTTTGCAGTGGCACGAACTCTGTCCTGTAGCCCCATCTGCCATAGAGGACTGCTGGTAGTGCTAGGCAGTGAGCATCCAGTCTCAAGCCTTTACCAGAAATGCTCATCTCAAAAGTACAGTCGGCCAAGCAACAATCACTTGCCCACTAAGTAACTGTTGAGAATAAACCAGGAGTAGCTCAGACCCAGACCAAGCCCAGAAAAGTCCCAAGAACCTGCATTTGCAGGTCACTGCAAGGCATATTGCTGCCTACTAGTAATGCCAAAAATATACTTACCAGGCTACACCATATCACGAATACAGTTTTGGCCTCTATCCCAAGAGGATACAGTGATGGGAGACAAGGACAACTAAATTGATCCAAGGGGAGAGAATACAGCTGCTTTTACAAAGGATGGCTGAAAGGCTAGATCTCTTCCATCTGTAAAGGAAGAGGTTGAAGTGGATAAACAATGAACATTTTCAGAATCATGAAGGTGATGCATCCATCTGAATACAGAGCTGTTATTTGTATAACACTACACTACCAAAACACACAGTAAAAGGAATAGGTAGAGATGCAGCTAACATTCCTAATACATTAAGTGTGGATGCAGGAGGACTATGAGGAGAATGGATAACCAAAAGTGACTAGGTTCACACAGTTGCCCTAAACAGTATTAGTCTAAAATGCCACTGCTGGAGATCAGCTATTGGCCTACATGGACTAATGCACCCAGCAGGCCAGTACTGTTCTTAACAATTCAAGCTGTGTAAGAAAAAAAGGGAGATGTCCTTGGGCTAAATATATTATTCATTTGCCACCAGGTCAATTCCAGACACTTCTTCCCTGTGGGATGATTCTGCTCTCTCATCAAATCTTGAATGCACCCCTGCCTCATAGAAGTGGTACAGCAAAGGCAGAAGCAAGCTGCTACTGCTGCCAGAACAATTAATATAGCCCATAGCCAAACCCAGATTTCTTGACAGCAAAAAAACTGCAGGCTAGATTAACTGCACGCTCTGGAGCAGCTGATGAGCTGTTGGTGGGTACCACTGAATCTGTAGACCACTTGAACAGGTTTATTGTGCATAAGGGCAGACACCTAGAACTATGCATGCCAGAGGACATATCATTCTAAAGCAACACTTAATTCAAAGGTAGATTAGACAACTTTCCAAGGACCTAACAGAATTGCCTTGGGTTTGCTGGAGCTAATACTGATGAACCATGAAAGCCTTGTTAATGAAAGAATTCTGCGTTAATCATGATAGGAAACAAGCAAACAACTCTTATCCTTTTGAGCATACTCCCACAAATACACCCACAAAAATGCAACTTCTCCTCGTCTCTAAAGGAAATATTTAAATGCCCAGAAGCTCAGCTCACTAACTGCATAACACTACCTTACATGTAGTTTTCAAATTATTTTTCATACCACAAAGATGTCCCCAGCTGGAGTTACACAGAATATACTTATGTATTTTCCAAAATATTATTATACATTTTATTTTCCTTATCAATATTTAGTTATTTTAAGAGCTATATGAACAGGATACAGTTTCCTCTCTCAGGCAGTGATGAACATGTAGTTTGTTTGTTGGGGGGTTTTAAATCTATTACTGAACTACAGCACAAATCAGTCCATTCTTACTTTATTTAATAGGTACACTAAGCTAAGTACTTGCAACCTGCACACCATCCGAGGAGAAACAGCTCCATCTAAAGGTTAATTGGCTGCATATTCTCCTGCCTTGTGTTTTCCTTTTTTACATCAGCTATGTCACAAGCATAATAAACATCAGTAGCAGTAGTATGCTTATAAAAGTTAGTGAAGGACATAGATTGGAAAGCAATGTCCTAAAGCTGGGGGGAAGATGATTTCCCTACAACAACAGAAACTTGAGACCAGAAGATCCATCAACATTTTTTTTCTTCCTTTGAATAACCTCATACACATTCATCTTCTCAGTTTACCTGTGTTTTCCTGGTCCCTGATGTAATAAATGACTATTGTTTTGTATGTGATGTTGGATCTTAAGCTACAAACAACAGTCTTCAGTTTTGAATCGGTTTTGTCATGGAAACAAGAACCCAAAAAATCACTTTTAAGTGTCCTGTCTTTTAAAGCCACCCAGAAGCTTCTTATCCCTCTTAAAATGTATTGACTTGAAGGGAAGTACATCTCAGAAAGAGACCTTTTACTTGCAAATATCTGATAATTGGTATTGGAAAGCATTACAAAACAAATTTGAACAGCTTTCAGAAACACTTTCCAAGCTGCAGTGATGCTGATCTTCATAAACACATAGTTTAAGAGTATGCTGCCTTCACCAGCCAACAGCTTTTTACTCATCCTTATAATGGTACCACGAAGTTCATTCTCAAGACAGTACAACTGCATTTTCCAACATTAAACCTGGAAAGTTACTTTTTAGTCTTCATTTCACAGTACAGCGAGTTAGCCACAGCTAAGAATGAAATAGGAAAGTATTTTATGTAACTTTAAGAATATTCTGATTAAGGGTTTCTAAATTCTTTCTAGGCTCTCATGTCTGTGTAATCCTGAGCACAATTTGTGCACACTGTCAAAGCAACAGCAGTGTTTTAATAAAGGCATTTAGCAAGGATGAAGTACTTGGAAACTGCAGCTGTAATTACAATCACAATTGGCATTACATTAATAAAGATGACAAAACCCAAGCTTTTCCAAGCAGAAATCAAGAAGCATTCATTATTACCATGCAGTTTTTATTGAAGTGCTATATTTAATCTAGATAGAGCATTAGGAACCAGAGAGAAAAAATCTGGTTATATTCCGGGTCGCAAAGTATTCTGAGTAGATACAGTTACTCTCAAAGCAAATTCAGCAGTACAAATTCTAACTCCGAGGTGGGATTTAGCTATATTCAACATAGGACTGCTTTGGATATGCTTCTGCCGTATTCCAGTACATTTTAGTCTATAATTTCTATAATGTTGACAAAATATATGTACTTTCTATAATTTATTCAACATAATTTAGAAAACAGTAAACTGAGAAATAACGCAGACAATACTGCAAGTTCTACTGGACATTTCCTTGATTGCATGGGATGAAAAAGACTACAAACCAAATCATTTAGGGAGTGAGCATCTATGCTATCAAGTTAGCAGTCTGAGCTGTTGGGTTTTTTTCTTTTTCATGTTTTTTGCTTGTTTGTTTGTTTGGGGTTGGGTTTTTTTTGGTTTTGTTGGGGTTTTTTTGGTCCTAAATTCGTAGCATACATGCTATTCATCCTATTTATCTTGTATCACATCAGATACTTACAATCTGATCCTACGCACCAAACTTCACAGTATTTTTTCATTTCTTCTCCTTGGGCAGATAGCTGGCTTTCTTTGTAACGTAGACCAAAATTCTACATCTAATGAAGACTATTCACAGTGTAACTTTCATATTGATTAACCATAATAAGGAAAATAGCAGCACCCAGAGGCATCTAGAAGAGTGCAGTGGGACCAGTACCAAACCAGACACAGTGAACAAGCCAGTAATCCTTGCAAGAGCACCCAGTGCATTCAGAAGATACCTCCTGCACATCACTTTGGACTATTTCACAGAGGCAAAGAGGTACATACAGCCACTCCCTGTTTTTACCACATCCACCTGCAGCACTGTCACGGTTTTAAACAGAATTTTAGTTACAAACTTACTGATGTGCATTATAAGTCCAGGAAGAAAACCAGAAATGACATTGTATCACCCTAAGGAAACAGTCTCTCTTCAGACATGTGAATTAATTGCTATTAGTAGTAGCACTCTTTAGGTGACAGTACTTCAACACATGTAACTAAAAATTTGTACAACAAAAAAAAGAATTCAACCAAAATAAGTCACAGATTTATTTATTATTTTTCCTAAGCAAACACTAAAATTTAGGGCTTTAAGGTTGGGGGTTTTTTTCAGAATTTTCTTCAGTTTCTGATCTATGAATGAAGGGAAGCAGCACCAGGCCTGTCTCTACTGGACTCCCCTCAAGGACTAGACTAACCTGTTCCTATTATCTAGCAACAGAACTGCCCTGCTGGGTCAGACCAATCGCCCACATAATCCCATGCTCTGTCTCCAACTAACAGCAGCACTCCAGCTAACAGAGTAGGGTTAGGAATAGGACACCTAGCAGCTAAATCCTCATCAAAAGCTTTACACATGACCAAAATACCTGTTTCAAAAATACCAACAAACAAGACATAACAGACCACTGATTTCTTGACTAAACAGTATCAACAATTTTACTTTCAGATTGCAGAATTTATCCAGATAAATCAAATGGGTTTTTACACCAGCTATCACTGGCTCTTTTTTTGTCCCCTAAAAAAAAAAAAAACAAAACCAAAAAAAAAAACAAAAAAAACCAAAAAACCTCACAACAAACAAACAAACAAAAAAAAAACACAACAAAGAAAACCCCACCTGGTTCACCTCTTTTCTTGCACAAGACTCAATACCTTCAGTAACAGTTCTATACAATGCTTGTGACTGAATAATCCTCTGCAAGGAGCTAACACAGCCAGCCTAACTTTGCATTATACAGAATCTATAACTTGATATAATGGGTAATGCAAGAGGGACACCGACAATGGAAGTAGAACAGTTTGTCAATCTGATTTAATCTTTTCTGTATCTACCACACAATGGCTGAGACCAGTTCTGGAAGCTTCTGTTTTATCAATGATAGCACTATCCATCTCTGCTTTTCACTGCAACCTTGCTGCTGGTCGGTGGGAGTATGAATACAGCAAAAGCAAGTACTATGAGAAGTGGGAGTTTTATTAGCTTCCACTTGTTTTCCAAATACAAGACAAAGCCAAACTGTAATCCCACCATGTTGGTAACAAGTCTGTACATATGCTTTGTGCCCCTCTCTGTTCTGCCTTTTCACCGCTGTTCTGCAGCAATCAGTGTAGGTGGCCAATACAGGCCAATTCTCTTTTGTATTAACTGTTAAATTTAAGAAGCACTTTAGCTCTAAATTTAACACAATGGCAGAAAATCCAGCCCAAATACCAAGAATTGGCATGGGGGAAGAAGGATCAGAATTGATCAAGATGCTTCACAAAGATTTTCCAATAAATACAATTATAACAAAATAAAATACTTAAAAGCATTCTTCTGTCAGATTACTGTGTTTAAAACAATCCTTTAGAAAACAAGCCCTTCTGAGACAGTGTACCCTAGAGAGTTTTTCCAGAGACTGCTGTGCTTGCTTCTGTTACTGTTCATCAACATGCAAAAACATTAGTAGCTATGGTCACAGTTTAAAGCATGAGCTGAGTTTTTTCTTGTATCAGGGGCAGGAAAAAATCTCCATGCCATACTAGCAATAACAGAAATCATGGTAGCTTAAATAAAGTTTCCACTCTCCCTCCACACCTTTAATTTTCTTTATATTTCACAGTTTGTCTGACCCATCAGAACTGGGAGCTGTGGCTCCATGTCCTGCTTGTATATCCCCAAACCTAGTATGATTAAGCCCCAGCCAGGCTCACAAGCAAGTGCACAGGAGTGCAACTCCTCACTTTAATGCCTCTGCTTCAGCTGGAAACCTTGAATAGCCTCCCCAGAGGATGGCACTCCTCACAGGTAACAGCTGGAATCTGTTCCAGCCTTGTAGGTCAACCAGAAGAAAGAAACTTCAAGACTGGCCCCTGCAGAAAAGCTTCCTCTATCACATCCCTTTCCCAGTAGAATGTATTTCACATTTTACAGGAACATATTTTAGGTTTGCAAAGGCCTTTTTGCCATGACTACTGAGATGAGTCGATGAGTGCAACAGCCAGTGCTTGTTAACCTAAAACCAGTCCTCCAGGAGGGAGTACTAGTTTCCTACTTCCTTCATCATCCCTCATTCTGGGCCAAGCCAAACCGTAACATTACAAATAACTTCTTCCCAAATATTATTTTTTCTCCCAACTCACTGAAGTCTACAGTTTAATTTCCCAGCCACCTCAACAGGGTGCCATGTAATCCAGTAGTCTTAAGAGTAAGTCCTAAGCCATGTAAAGCTTTATGAATAAAAGGCCATACATATTTTAGAGCTTTATAAACCAAAAACCAGTAATGTGTTCTAATGCTCTTAATTTTTTTTTTTTTTTTTTTTTTAGAAGAAAATAATAAAAAAACCCAAACTTTTAAAAGATAGGTATTTTTTTATTTTAGAAGGAAAAGACTGTGAACAACAGAGGTTTATATCAGGTATGACACTACATACAATTAGAAGTATTATTAAAATTATAGGAATAAAACCGGAGTAGCTAATTAAGAAACAGTAAAAGTAAACAGCTCTTACTTGTTTAATCCAGGTTCACAGTCTCATCCCACATACAGCTATGTATTGCCTGCATGCATTTCATCCCTGTTCAGTCACATTTTTAAATCACATCATCTCCTATGGTATTTCAATACATCCTATTGCTACTGCCCAAACAATATTAAAAAAAATATATCTCATAAGACATTTTATTAGGGCTGCTCGCATTAAACCTAAACATATCAAATTAAAGGGTCTGTGCCCTGCTTTGAATAAAAATATTGTATGTTGTTTTTTGAACTTAATTTTTAAAGACAATTATTTCTCTTCAAATAGCCACCTAAAAAATGTTTGTACAACACTTGTTACTACATGGTCTATTCTTAAACAACCCCACAAAACTACTAAAATCTGTGAGTTAGATCACCAACAAATTGCAAGATCCTTAATATTCTAACAAAAAATGCAATTCAACTGCTTTGAGGCAGTAATTTTCCACTTGTGTAAGCATCAGGCTGATGGAGAGCTAAATATTACAGTTAGTTGCCAAAGAAAGAAAGATCATCCGGAATTGCTTCCCTCCTGCAAACAAGCCTGAAACAGGAGATATGCAATATGCGGTTTGGATAATGTACGTCACCTAAAAAACCGATAAATTGGTAAGTTAAGGTGCCGAGCATCAGCCAGGAAGATTTATACTCTGCATATAATGAGCACTACAGTTGGCCAACATAATTGTAATAAGAACTGTCATAGAAGCGTATAAACACTGGTTTAGTCTTTCTTAGTTCAAAGGTAGCAGTCAACTCAGATGACCAATTTTCACCTGATATCAAGATCCGTATCAAATTTCTATTAACAGATTATTCCCCTATGAATTTATTATCCATTCCAGAGATCACATTATCTTAAGATCTTTAAACAGCTTGCTTCTCTTTTGGAAACCGGAACAGATTTGCTTCTACAGAAAAATTGATTAATTCAGGCTTTGCCAGTAGATTCATGCTTCACTTTCTTATTCCTTCTTTAGGTCTCCTGCTGGTACCACAGTGAGTTAAGGAACCTTGATTTTTATAGACTATTCAACTCCAGTGAACAGCTAGCATACTGTGCACACAGTCTGCATAAAAAATTCATACACCAGAATTAAAGTCTCCTACCAAATCCTTTATTTGAGTTCAGGACGTCTCTTCTCCTCAGAAACTTTACAAACATTAAATATTTTCTTTGGAGTGTCTCAAAATATTCTACATGCAGTTGGCTCAATCTGCACACTGATTCATAATCAATATATGGACTCATATTCCCTTGTCCTCTTACTTATAAGGCAACAGGAAACCATCGGAATTACATTGTGCATTGTAAGTCTGTAGCTCCACACCCTGCCCCCTTCAAAGCTTCAAGTAAAAGTTGGTAGCTTCTGCACTCACCAAAAATTAGAGACTAACTTTTCATTACCTTGAATATCTACATTACAGCAGCAGAACAGAAGTGGTACTTCAGGAAAGTGGAATCTTAACAAAAGGCATCATCCCTTGAGAAACTATACACCAAGACAGAGGAATTAAACACCTCCTAAATGTATCATCTTACTCTTAACTGCTGTCTAGGCACTTGATCAATCCCTGGCTAGATGTCAAATATAAGTACCACCTCTACTTAAAAACTGAATCCTTAAAGAGATGTGTAAATCATTACTTTTCCCTCTATCACAAGTGAAGAGCCAATCATCATTACAGAATCAAAATACTTGAAAAGGAAGCTAGGATGTAATCATTAGATATAATTTCTCTCCCTTTATGAAGAAGAAAAAACATCTCTTACACAGTGCATCTTATCATGTGCCACTGAAGCACCTCCAGGTCTCTGAAACATACTCAAACATTATTTTCAAAGTATACCAACTATGCAAAGTTAGTCCTGATCACACCTAAAACAGTACTTTGGAGATGACTTTAAATATTGCTTAAATAAGTGTTTTCCATCTGCAGACAGATCACTGACTCCAGTGCAAAATTATCCCCACATTGCACCTTGACATTATTTAGATACATTTCTCCACAACAGCAGCAAAATAATACTGCTCCAGCCACCAGAAAAACCCATGAATATTTCCAATGTTTTACTCGGGTAAAAAGAAAAAAAATGGTCGCTGAGGATTACTTAAACAATATGAAATTCTACCTGATCCAATACAGTTCACTTGATAAAGGAAAACCAAATCCAAAAGGCATTAGCTCCCTACAAAATCACGTTGAAAATAACAGATAGGATTAATGTCCTTCATTCACCTAAGGTTTATGTATTTAATCACGAAACCTGAGAAAGCAACAGGGAGAAACCTGGCTTGAATTATTCCCTGGTTTACTAGGTTTTGTTTAGGAATCAGTCAAGGGGAAAAAAATATGAACATGTAATATAACACATTATTGCTTAATCTACCTTCTGGGATAAATAAAAGAGAAAGACACCATGGCTACATTACAAGAATAAATAGTGAGGATTGCTGTTTTCTCTTTTCTACAGCACTGACTTTCCAATGGCACAACCCTAAGAACATCAACAACTTTGTAAAGTATAAACTAATCAGTTCACCTTTAAGTCTGCATGCACCTGCCAGACCGACTATGCTAAACTCAATCCTCCACTGGAATTCCATAGAAATATACACAATCGATTTTCATTTTATGGGCAAAGGAAACCAAGCTGGCTTAAGGGGCTCAGAGGAAGATGATGATCACTCCAGTAAGTTAATGCCTTGAGCTTAAAACTTCTGTCTTTGAATGAAACTTTCTATCAAACCATTAACCTTCATCTTCTGACTTTTGGCAATATAATAGCATATATATGAAATTTTATTTCTGCCCAAGTTTTATATATGCCTGGGAGGCAGGAAAAGCCACCACCAGCAGCTGAAACTACTTCAAATACCAGAGGCTGGAGATTTAGCATTAATATCAGCTAAATATACAAAATCTTAATTAAATACATAAATATATGTTATGTTCAAACTTATTTAACCAGATATTGCTTATCCCAAAACCATGAAATTTCATTTTGGGTCTCAAATGTACAGCAAATACTCTTTAAACAAAGCAAGCAAATAAATCAACGTAGAAACACAGTTTAAATAGTTTGTTAATTATGCTAGGAAATGGAAAGGAGACATTTATGACTGTAGAAAGCTTCGAAGTTTGTAATTAAAATTAAGCCTATGGACTTGAGAGTCCTCTGCACTAGGCAGGGGGTGAAGAAGGCTTTAGACATCACTACTGCAGTGGGCAGTACCATATGTTTTTGTTATTTAGCTTTAAGTCATTAAAAGGCCTCTGTTTATACAAAGAATGGGTGAAGTTACTCTTCAGTTATGATGCCATCCAAACAGCACACCATTTGCTTAATAAACAAGACCAAGCCACTCCTGTTTATTAAACAATAACTGTGAAGAGACAGGAAATAGCAAATAAAGTAGCAGAATCAAGATTATATATATTACCAGTCACACTGTAATTACATATCTGACAAATTTTTCAGTGTTAGACTTGTAACACAGAACTGATCTTTTCGCCATTCCAAACACATTTTGCACCAAGCTATTAGGCAAATTAAATTTTCTTTGTCATCATTCTTTTTAATGCACTGCCTCCACTGATGGCTATTCACTCTAAAGTTGACTACAGCCAAAAGAACAAAATTAATGGAAACTTCCCTTGATCTATTTTACAATAAAAGGTGGAGCAGTAAATTACACACAAAACTCAATTGCTAAGTGATAAAAGGAAAATTATAATCTTCATATTCATCAATGACATCAGCATTAATCATATAATAACACAAACTAAAAGGTTTAATTAAATAACAAACATAGCTGTTCAGACATACAGGATCAAAAACCTAACGTTTCTAATGGTACTAATGTTGTTCATTCAAGCTTGATTTTTTTTATTTTTATATATAATACAGGCAACCATTCTGCTCTGTGCAGCAAACTCTCATTTCACTTTTAATTGGTTCCAAACTGTACTTCGAATCATTGTGGAGATTTTAGGCTGGATACACCAAACCCAAGCTTGGATTTATTGAATATCATCACTCAGAACAATGTAGAAAAAAAAAACAAAGCTTACTTCTAAAAATGAAATGAAAGTGCCTCCCCACACGTTCAAGTTTGCTTGCTAAGCCACAAGGTCAGCTGTTTGATCAACCTAATTTAACTTCTCTGTAGCTGAGGTAATGATCTACTTCAGATACTTAACCTATGGCATTTACAAATGCCAAAATAAAGTGTGTCTGCTATTACCACAGCTACAGGGCTACTATCAACTACTGTGGTCTTAGTTTTTGAATTCTGACAGGCTTTCTCTGTTTTTAAATGTGTTTTGTTCTAAGTATGAATGTAAGTACATTAACCATTTTGTCATTGCTATTTTCTTTACTCATTACCAGTGAGCCTAAAACCAAGACCCTTCAATTTTCAATACAGCAAGGTAACTATCATTTCTAGAAACACCGTGGGGTTTGGAAGGAAATCAGCTGGTAAGATAGGTCTGTAAAATTGGTACTTATGTCATAAAAGACACAAGACAACCCATTTTCCCAGTACTGTCCTGTCACACTAAATTTCTGACTCCAGAACAGAGTAGGAGCCATGGGATGTGTTACTGCAGAAGAATCATTCAACAAGGAAAGCTCCAACTTACATCACACAAAAAAAATCTACCTATTTAAAGCCAGCATAAATCCTTTTCATCTCTTCTCCAGTATTATGGCTTGGGAATTATGGTGTCTTGCTGCCCTTTCTGTTACACAGCTATGAAATTCAATATACTCTTGAGTCAGGGAATGCCTCTTAGAAACCATATCCACTTCTAAAAATATGATGAACTTACTGACACACTGTAAAACAGTAATCCTATTTCCATTTAATCAGCTCTAAGGAACCCAAGTGTCAGAACATGAGGGGTTGAAAATTGTTAACATGAATACTCTTCACAAATGTCATCAATGTAAACCCACTGTCAAGTTAGTAGCTACAACCAGCTGTCACATCATCTGTTGGAGAACTAGTGGTTACCTATCACTGCTGATGAGTCACACATTCTTCCCCACTTCTTCTAAGACTATAAAATACTACAAAGATGGCTTTTTCCACTTATGAAACAGCAAATAACTAAGGACAAGTAAAAAACTGGTCAGCTTTGGTCTTCCTTCAGGTTTTACATGGGAATTGTTTCAAGGAAAACAGAATAGCCAAAAAGCTTCCCTGCAATTTTTTCCTTGCCTCTTCACAAATGTCATGATTGCACACATCTGCAGAAACTCTGTATGTGCATTAAACCAGTCTTTCAGAAATCTACCTCTGAAGCAAAGAAAACTTGCCAACCTTTGTTTAACTACTAAATACTTTTTTAAATAGTCTACCACGAGATAAGATTACACAGCAATTAACCTTGTCTTTACCACCTTTATCCTCAGCTGGCACATTTAATTGCCTTACAGACTACCTGGCTTCTTATGTCAGAGTAAACTTTACGACCCGGCTTCACAGAATGACAAAATAGTCAGGGTTGGAAGGGACCTCTGCAGATCATTGAGTCCAGCCCCTGCTAAAGCAGGGTCACCTGGGGCAGGCTGCACAGAGTCACGTCCAGGCAGGTGTGAATGTCCCCAGAGAAGGAGACTGCACAGCCTGTCCCGGGGCTCTGCCACCCTCAAGGTAAAGAAGTTCTTCCTCATCTTCAGAAGGAACTTCTTGTGCTGCAGTTTGTGCCCTTTGCCCCTTGTCCTGTCGCTGGGCACCACTGACAGGAGCCTGGCCCCGTCCTCCTGGCACTGGCCCTGAAGATACTTGCAGACACGATGGGATCCCCCCTCAGCCACCTCCTCTCCAGGCTGGACAGACCCAGCTCTCCCAGCCCTCCCTCACCAGGGAGATGCTCCAGTCCCCCCATCATCTTCATAGCCCCGCGCTGGCCCCTCCCCAGCAGCTCCCTGTCTCTCCTGAACTGGGGAGCCCAGCACTAGACCCAGCACCCCAGATGTGCCTCACCAGGGCAGAGCAGAGGGCAGGGTCACCTCCCTTGACCTGCTGGCCACGCTCCTCCCGATGCACCCAGGGTCCCACTGGCCTTCTTGGCCACCCGGGCACACTGCTGACCCATGGGCAACTTGCTGCCCACCAGAGCTCCCAGGTCCCTCTCTGCAGAGCTGGCTCCCGGCAGGTCAGCCCCAGCCTGTGCTGGTGCATGGGGCTGTCTCCCCCAGGAGCAGGACCCTGCACTGGCCTTTGTGGAACTTGATGAGGTCCCTCCCTGCCCAACCCTCCAGCCTGCCCAGGTCTCGCTGAATGGCAGCGCAGCCTCTGGGGTATCAGCCGCTCCTCCCAGCTCTGTACCATCAGCAAACCTGCCCGGGGTGCTCTCTGTCCCTCATCCAGGTCACTGATGAGTAAACTGAATAAAACCAGACCCAGCACTGACCCCCGGGGAACACCACAAACCACAGGCCTCCAGATAGATCACAGCCCTCTGAGCTCTGCCATTCAGCTAGTTCTCAACCTACCTCACTGCCCACTCATCTAACTCATGTTTCCTGAGTTCATCTATGAGGATTTCATGGGAGAGAGTATCAAAAGCCTTGCTGAGGTCAAGGCAGGCAACAACCATTGCTCTCCCCTCATCTACCCAGCCAGTCATTCCATCACAGAAGGCTATCAGGTTGGTTGGCATGATTTTCCCTTGGTGAATCCATGTTGCCTACTCCTAATAACCTTCTTTTCCTGCACATGCTCAGAGATGACCTCCATGATCAGCTATTCTATCACCTTCCCAGGGATGGAGGTGAGGCTGACCAGTCTGTAGTTTCCCGGGTCCTCCTTCTTGTCCTTTTGGAAGACTGGAGTGACACCGGCTTTCCTACAGCCCTCAAGCACCTCTCCTGCCTCTATGACCTTTCAACATTGATGGCTTGGCAATAATATCTGCCAGCTCTGTCAGCACTTGGGGGCGCATCCCATTTGGGCCCATGGATTTGTGGGTGACAAGTGTGGCCTAAATGATCTCTTATGTGTTCCTCCTCAACCAAAGGAAAATACTCCTTTCTCCAGACTTTCTCTCTTGCCTCCAAGGTCTGGCATTCCTGAGGGGTAGTCTTAGCACTAAAGGCTGAAACAAAGAAGGCATTCAGTAACTCCATCTTCTCAGTGTCTTTTGTCACCAGGGCACTCACCTCATTCAGCAGCGGACCCACATTTTCCCTAGTCACACTTTTCCTGCTTTCTTCCTTTCTTACTTCCCTGAGACTCATACAGATTTGATGATAGTGTGTCTCATCAAAGTTTAGCTACCACAAGAATAGTGAAGAGATGTTGCAACTGTTGTCCTGTTGACCTTATATCCCTTCCTCCTTCCCTTCTCCCCTCTCCTGTTCTCCACCAAACAAAAATTAACCACCTCAAGTCTTTAAGTATCAGTGACAACTCTGATAAATCAGTCTCTCACACTGCTAATATTAAATTTCCATAAACTGTGACTGTATGTTGCAGAGAATCATTTATCAGCTAAACAAGCTGTCATACAATTTCTGTCTTAAGACTAATTATACAACTTCAGCTTTTAAATAGTTCATGAAAAAAAATCATCAGAAAAACCAATTTGATAGCCAAACTTCCACAGACAAAGAATCCACACATCAAAATTTTGCACATTTAGTTATTACTCTTGATACAGCTTTCAGTGCCTTGTATAGCACAGGCCATCAAATTTCCTACCACAAACACACACTTCAGCTCACCATTAAAGAGCAAACTAGCACTATTTTTGTCCATGCTTTATTTCTTTCACAGGCAAGCTAGTGGTGTCCTTTTCCCCTATACCAGTCATTTCACATCTTCTTGTACTCTGAATTGACTTTACTAAACAAAAGTCACTGCCCTGGCAAGAGCCCCACATATGTGCAGGAAGAACAGTGGTTCACTGGTCACTGCAAATAAGTCAGGTTTGAAGCTAACGCTGCAGAAGGGACTCTAGAAGTCCTAAAAGCCTCAACTAGTAACTTTCACAAATAGCATCTATGACAAAGTTAAGGAAGAATAAAAATCACCATTTTATGCTGTCAGAAATTTCACATCAAAGTTTCATTTTCCTCCTACTGAAACACTAATATACTTAACGGAACAGAAGGTAAAAGCAGAAGAAAACTCAAATTGACAACAGGGAAGTGTTTCATAGTAACAATGTTCTGATACTCTCAAATTGGATTATTTCATTTGATGTTGCTGTGCTCAATATTTTCATTTTGAATCATTTAACATCATCTTTTATTTTATGACAGTCTGCATTGTTTCAGGAAGGTTTGAAAGTCTCACTTTTCTGTCTTTGATTGCCATTATGTCCCACAGCAACACACAAAGACCTGTTTCATTAGGTTGCAGATGCAGACAACGTGCTTTCCAGACTCTGTACTTAACTCTTGTATTGATACCTCAAGATCACACAGCAGTTAAGTTTCAAAATGGCAAAGAAGAACAAAGATCTATAGTTATACAGTATCTCATGCACTGTCATACACTCCACCTCAAGAAAACTGCCTAAGGAAAAACTATTTTGAAGTATCCAATCTTCACCAGGGAATCAGACATAATGTCAGTCATAGACAAAAACATCTACAGTAACTGTACATCAATTCTAATCACTGATTTTATATGTGGTTTTATAATGCCAACAGAAAGAACATGTTTCCAACATGAAAGTTAACATTATTTCCCAAAAAATGTGCAGTATTTTTAATTTTTGTCACTGAAGCAGATACAAATTATTGACAATTCAATATGTTCTAAACCTAATTTAACCTTTCTTGGTCCTCAAAAGGAAGAAGACTAATAACCAATACCATAACTCCATGTCACTGGACAGCTTTATTTCCATTCATAGTGGAAAGCAGGAAATTAACATATTTTCAGCTCTTGAAGTAAATCAGTCTCTGAAGAATTCATTGAAAAAAAATATTTTAAACACACCATGAAATTAAGCAGTATTACAACCATCCAAGGTATGTGTATATTTCCTTGCAAAGTGGTACTTAACTTAGAGAAAAAAAAAAAAGAAAAAAAAGGACTCAGAAGTGCAATTCATAGCATTCTTGGCTTCTTAAGCACATACCATTAGCTCTGTATTTTTAGTCTTTGGAGGAAAATACCTGTATAATAGTTAAAATTTCAGCTTGGTGGTCAGGGTAAAAAGAACTGCATTTAAAACATAAACCAAGTTTTATACTATTTTTATGTTGTTAGTGCTGAAAGAAATTAAGCTTGCAGTAGCTACAGTTTCATCTAGGTACAGATTATATGTAAGTGTACCATCCTATAGTAAGGCTTTAGGAGGCATTTAAAGACACACTGAAAGCGTAAAGGCATTTAAAGACTGAAAGCGTAAAAATCAAACATGAAAAACAGATACTGTCAAATCTGTTCCAGTACTTTGACAACATAGCACCAATGTAACACGTTAGCAGGGGATTTAACTCCATAAATGGATTAACGCTTTCTGGGTTAGAAATATTGTTGTAAGAAAAAAAGGGATATCACCTTTACCTACATAGAAGGGACAAAGACATTCTGGGTTGTTTTTTGGAAACTTCTAGATGTTTGGTATCTTTATCATAAAAACAATCTCTATTAAGATTATAATGGGAACCTCTGGGAAAATTTTCACAAGTACTTCAAAGCGTTTGGACTTATGTTCTAAAAAGCACTGGAGTAGATCTGAGTTCATGAAAAAATCTGATAAAAACGGCATGTCTGTGAGTAGTCAAGAACCTGAAATGACTGCTTCATTCTGAAACCACAGGACAGCTGACATTTCCTAGTTTTATCAAAAGTTCTGAAGGAAAAAAAAAATACATCTTACCAAAGAGATTATTGTATTTTAAGTAGCCCTTGATAACCCATTTCCATGAAACCACCACATGATGAATGAGATTAATTTGGTGAGGGCTTTTTTTTGTTTGTTTTTTTCTGTTGTAGAACTGTTTTGACTGCAGCTGAAAAGCTGTCTTTGTGGGAGACATGTATAATATATTCTGTATAAGAATTGTCATTATACAGAATATTTTTTGCCTCTGATATTTTTTCATGCCACACATTAGTTAGAAATATGCTATTTACTTATCAGTAACTCAAAATATTTAATAAGAACTTTTCTTACACTGAATGTCAAGCATAAATCATGAAGTACACGATTTAAAGAAGTTATTTTGCTTTTGTTTTGTTAGTCTTCCCTAACAGTATCACCTAGGCATCCAGAATGCATCACACCATGGGAATTAAAAACCTTAAAAAAATAACACCACCGCTACCCATCCCACTCACCCCTGATTTCTGTGTGTTACTTTTTGTTTGTTTTAAGGAAACACTAATTTGGGGGAGTTATTTCTCACTGAACACTGTGCTAATATATTTAACTCTTAACCTCTGGCATGCTGTCCAAGAGCTACTGTTCTAAGTTTACTACATTAGCCAAACACTACTAATTACTTATTGCTGTTGGAAACAGCGTGGTGCTTATAATGTCAACTGATGGCTCTCAATACTTCCTTCGTCCAATCCAATTTTCAAATGGAGCCAGTAATGACAGGACTTCATCTGTATTTTTCTAAAATATAACCAGTTTTCAGTTTGGGAAAGTGTTCAGGATTTTTTTTTTTATATACTATTCAGCCAGCAAGGGCATTCTCTACATACGTAATTGGTACAGTAGCTTTATCTTTAACATCACAGTATTGCAAGATTGGCAACATCCTGCCTAGATCAAATGCAATATATTGAGGACCCACTGCAGAGTTATGAAGAAACATTGACAGAAATCTTTGTTATACTTAAAGGTATCAGTGAAACATGACTTTACCAGCAGCATAAGGAATGGGAAAATCTCAGTGGCTTGATTAAAGCTATTTTTGTAACAAACATTAAACAGTGCTGTATTCTTTGAATTTTGGAATGCATGAGAATGATGCCTTAAGGAAAGAGCACTTCATCAGAAATTCCCTAAATTATTCTTACTCTAGTATTATAGGAGTGGAATGAGCTAAGGAGTCTGCATATCTGCCAGTGAGAACTCTGAAGCAATTTATAAAGCTTTTTGTGCTTGAAATTTTACTGTAAACTTACTTCAAAAAAACAACTCATCTATTAATACTTAAGAACACAAGCAGGGTCTGATGTTTGCTGTTAAGCAAACAGAAAGGATTTCAAAGCTAAATAAACATCCTCAGAACTTTCTTTTCCAGTAAAGGCTGAAGCTTGTTAGAGGTAAGAGAAAGCGCCGAGAAGTAGTGGGGTACTGAGAATGGAAGACTAACATCAAAGTTGTGCAATACCTTAGAACAGTTGATTCTCTTTCCTCAGCGCAAAATATCATTTCTTACAACTTCAAGTAAAATACACCTTTTGTAAGTGGCATTTTTACCTGCCAAACATACCTCAAGTATATGCTTTCATACATTTTTTACTTACAGTCTTCAAAAACGTACAGTTCAAAGAACTTTAGGATCAAAAAAGCCTGGTTACATATATGAAAGCTATAACAGATATAGACCTCTTTCTTTATATAGTCCTCAGGTTTATATATGGTTATATATGGTCCTCCATCAGTCCAAAAGCATTCTCTACAAGCAACTTCTATGGTATTTCAAGAACTCTGAAATGAGACTACCTTTTCTTCTTTGGAAAAAGCTATCTCCTTTCTCTCTCACGAATCAGAAACTCAGACAGACAGAACTGTTTCTCAGCAATAGTAGATGTTTGACAGTCGTTTGCATATGCTGAAAACAGTGTTATCAACGATTTCAGAAGTTCATCAATTTGAAGCAATGATAACCAACGGACTTTAGTACAAGTGTAGTCATTCCTACTAACAAATAGCAGTCAGTGAACTGGACCAATGCATCACCTCACAGGACATATACACACATGCACAAATGAAGGATAATGATTTTTGAAACTACACAGGTGTTCATTAATTACCAGACAAACTGTTGCACTTTCTACTAGCTCAAAGGTAAAATTAAAATTAACTATACCCTAAATAACTGAAATACATTACCACTGACATCACAGTATACAAAATTCATATTAAACATATAATTTAAAAAAGTAACTAAGGAAGCCCATGTTTATATTATGTCTCCCGTTAAAAGAAAACAAAAAGTGAAATCACTTTAAAACAGTTTTTTTCACCACAGGGTGAAACAAGCATATCCAAATAACTTCAAAAAATAACTAAATTTCATTCTTAGAAGCTATAAGTGCAGCTCATCTACACTGATTCCCAAGCATCAGTTAATACAATGTTTTTGCCCTCAGGAAACACAAATACTTATTTTCCAGTGTCACATCTGTTTCTTTAAGGTGCCAAAGAACTTAACTGACTGTGTGTAGAAAACCTGTTACAGCCACCCCATAGATTAGTAAAAAACCCTCAAACAATATTCCAGCTCCAAACCTTCCTTCTTCCTAAAACAGAAAAGACTCAGAATGAATAGAAGAAAGAAATTTCCTCATTTCACTCTGGGGATAGTTAAGCACTGGAACAGGTTGCTCAGGGAGGTTGGTGAGATCTCCACCCCTGGAGTTTTTCAGGGCCCAACTGGACTAAGCCCAAAGCTATCACCCAGTTTGAATTCTGCATCGAGGCAGGGGTTAGACTAGACACCAAGGCTCCTTCCAGCCTGAACAATCTGTGATCCTGTGAAATACTAAGCTGCTGTGAAACACCATGAGTTTTACTCATCCTTTTCTAGAGGTACCATTAAATAATTCAAGAATGCGGCAAACTCTGCTTCAGCATCTGACAGTTGCTCTGTGATATAATAGTTCCCTCACACACACAGCCCATATACAGACACACACATATATATGTATATTTATTCCATGGTGTTAGTCTTGATTTTACATAATTACATAGGAAAAAGAATGCAGCAGGAAATAATAAAGGACCATCAATTCCAAAAAGTCTACCTCATCTTTCTCCATGTGTACTTGTTCAAAGGAAGTTAAATGATATTTTGTTGTTTACTTTAGAAGAAAAAACAATCAGTCATATTTTCCTGGAGCATGATATGCAGTTATTAAATTAACTCTCTTTGTAAATTACATATTCATAAGATTAGGAGAACAAAGATGAATGTTAAAGACAAAGTATCAGGATTTGCCATTTATTAAGGAGAGAGGGGGAAATAAAAAGAAAAAAGAGATCATGAGGTAGAAGGCCCCCCACCCTCATGCACTAATTTCTCAGTAACAGAAAGAAAAGACATACTGACAAAAAAAGTCATTTTTTTCTATAATTTTTTTTCTTCAGTGATAAGACCACAACACTAGTGATTATTTTCCTTAATATTTTTATGGCTGCCTTTCACAGAAGTCCACACAGAAGCTATTCTGAATATCTGCTGATTCTAGTGAACATGGAATAAAAGAACTCATTTAAAGATAGGCTGCTAGACATACCTCAAACAACTTAATGGAAAGTCATGTTGGGATTTAGTATTTAGTTACCTTTATTTCAAGATACAGTTTTCCTAAAATTTTGGCTGAACTTTATATTACTAGGGAAGATAACATCAAGGAGAAGTACAATATAAAGTCAGTTCTTCTGTAATTTATGACTAAATATAAAACCACTCTAAGATCCAGTTAAATTTGTTATTAAGTCTTATGAGGAGCAGCTGAGGGAACTGGGGTTGTTTAGCCTGGAGGAGGCTCAGGGGGACCATATTGCTCCCTACAACTGCCTGCCAGGGGCTGTGGGCAGGTTGGGGTCGATCTCTTCTCCCAGGTAACAAGCCACAGGACAAAATGAAATGGCCTCGACTTGCAGCAGGGGAGGGTTAGATTGGATATTAGAAAAAAATTTCTTCCCTGAAAGGGTGGTCAGGCACTGGGACAGGCTGCCCAGGGAGGGGGTGGAATCACCATCCCTGGGGGCGTTTAAAAAACACATAGATGTGGTGCTTAGGGACATGGTTTAGTGGTGGGCTTGGCAGTGCTGGGTTAATGGTTGGACTTGATGTTCTTAAAGGTCTTCTCCAACCAAAGTGATTCTATGACTCTAAATTCTACCCTAAGGAGAAAAATTCAAGTATTTAAAAAGGTCTGAAGATCATGTGTTCATTAACTTATCTCCTGATGCTGTAGTTAAGCTGTATGGGAGAGCCAGCCTGCACCCGCGCTACGAAACACCCTATTTACATTTTTAATATCGTTATAGATAAAAGGAATCCACTGCCGGCTGCGGCGAGAGCTACCAGCGCGCCTCTGCAGCTGCGGCCTGCGGCCAGCAGATGGCGCCGCAGCACCGGAGCTCCGCGCCCCGCTGCCGCACCGGGCGGGGGGGCCCCGCAGCTGCCGCCGCCCCCGCCGGTGAGCGGGGCACAGCACCGCAGCGCTCCTGAAAGGGCCGTGGAGCAGCTGAGGAAGAAACGATTCCCTGAGAGAAGGCTTTTCTTAATATCTTTTCTAATTAGGCCTGCTTCCTCTGAAGTACAGCAAGAACTACCAGAAGTAATAAAAAAAATCCAGAGGGTTCTTACACGTATCAGACTAAACATGCTGTGCTGCAAGGAATATGCCTTCAAAGTCACTTCATTTTCTACATGCCTGCATTCACATCCATAAACCCAGCCGCATGCATATATTTCTGTAACAGCCTGTAGGTAAGGCAATCTTTTTAAACGCTTTTTTTTCTTATTCTTCTCAAAAATAAGTTAAGGTTGGGGTTTTTTTGTTGGTTTTTTGGGTTTTTTTTGTGGTGTGGTTTTGTTTTTTTTTTTATCAGGAGAACTAATATGAACACTCAAAAATACGTACTATTTCTATTATTACCACCACTGTATCGCTACTTTGGAAAGCGCTGCCAAGTGACACTTGCCCTTCTCTTTTACCCTTAACTATCAAAAAAACCCGCGGAGACAAGGAAACAGTTTCTTACAGAGTTCCCAGCATTGTCATGTATTAATTCAGTTAAAACAAAACTCAAACCAGGAACACATTTGAGGTCAGTATTGTATCTGGTATTCCACCAAAAGGAAACTACAGCAGCAGCAGCCTAAGCAGCGCTGCAGTTAAATATCACAGTGTAAAGGTGGCTGGAAGCAGTCAGTGAGCCTACAGAAGCTGTATTCTCACTCAAGCTGCTGATAAACAAAAAAAAAAAAAAAAAAAAAAAGCAGGAGGGAGCCCAGCAAAAACAAAATGAGCAAACCAAAGGGAGATTCTCTCATAAAAATTCCAGATATTTGCTTTTTTTCTCCCTTCACCTTTCTTCTCCCAGGGTGGGGAGGAATCAATGTGTGAAGAGACACCACTTCTCCCTCCGCATCTTACCCCTTCCTCGTCCTCAGACCATCACTACCACTAGACACTTACGGTGACAACCCTCCTGTAACAATGCTTGCGTGTTCTATCGGCTTTTCTATCACCACAGTTCAGCCAGCCACATAAGCATCCAACAAGAAAGCATCTAGCTACATTATTCCACTGCAAACATTTAAAGGGATAGCATGGCAGAACTTTTTAAAAATGCTTTGCAGGTTTAAACCAGACCCCCATCCTTACCTACAAGGAAGATTTTAATAAAGGCGCTGACACACCAACCTATCAACTGGTGTATTTTTTTCCATTTTTCTTTTCAACAGGATAATTTACAGGTGGAATGTCAAGCCTAAGCATCCATTTCCTCCTTCTACAGTAGATCTTCAGCTGTTACTACGACTTTGCCCACACTACCAACTTAATTTTAAACAGCTGACTCAATTAACTGCATCTTCCCAGAACATTTACCAGATATAAATATCAAGCAGTCTTTATGCAAATCTACTGCATACAGGCATTTTCCTAACTCAAAACATACCTCTCAGGTAAATACATTTTTGCTGTACCAAGATGAAGTACTTTTCTACAAACTTAGCTTCATTTTAGCATCAGCCTGCAGAAATGTATGTATTGTACAGTTTATTGAGAAATTAAATTAGTGCTAGCTTTGATTGCAGTAATTGCAAAAATCACTGTAGTAGCAGATGCACTATATATACAACTATAAAAAAAGATTTCAAGTGATAATTTTCAACTGGGTAATTTTAAGCTAGTTTGTCTCGTCTCAAAAACATCAAAGTGACATGTTTTCACAGTCAAATCTTAATTATTGTATTTTGCAGACCTGTTGATAAAGCCTACAGGAATTCTAATTAGCTATGCTTCTGCATTACTGCTTCTGCTGTATATGCCACTGTTCTCAGCATGTGCTCTCCCTCTTGCAGCTTGCTCAGCCAAGAATGAATACAACCACTGGAATATTGGCCTCGATCCAAGTTACAAAACCTGTAGAACTTATTTATTGTTTTAATCACCTACTTCTTCATCCTCTCTAATTTTCTATCTCCAGCTTCCTATATTCAGAGAGTAAAAGAAAATCTTAGTTCCTTAAAATCAGGAAAATTCTCTTTTGTAAATGCAATTTTAAATAATAAAAAAGTTAAAATTACTAACAGCAATACAGTGACAGTAATAAAGTAACAATAAAATTAAAAGGAATAAAAAGCAAAAGGCATTTCAAGGAATGATTTTAGATATTCAGACTTAGCATGAATAGGGAGAATTCTAATGAGATGTTAAAGAACTACCTTCATTGGCTTTTTGCAATGAATTACCTCCCAAGGAAAGAGAAGGGAAGAGGGTTTATTACACTGAAATTTGTATATTTAATATCTCTTTTTTTAAACTAAAGTACTCAACAGTTTAAGTTTGCTGGATGTCACATATGAAACAAACTTCCTTACCGGTTTTGTGATCTGCAGTAAGAGTTAGTGATGGATGCTGGTTGAGCAGTCAGAAATTCTACATCCCTATTTAATTCCCCTTTCCCCATTTGCTACATAATTCACTTCCACAAGGTTTCTAGTGCAAAACCAAGATACAAACAATTTATTTAAACAAGTATAGCAACAGCAACAACAACGAAATCACAATGGAAGACTGCAAATGGAGTAATAAACACCTATCAGTGACTGACTTTTTAACTTGCTAAATAGGAGAGGCAACAGGAGTATTTTCAACGTAAAACCTATCTTGACATCAGTTTTAAATAAGTTTTTAAGATTGTATTTATAATAAAATTAAAGAAATATTACAGTTTGGATATGGAAAACACTTCTCAACGAAGCATTGGCCAGAATAATCCTGTATGGCAGAGGGACATATTCCCAAACTGATAATGTTGCAGTACACTGAATACAGGAAACAGCAGGAAGCCAAAGCTTTCAGGTTGAACACAGATATTGTTCTACTGGCATTTGGGACCTTACCATGGCCCAGAGCAGGAGTAGGGATTACAGCACACTGTGTAAACTGGTAGAGGCTTAGAGGTCACGGAATCACCAGATGACAAAACCTTGCTGAGTTCAAACATCCTGAGCTCAGCACATCTAATATGCTATCAACATTATTACTGTTAAATGAACTCTTATAAAGCCCTGTAAGTCTTGTTCTCATGGATATTAAATCATATGATGTAAATCAATGTATTTACACGTACCAGAGGATGTGATTAACAGGACTATCTTTCCAACTCATGTTAACAGAACAGCACACCAGAAAACCAGCCAGACGTCTTCCTGCTTAGCTAACAGTTTTAAGCTCATGGCACCAAACAGATCCTAAAATCTGTAAAAGACAGACCAGGTTAGGGTCACCATTAGGTTCTTATGGTGGTTTGGGTTTTTGGGGGTGTTGGGCTTTTTATGTTTGGTTGTTGGGTTAGTTTTTTGTTTGTGTTTTGTTGTTGTTTGTTTTTTTTAATAGAGTTTGATCTATAATGCCACTTAGTAATATATTCCACTAGAAAAACAAAATGTAAAGAATTTATGTGTCAACCAGCAATTAAGTTGACAAAATTCTTCAATCACACCTGGTTGTGTTGCTGCTGGGTTTTTAGTTACTTTTTGGTGGGTTTTGAGTGTTGGTTTGGTTTCCCCACCCCCCAAACAATAGAAGAAAAATAATTTCTTTAACAAAAGTTTTGTTTGGAAATTTCCTATCAAGAAAAAGCAGCAGCTGATCCTGTGATCAAAGGTCTCCAAACAACAGTTGAAAGCTTGACCCAATTTCTGTTGAAGCTACACGGACTTATGCTTCACCCTAGACAGCATACATACTCCTGCCTTAGCTCTAAGGAAGCTTTGGACATCCAAAACATGGGTATCTTGGAATTTCTGAAGTAAATTGACTGGCAGGTTGGAGGATGAAGTAGTACATTCATGAGACACAACATGTACTCTTTGACATAGAACATGACTGAACCCATATAATATGGACTCATGTTCCAAGTATTTAATTGCACACCTATGCGTAACATAAGAACCTTAGAGGCAGGTGACTGATCTTCTGACCATATTTTCCCTTGGAAAATGTCTCTAGACATGGCTTAATGTAATTTACTTAACAAACCTTTCTAAAGCCTGATGATTTAACCGACAGGAAACACACAAAGCTGACAAAAAGCAGCAACTCATTGAGAAACTTGCAGAGTTTTGTAGATAATATTTGCACTAGGCACTCTCAAATTAAGACGTGTCTAACTGCTGTGCTATAGGGTATCTGAGACCAAGATCTACCCTATTCTATCCTATAACAGCCGCTGGGCTTCAATTTCTCCTATTTTCCGTAGCACTAGAGGAAGAAAAACCATTAAAGGCAGATAATGTGAATAGGGGAACTGGGTTAGGCAAGTAACTGAGAAGAATACTGTTTAACCTTACAGCTTACCTTAGAATCACAACCACCAGAGACATGCTGAGTGAGTGCATCATTTGCTGTCATAAGGAACCACAGCATGACTACTCCAAATTATTAATATCCTCAAATTGCTAATTACCCAAAATAATTTTAAAAAGTTACAGCCTCCAAGTACATAAAAAGTGGCCTTCCATCAAACTCAGAAAAAAGTCACTATACTAAATTGTTCATCTCTCCTGCTATGTTACTTGTACACATAGTAGCAATGATTTATTGTCCAGCTGTGTGACAGACAACTATGTCTTTATGTACAATCTCTAGGACACCTTTTTCATAAAAGTGAAGAGTGATTTAGCTGCATGAGTTCCATTAACATTAATGGGTGTCACATGGTTAAATCCCTATGCCCCACTCTAAAGTTTTATATCTCTGTGTAATTAGAAATAATTTCCTCTGAACAGACTTCCTAAGCAATTGTGTGAGGAGACAACAGAAAAACATTGCAGTTCCAAACCACTGTGACATCAGTGACACAGCTCTTACAGAACACCCAAGAATGATTTCCCATGATTCTAACCATTTCTCTCTTGCTTTCCTATGTTCTTACTTTCTTCCTCCAACATATTTTGGTTGCTGAAAATTTATTTCAGGGGGCTTTTTCTTTCACAAAATTTACAAGATAATAATGATATTAAGCCTTCCCCTCTTACCAATTCAGTCACAAAAAACCAAGTTTAAGTTACAGGCTTTTAGTTCTTTGGACCTGCTACATCACTTGGACCATCCCCTACGCGATGAGCTACCAGCTTGTAAGTACACTCCCTTCCAACGCTTAAGTAACTGGTTGCTTTAATCTGTCAGGGCAACTCCTGCAGGCATCTTTTCTGCACCAGGCCAGAAAGGTTCTGCTGTGTCTGCTTCTCTGAGACTTGCTCAACAATACGGTTACCCACTATTTCTACCATGACACACAACCCAATGAAATAGTGATCTTGTGCATACACTCACAGGTGTGTAAAACTGACAGTGACACAAAAAAAAAAAAAAGTGACTGAACTGCATAAAGACAGACTGTATAGGCCAAAAAAGCCTTTTCAAAAAAGATTCCAATAATCTGCCAGAAAGAGATGGAGGACTTGCAAGTTATCTGTACACTCTCTGGAGAAGTAACCATCTCCAAAGGAGCATGAGTAGAGGTCAGGGTACTTGCTGAGAGCTTTTGCAGTTAGACACAGAAGATAATAAGCATAAACGATATATAGGAGGACAAGGTAAAAATTAAACAATCGGGGTGGGGTGGAATTACGAGTGCCTTTTGATATGTGTGTCTACTGCTCCACCTAAGATTTAAGCCATTGTAATCATGGCTTCAACAAAGGAGAGACAGGGCAAAAGACAGTTAAGGAAGAAGGTAAATACCACAAGCAGAGTAAAGAGCAAATGGGGGAAAATGCACACATTCACAGAAATGATACAGAAAAAAAAAATACAGCAAACACATAAAGCAATAGCAGCACGATGAAAAAAGCATTTCAAAATGTCTGAAATGTTTGTTTACAGAAAACACTCACTAAAAGCTAGGACGCTGGACTCCCTCTACCTATTCGTACAAGTGAGTAATAAATGCTTCACCAGCTGTTGTGAGCTGTATGTAAGCTGACGCAAGTTTTGTATTAACTGCAAATACAACTGGCAACTTCAAATGGAAGGTTCTCTTAGCTGTTCAAATGGCTTTTAAAAGCTTGCACATCCTCAGAAACTTTGCCCCACTTTTGACGATGGCTGTATTGCATGCCAATACTATCCACTACTTACAAGAGGCCAATTGTTTGGTTCCTGCATTCAGGTCTATTGTAATCAAGAGCCATTTCCACCCAGTAACCGCTTCTTCATGCATACAAATTGAGTCATTTATTTCAGTTAGCATCTTTATGAACACCAAGCAAAATCCCACATTACTCTGATTGTTGCCATTTTCATGTGCAAGCTGAACTGCCGTTACCTATACATCTTTTTCATCTTCTGGTAATAGCTCATTTTAGTGCTACACTTCGGGGGAAAAAAAAATTTCTTCTCTCAACATTTATTTCTAAAGTGCATTCCAATTTTGATAATGTTTTGAATGGGTGTGAAAAATACCAATCTATTAACACTTTTTTTTAGTGACACTAGATTCTTAGTGGCCCTTGTAAGGCTGCTCTTTCCTTTTAAAAAGCCACATTAATGAAACCACAGCCTCCCATGTGAGTTCCCCGAGCAGTTGCATACGTGAAGTTTTAAGTAGCTTTTATAGTGTAGATGTGGTGTTTAGGGACATGGTTTAGTGATGGACTTAGCAGTACTGGGTTAACGGAGGGACTTGATGATCTCAAAGGTCTTTTCCAGCCTAAATGATTCTATGATTCTATGACATAGCTTTTACTCTCCTGAAGTTGTGTCCAGTATAATGCAAATATACTCTAGAAACACTTAAAGGCCAGAATTCTGTGCCTGCGCTGCATAACAACAGCCAGTACAAAAGATTCCTACCATCTTTATAAACTCAAAGACACTGTATTTTAACAATGTGAGACAATTTTAAGGGATTTAGTTCTAAAGAGTCATATTTTTTTAAAAAAATCAACCTAATAGCATATTAAAAATCTTTTACCATTACAAGCCACAGTTGTCACATTACTCTGTGCTAAGAAACTTGGTCTAGTAAGCAACTCTGAGAAAAGCTTAGCACAAGTGTAAACAAATTTATGCCACAGCCGCAACTAAAGCATCTGAGAAAATACTTGACTGCCTGGAACATTAAGCTTCTCAGATTTCCTTTTTCGGTTGTTGTCATTTTGTGTGGAATTTCTTTTGTTTTGGTTTGTGGGGTTTTTTATTCTTCTTCTTTAGCAATTATAGACCTTTCTTTCATTTTAAAAAATGCAAGGCCAATGCTTGAGAGTACATCAATTTGTTCAGTCAAAAGCCACTTACACATGGTGGGTGTTCTTCCATTTGGCAGATACATGCCTTATATTAAAAATAAGCTCTATATCACTACCTGCTGAATGGCTGAAACCTGACATGCATGGTTACTCACACAGCAGCTCAAAAGAGCAATGGCTTTATACCGTATTGGTAAAACACAGAAACACGTCATCTGTCTTCCTACCTGTTGATATTACCAAAATGGCACTGCAATGGAGTTGTAATTAAAAACTATAAGGCATGTAGAAAGAGGTAAGTAATCCTCATTAAACCCTCCAACATGAATTGGAAAAGTTTAAGTTCCCCTATATACATTTTTTCCAGGTGAACAAAGAAAAGAATAATTAACTTACTGCCATTATAACAATAATCAGCCTAATTTAAACAGGTAGAGCAAGATTCACAAATCAGATTTAAGACATAATGAAAAGGTGACAAGAGACAGGAAAGGTTCAGAAACAAGCAACCAAAAACATCCAGGAGGATACTTTAGAAGTGCTGACAGCGACTCATCCACACTGGGCACACATGTTCGATAGAATAGGGTAGTTCAGCTGGAAGGGACCTACAACATCATCTAGTCCAACTGCCTGACTACTTCAGAACAATACTCACGCTACTACTACTAACAGTAGAAGAAAAGGACAGACTACAAATATAACATTTACATCCAGGGAGGTATTTATCAATATACTTGTCAACTGAGAAATATTTATCTAGAAAGGACCAGATACTAACATCACGAAAAACAGCTGAAGTCAACAGTCTCATCTCACTTTTCCTGAGACTTTTTTGCTCAGTGAAGCCATAAAGAAGTAACCTCTGCCAAGTTTGTCTGTTATGTTTGATTCATCCCATATGCAGCATGACTGAAGGAGAAGCACTAAGGTTTAATTATCACTTCGTAGCTACTAGGCTGTCAACATATTGATTTCCAAAAGCATAAAAGTATAGATACTTTCCCTAAGGCTACTTCTATTTAATACACATAAAAAACTTAAATACTACCCAAGACACAAAACTAATTGCCTGTGAAAACAACATCACACCCACAATAACACATCTTTTTAAGTAGTGGTGCTTTTATTTGTTAATGGATCTTGGACTTCCTTTTCCTCCTTTGTTTAGTACATCTTTATCTCCAGTTTTTATTTTTCCTTTCAGCCTTCCCTTCCTTTCCCTGTCAGCTCTCATTGTTTTTATTGTTAAATTGATCTCATTCCCCAAACCCTTCATCCTCTTCTCTTGTAATTTTGTATCATTTTTATTCCCAAATCCACATTATTGCTTCAGACTTTTTCCTAATTGCTTTGCAGTTTTTATCTTTTTTATTATTATTATTATTTTTATTTAATCCCTTTTGTATCTGTTAAGTCTTTCAAAGATCTGCACAAGAGGTACGCTTCTCTTATGTCTTTCTTCTTCAGGTTTCTCAGGAATTCATTAAGTAGGAAACTTGCAAACAGACAAGTTTTACTGGTCTCTAAACAGTCTAATTTTGTTCTCACTCAAAATGGTCTTTATTAAAATTACCTGAGAAGGTCATAATTCTAGATGAACAAGTGTTTAGTTTGCATTGGTAGAGAATTTAGCCCTGGCTGATAGTAAAATAAAACCACATAGAAACGGACATAAAGTAAGCTTTGCATCCAGGACTACTAATATACCTAATTCCCAAACATCAAAACTTTCATCACCCTCCATCCTTGGAAGGAATGCCAATCGTGACAGATTTCATTACATTTATTTGTACACAGTGTAAAATCAAAAGGATATTTTCAGTAGATGTTCAATGAGCATATTTTTCTTGCTGATCAGGAAAAAATAAAAAGATTGAAGCTAGATTTACTGATGAAAGACTACAGAAGCCTTAGATTATGTCTACACCAGCTCACTTACATAGTTTGCATCTTCGTGTTATGTGACAGTACCATTTGGCAAACCAATACATAAACACATTTTCAGTTCAAAGCAAGTTCATGCAGGTAGTCGTGAATATACTTTGAAGCTAACCATCTGAGAACAATCATCAAGCTCAAACAGACTACTCACAGCATGGTAGGCACTGCTCATTTACAGCCAGATTCTTAGGAAGTAAGAGTTCAGTCCCATAATGAGAGAGGACTCATTGTACTGTTTACAATCAGGGTCAATCCACACCTCAAACAGTTTCAAAACTCATGCTAACATTAATAGCTTCAGGATTTACTTGTAGATGTCAAACTCTGTGCAAGTAGCTCTTCTACTAAATAAAAGGTGTCCCTTTATCATACGTGTGTCCTGGAGTTGCACAGTAAATTAGAGTTTCTACAACTCTATAACCAGCTGTAAAAAAATACTACCTACATTATCATACGCTCCATTCATCAGGGTTAAATAACTTGGTTTTGACAAGCAAGGAAAATAGCACTCGTTTTTCATTACCATTAGGTGAAATATGAGCAAATAAGACTGCCTAAGCAGGTAAATCTCATGATTATTTCTCAACACTGTTTGCAATGAAGTCAAGTTAAAAAATACTCCAGTTTTGGCACTGCAAAAGCAGACAGAATGAGCCAATCTTAAAGAAATCTTCTTTACTGTACACTGCTGCTGCCTGTAAAACTCAGCAATAGTTTGTCTTGAATCTCTTGCTTCAAGATGATGTGGTATGATTAGAACAGATATCTCAAGACTGTATATTGTATACTCACCGTCTGGGGCAGTCATATTACTTTTTATTCTTTGTAGACTTACAGTTTGATGCTTCCCCTAAAACAAATGATTAAAAAAACAAACAAACAAACAAAAACCCCACAAACAAAAACCCCACCAAAAGTAGTGACTCTAAATGCAAGCAAGTTTTACCATTATATGTTATACATTTGATTGTTGTAACTAATCAATACACCTTCTCCGAGTAGCTTCTGTCTCACTCCCCCATACCAGCACCGCCCACTTCAATAAGTTTCTTAGTATTGAACTCTTCTGGGAATGAGAAAACTTGCTATTTTTGAAGCTGCCATTGTCTTACTTACTAGATACTAAATAAAACTTTAATGCAGCGTATGAAAATCTTTCCTTCATTTTACTCAGCTATGACCAGAATCTAAGGTGTTTACATCATGTGAGTTGATTCAGTACTGCAAATATTTTAAATAAACATGAAGCTGATAGAAAACTTCATGTTGACAATCCAAACCACAGTTGTAGGACAATGACAATGCAATACCTCTTCTTTCTTCAAGTGTACTTGAATCCTGAAAGCAAACTAAGCATGCAAATTGCCTGTTCTCTTCCATTCTGTGAAGTTACTGCATGATTTCTCTCCTGACTGAAAATTCTGTAAAGGTTTCTAACATTCAAAATTTAAAATATTCATCTCAAAAATCTTGCATTCTGTGTCTGCCCTTTTTTCATCACAGCTCTTGATGAGCTCTCCAGTACTCTCTGACCTGCTAGCATACAGACTATTCTTGCAGTAGGGATTAAGGTGGGGATCCATCCCTCCATCAAACCAAGCAGGCTTCTAGGAAACAGGGGCAACAGTAGCAGAGAACAGTATAGAAACTCACCATGACTTTAACTAATTATTCTATTAAAAGATATTTTAATGCCAGTAATATGATTCTGTTCTAGCCTGACACAGCAGTAACAAAAGAATATCTGCTTTTGCTGTAATGCTATGGAACAATGGACAAAGTTTATTTAGGTATGGCTATATAATGTAGGTGTTGCTGAACTCAACTGTAGCAATGGCTGGCATAGCCTGGGGACTCAATTCTCAGATCAAGCTTTTTCATAACAATCTCCCAAGCGCTTCATTTTTCAAAGAAGAAAAAGTACATTTACTCCAAAAATTTGATGACCAGTATCATCAAATATATCAGCTTTGAGAAAGGCAGAAAAATCACAACATTTAGACATTGAAATATGCAGAAACAGAATATTTTAGGAAAATAAACTAATCCAGCAGATGTGCTATTCCATTTAAATGGGAACTCTTCCTTCCCATCATTATTTGGGAGATCACTGTATATGTCTGTGTCATAATATGAACCTCCTTCTCATTATAAACCTGCTCCTTCCTGTAGGCCTGCCTTCCACAGAGTCAGTCTGCAATTCTTATTAATTTATTTCCATTAGAAGAACTACACAGAGCATGAAGTACAAGTTTCAGGAGGGAAGAAGTCACTTGGTAAAAACCCCCATCAACATAAATTCACTCACAGACAGAAAGAAGGAAGTTCATCAGTGATTGACCTGAAGTAAAGATGAGAAAGATATGAAAGGATAACTGCAATTTGATTTCTATGCCATTTTTAACGATTCAGGAAAGAGATACTTGCACTATCTAGCTTCTTCTCACTGGATTACAGAATACAGCAACTGCTCAACATTCAAATACTCAACTGCCAATCATATAGATGTATATTCTGAAGAGAGACTGAGATTGGGAATGGAAGAATACTCTTTTCTCTCTTTCTTGAGCAAAACCAGTGTATTATAGAAAGTATTCAATTGCCTGAGCTTAGTCTAATTGAAATTACTGAATTAATATGGCATTGTCTTACTATCTCCTTTATTTACCCATCACACTCAGAATTTGTCATTCTATCACTAAGGAAAACCTTGAACACTCTAAATTAAGAAATCCGTTAGTTATGAGACACAATTCTGGGAAATTTAACAGCTGTCATACCTTTCCAGAATGAGATGAAGCACTTCAAGTCAGTATTATTAGTAACAAATTACAAAGTGTGCAAGAAGGATTCATAAGCAGAGTTAAGAAGATCTTTCTTAGCTAGAGAAGAAGAGTAGACCTGGGTGAAAGAAAGTGCTGACAGAAATGTCATAGAAACTGCGCTGATGACAACTGCATTACTAGCTCACTAGTCAGTATGCAGGAAAAAAATGACAGCAATGAACACCAGGTTATACTGCTCTCCGCCAAAAAACCCAACCAGTTGTAAATAGACTATATATTTAGCAGAGATGCTTGCATAAAACACACTTCAGCTCAACACCTAGAGATTTCTGCTTTTCCAGTCATGATTTCTAAGGTATTTATCTTAAAAACTTCCCATGCAGGAACTGAGGATCAACAGTCAGTTCCAACTGATCAAACCACACAAAGCAGACAGCAAACTGCACAAAAAAGGTACAGTTAGGAGTCCTTGGGAGGCATAAAACAATTCTCTCCTGTCTCCCTAATTTCCACGATAGCAAATAGTTCAGGGAATACAGCTGGGATAACTTTGATTCTCAATTGCCAAACACATGGGGGAGGGGTGCGTGTGGAATTAAAAATGCATTTTAACAGAGGTGATGGCAGCTCTATGCAGCACAGACATATATGCACTGACAGCTCCAAGCCAGCCTCAGGACTGAAGTAATCTACACAACAGCCTCAAATACAGCAAGTTCAGTGATCACAAGTCTTACTGCAAACCACACCTACAAGCAAAATATTCTGCCACTCTTTAATTTGCATCTTATGAATTTTGAAACAAATGGAACTAGAAGAAAGGTAATCAACAGGAAGAGTGATCTCAGAGACAAGGCAGGGGTTTTTTTCTTGTTCTTCTACATAAAGTATCCCATGAGATGCGAATAAACCAGTCAAACTAATAATGGAGAGTTATTTCACCTTAAGTCACAAGCCTTGACCCAAATTAAATCTGATTTTTTTTGTTTGTTTTGCTTTTTGGGGTTGGGTTTGGGGTTTTTTTGATTGCTTTTAAATTGAGGAGATTTTCATCTTTGGCTTAGAACTGTGGATGATTCTGCCTAGCCAAGTATTTTTTTTCCTCATAAGAACCTTTGTTACAATTACTGCTATTTGTTGTCTCAGAAAAGACAAAAGACTAAAACCACTGGACATCAAGCAAACCTATAGGGAGAGGTTCTGCTCCACCAGAGGAATGAGACAGCAGACAGCCTTGACAGCCTTTGTGTTGTCAGTTCTGAAAGCAAAGAATCAGTGTCTTTAGTGATAACACTGAAGACTCTAGGAAGTAAATTATTAATTACATCAGTGAATGAACAATTTAAAATCAGTGAATAGAAACTTCATGAATTATGTCCTGGATTACCAGTTTTTGTCATAAAAGTTAACTGTTTAATTATTCAGCAGATACAAATGATCGAGACAAATCCATCTGATCAATTTCATTGTCAACTCACTTCAAAGAAGATGTTTGTAAAAGAGATGATGACAAACCAGGAGCATATTTAACAGTATCCCATTTCTACTCCAGCTGCTACAATTATTATTGTCTTTAGCATCTGCTAATACCACCATTTTAAGAATTTCAAAACTAACAGTATACCCTGACTAGATACCTACATTAATTTCTAAATTAACAAATTGATTCCAGTGTATTCAGAGATCTGGTAATTAAAATGACTGATGGTCAATACCAAAGTCTTTTAGAATTCTTAGGAAGTCATTTATAAGTAGTTTATACTGGATGCCCCATCCCTGGAATTGTTCAAGGCCAGGCTGGATGAAGATTTGAGCCACACTTTCCAATCAAACCTCATTAACCACATCTGCCCTTCCCATCCTTTGATACAATACAATATCATTCCCCTGGTCTATGGACCACTGCTGTAAAAATGTCCACAAAATGTCCACTGAGTTCATTTAGTCTGTAACTTTGGGCTCCATCTGCTATGGAGGTCACTCGGGAGAGGAGAGGTTGTGTGTTGTAAGGGGTTATTGGGCACCAAAGCCAGCTCAGGTCAGGTCACTGCTGCACTTGCACTGCAGCTTGTAAGGCTTGTCCTCCACTGGTTCAGGTAGTTCCTGCTATAGTAATTCCTATAACATGCAATTCAGATCACATGTTACAACAATTTAAAGGTATACCCACTGAAATCTTCACCTCGGGCCCCTTCAGATCAGCTCACAGGATTTAACAGTGCAAGGAACTCTTCCCCTTGGCCCTGCTCTGGCTTGGACTTGTCCACAGACTGCAGTCCCTTTGGGCTGTACCTGCTCCAAGTGGAGCCTCAGCTGTGAGCCACAGTCTCTCCAGAGGTAACGGGCTGTGGCATAGACTCAGCCCCAGCCCCAGCCCCAGCCCCTTGGAGGTGCACCTGTTCCAGCGTGGCCTTATCCACGGGCCATGACCACAGACCTGCTCCAGCATGGCCTTACCCACTGCCACACTGGCCATGTACTTCTGATCCTAACATGTCTGAGGATTTCACAAAGTAATAAAACAGTTGATTTATCAACATAACCTGAAAAAAAGAAATACTACAGTCTTTTAAATTATAAGGAATAAACTGAACTTCTAGTAGCCTCGTATTTTGTAGGTACGTACACACACACTCTTCCTTAGGAAGAAAAAGAAAACAGTACTTAATTTAAGAGTGTAATAGCAGCAGAGAGGAACATGGAGAGGAGAAGTATGTTCTCTAGATTCTCTATTAACCTATTGAACAGAAAGGAAAATAAATTTAACAAAAACCTTGGAAAAGGTGATGAAAAGACATAGGAAAGGATGCAGAAACAGCAACTTATAACAAAATCAATTATCTCTCTCTACCAGTAGATAATTGTGATTTTCTGAAAACTCATAGGAACTCACTTGCCATGAATTTACCATTTGTAAAATGATACCATCTACATCTGCCTGAAAGAAAAGCACCCAGACTTCGTTTGCATTGTTAGAACACAGAGCTCCTAGAACAGAATTTCAGTATTACACATACACCAAAACAGAGAGATAATATTACCTGTTTTAGAAGAATGCTACAATAGCCCATTTCTCATTTAAATTAAGTCCATGACACTACTAGGTGTTGGGTTGTGTTCCTTCCCTTAAGGAATCCTGTGGGAATAACATACTAGCTTATGTTTTGCCAGTAGACTCTTTCCTCTTAAGGGTATGTCTAAAACAGTAGCTTTTTCAAGCAAATTTAATTTTTCCTGCTTTGTCATTCTAGATTTTCATTACTTTAAAAAAAAAATCTAAAAATTTAAACTAAGTTTGTGTTACAGATTATATACCAAACATTTCCTTTAACATATGAAAATTTCTCAAAATACTGGACCAGTCCAGGGAGATCCATATGAATAGATATGGATCATGTGCAACGTTTTATTACTTGTTACTTCACAGGATTCAATTCAATATAAAAAGGCTTTTAGTTTAATTGGTAATATGGGATGCTTCATATTTGTGTCTTCTTTGCATTTATGTCTTCAAACACATAAAAAACCCACGCTCATAATGAATGAGAACAAATTGCTGAACACACACAGTAAAGCACATATATTGATAGTTGAATGAGTGCATTTTTTGCATATAAATTAAAAACTGTCTTGGCCCCCCTCCTTTTGGGGTAAGGGTTGCTTTGCTCCTAGACACTCCTAGAAATTGCACAGGCCAGCTGGTCAGTTTGTGGTTCTCAGAATCACTGCACACTGTGCTGCCATCTTCAACAACTTACGTGGAAGTAAGAAGAAGGAAGATTCATTCTGGAAGTTTTAACAAGAGCTGTCAAGCCTTGCTGGGGGAAATTCCATGCATATGTGGTCTAAGTATCTGCTTTCAAGTAGCATCAGAGCAGAACCTGAAACTAATTGTACTGATCAAGCTTGAGATATCTCCAAAGACAAAAGTGAGTGTTCCCTCTTAATAGTGAAAGGCAAGAAGAACTTCTGCTTACAGCAAACCTTTTGTTCCAAATAAACACTTCAAAGAATACAAATTACTAAGTGCAGCACAGACTAGAGTAATTTGTAAAGGTCTGAGATCTGAGTAACAGACACAGACACCGATTTGTTCTAGATCCAATACCAAGGAAGCAAATATGATACAACAATACAAACCACTCCCCATTAGATAATCTTGACTGGAAAACAGGCAAGGAGGTATCATCCACACAGATACTGCAATAATGGGAAAGCATACATTAAAACATAAAATGTTTCCAGACATTATTGTCAACTCAGAGTTCACCACTTTTGCCTCAATTCATTACATAAAAACTATATTGTACATAACAAGTTTGTATTTACAATTCTTAAATAACATGCTCCTATTTCACTTTGACTTTTCTGTTTGTTTTCGTCTGTTTTCCTACACAGCAATGACCGGAAAAAGACTTCTGTATTTTGTTTATGTACAACAGTTCTTTTGTTTCCAACTATGCTTCAGAAAAACACTGCACAGTACTTCAATTACACAGTCTATAAAACCTCCCGCTTGCTTCAAATGTATAAAGCTGGCCTTGAGAGCTCGAAAAACTAATAATAAATGACAATCATCAGCAGTTCAGCAATCCTCTGAGGGGAGGATACCAGCATACAGGGAAAACAGTTAAGTTCCTCAGATTTAGCTGTCATTATCTGCAAACTACATGTCTGTAATGGAGACTAGGAAGTGAACACTGTTCCATGGTTGGGTCACAGCCGCCCCCCCCCCCGCCAATGTCACCTGGAAAAAAAAAAAATCTATCGAATCATCAAGGATGAAAAAAATGTGACTTGCTAAAATTAAGAAAAACATTTTCATACCTACTGTTTTGTGTTGTCACAGTACTTGTTTCTTTTAAACTACACACAATATGACTTCTGGTTGCATTCACAAAATTGGTCCCAGGGACCCAAGACATTACTACCTGAGGAACTTTCTAATATTTTCCTAAGAGACATTAATAGCCTAAATATTCAACAGTATTACAATGTTTTCTTTAAAACAAATGAAGTACTAGCAGAGCAGAATAAGAACTCAAAAAGATTCAGAAGGAAAGACCTACAGCACCCTGTGTATGAGACTTCTCAGTTCTGCCACATAACATGAGCTCCCTTAGTGTGCAACAAAAAGGCAAGAAACATCTAATGATACTGCCCACATGCTGTGCACCGAGGGTCCTCTCTGCATTGGGAGGCAAGGGCAGGTAAAGAATTTATCAGAGTATCCAAGGTGCTGGAAATGACATCTATTGGAATACCCCAGAAACAGCATCAGACCTTCAGGGTACTTGGAGCAATTTGGCGTGCGTTGAAGTTATGACTAATGGTTCACAAGCTGTATGTGGTTGTCTGATACTCTGTTACAGAAATGGGGGGGGGGGGATTTTCCTCAAAGTTATCATCTCCAATACATCAATGCAGGTCAGTTTTTTTATGCCAATTATTTTTCTGAACTTCCTGTGAAGTGATATTATTGCTCACAAGATCTGCATGTCTCTGCTCTTACAGATCTATGGAGAGTTGAATAAATTACAGATAATAATTACTATAATAATGCCTTATTTTTCCCAGAGGTATTTTAATCTATAGTACTATCCACAAAAGATTCTGACAAACCTTTTTGATTCAGTTTGAAAGACTTTTTGTTGAAACAAAAGAAGATTTAATTGGTTATTTTTTTAAGGTAATCTCAGCCTGCAAACAACAGGTTCTTCCAGCATTAAAATAGGGAAAATGTCCCTCGTAACATAACTGGAATGGTTACTAACCTTTGCAAGCACACAATGTTTTAAATTTTGTGTTGTAGTTACACACTAAAAAAAAAAAAAAAAAAAAAAAATCCCTATAAAAAAATAGATTCAACTAAATGTTAACTCAGACTGAAAAGGACCTCAGGAGCTCTGTAGCCCAACCTCCTGACCCAAAACAGGTATTTGTCCTGGGTTTTTTACCAAAATCCTCCAAAGAAATCAAGTCCACAATCTCTCTAGGCAACCTGTGCTTATTGTTAACCATCCTCAGAAAGCATGATTTTTCAATGCAGAAGACTAGTTATGTGCCCGCACATGTGCTTTTAATTGCTCACATGGAATAATCTCTCCATCATACCTCATGAAATGTCGCTGAGAAGCACAAACAAACTCTGAGTCAGTCTTTTCAGTATTGTCTTGCTTGTATTTTCTGTATTATTTTGTTTTCATAATCTTATGCCAAAATACTGGCTGAATATAGTAGGGTTGGGTGAAAACACCAAGTAACGATTTACTGAAAAAATGTCACATGTATTTTATAAAAACTTATTAGCACTCTAACCCTTGTAATTATATACTTTCCCATCATATTAGAAACTAATAGGTGATGACTATATTGTTCTTATTAACATAAAAAAAAAGGAAATAACACTGCTCTGTATCTCAAAATCTATCTTCCTGAGTAAATCAGACTTCAGTAATTCACAGTTTGAAAAATCACAATTTCACTTCCACAAAGATCACTTGATAAAGCCTGGATTGAATTAATTTTTTACTTCTGGGAAAATCAGCAAACAGTCTTATGTAACAGACTGAAATAGGAACAACATTGTGCAGACATTGCAACAACATGCCAATTACCATGGTGTAGTCTCTGGTGAAATATATTTCCAATTTTCAAAGATGAAAGACCTTCAATAATGGTAATTAAAGATGCTCTGACGCTTAAAATCCTAAATACACCAGGGATGGAAAAAGAGATTAAACAATTTCCAGTGATTTAGCATACAGCTGAAGTTGCAAAAATGTACTGGGACACGAGCAGAGAACACCACGTAGCCTCATTTACAGGCACCCTCTGGAACATTTAGCTGCCAAACCACAGCTGGGACTTGTTTTAATAGTTCACCAGTTGGAACATGCCAAAAATGTATCAGGGACCTTCCTAACAGTCTGCCAGCACATAGAGTTGGGTATCAGCACCCAGAATGTTTCCTAGACACATTTGAACCAAGTATATATTCATTCCTTATTTGCAATTCACCTGTTTTGTCCTGTTATCTCTATGTTATTGAAAATATGCATTCTAATTTTTTTCCTGTGACCAAATTGGATAAATGAACTGATAGATATTAAATAATATCCTAAATGGCACAACTAAATTTGATTTAAATCAGTAAAAAACCTCAGTAGGGCTGATCACTAATCACCATTAGTTCAAGTCTTCTCTTTTAACAGACTAAGCAGCCTCTAAATTGAGAAAAATCACAGTGGAAGTAAAATGTAGTAATTGAGTTCATGTTGCAATCTTCTTCAATGAACTAATATTTCAATGGCTTCAAAGGCAGCACACACTAAGGCATGTTTAACTTCTCCTCCATATTAATTTTCTTTCACAACAGGCAATTGAAAAGCCACACAAACAGAGGAAACTCCCCACATTTTATCTTCTGAGTGGTCACTCAAAAGCAGAAAAACCCCTAAAGCTATTGACCTGCAATTTGTATTTCTACTGCACTAATGCCCAAAGCTTGGCCTTAGTTCAGTACTTCTCTTCCGACAAAATTTCTGTGCTCAAAGAAATAAAGCCAAATGACACAACCTACCAATCATCAAGAAATGCAAGTGCATCCAGACGTGTATTGAGATAGCAGATGGGACTCCATTGTGTCTCCTACAGAATGGAGAGGTCATGTAATTTGTAAAATTGCATATATCTGTGATTAAAGTGTTCTGGTATGTGAATGCATTCCAGTTTCCATATTGCCGTTTGGTCTTATGGGAGGTGTAATTTGACAAAATGTAAGATGTAACACGTCATGCAGGAGATTTAAAACCGTAGGAGATAGTTTATTTCCAAACGCCCCAATTTAAGGTGCCTCAGAAATATTATAATAATCCTGTAATGGGAAAAAACCCATGTATTCACAAAGATTATTTACATATACCTAAATATAAAAATGCATATCCTGTATTTTTAATAGTAAATTTAATATATTACAGTAAATATTTCAAATATAAAATAAATATTTTTCTAACAGTAACTCAAAGATTTCTACTGGTTGTTTTTTTTGAAGGAATTACATCCCCCTTTTTTTTTTCTTCATATGAAGGTCTTGTTTATTTCTGCAGCAGTATCCACATTTTATGATTACTAGCCTTTTTTCAGAGCTCTGCAGCATTTCATTATTGACTACTTCTCTTTCTATGAGGTTTTATTGTTCCACCTGGCATTTTAATTACAGACCTAGTATCAATTTTACATACTTGCTGAAGAGGAAAAAAACCTGACCTTAATACTGACTTCCCTGGAAATTTACATCATGACTTCATTAAAACAATCAATTTGCAGCAAAATTCTAGCATTAAGTATATTTCCTTTGTAATATAGAAACATATCTGACCATATGTTATCTGACTATATGTTGGACAGCATTAGAACAAGTAATTTAAAATCAGCTAACATTTAAAAACTCATCATTTTCTGTTTTACAGGAAATCGTTGAAAAAACCCTAAAGTTTAGTTCCAATAAATATATAAGAAACTCGGTGAAGATTAATGATGTGATCTATTACATGAAGCTAGGCGTTTCTGAGAACACACATGGTACCATCCACATACCTTCCACCAATTGAGGACCCCAGGTATGTACCAGACATACTGACTGGATACTGTATTCTCTACCACACACAGCAAGGTATGGAAGAGTAACAGGAATCAGCAAGAAACCATTGTACCTCCTTTTACAGCATTTTGCTTGAGATTCAGAGCCTACTGATAGGTTTACAAACTTGATACTTTTGCTTATATGAAAGTGATTTGGTTTCAGAGGTCCATACCCTAAAACCCTGTCATATGACACAGATTACATACCCACATCACTGCAATTTCATCCAGACAGGTCAGAACTCCAGAACAAAGAAGAAAACACAAAGAGAACATCAGCAGAAATACTTTCAGTGAACTTGCATAAAGCTTCTCAAAATCCTTATTAAATTCTTCAAGTAACCATACAAGAGTTATGTATGTTTACCCACAGCATCAATATACATACCACTCACATAACTTCAAAGAAAGCACTATTAATAGGCCTTGCTATGGGTAAAGAAAAGTACATCAACACTCTTGGTAAAATCCAGCCACTTGTTTATCACTTTCTACAAGCGTTATATTTGATACATCATGTCATGTTGCTTCAGATTTCATGTACTGTCACATTACCTAGTATGATTTGATAGGTGTAATTTGACAAAATGTAAGACGTAACATGTCACTTAGGAAATTTAAAACCATGGGAGAAGGTTTATTTCAAAAAAACCAATGTTTCCCCCCCCTCTCAAAGTGTCTTAAATCAGCTATTTCAAAATATGACATTAAAGAATAAGTCCATTGCTGTGTAATTTTCTTATCTACTAATGACATGAAAGTTACAACTCTTAAAATATCAGATCAATAAATCAAAAATTTTATTTTAGCACATTCTGTTTTCTAATTTACCAGTTATGTGTTGTCTCCAGAAAAAGTGCATTTCTCTTTAGAAAGTCAATGTTTTTCTACTCAACTTTTAACTTTTATTCCTCCACAGACAAGTCCAAATTCAGAGACTTGTATAATTAATTTGCTGACCACAGCTGCCTCAAGATTTACACACAACCACTAGTGCCACGAACTAAAGAATTCCACCTCCCCCAGTAAAATATTAAAACTGTTCCCATATATCAAGTAGTTTATGACTGAGACTGCTTTTTTGATCTGATCAGCAGAAAAAAGCAAATGATGACATGAAATCAAAAAGCATTACCTCTGCTGAATTTTCTACACTGGCTAAGCAGATTTATCAATTCAAGGGCAGAAGGGGAAAAAGGGGGCAAGGACTTCAAGTCTTCCTAAATGTAAATTACTGACACAATTGAGATACTTATGCCAACATAAAGTTGAATTCAACAGGACCCTCTGGAGTTTTAAATTCTCTGTACAGTGATCCTAATGGGCAGTATGTGCTCTCTTTCAGGCAAACTGACAAAATAAAAATGAAAAATATGCAAGTAGGCATATATTCACCTCATCGAACTATTCAAAAAATAAAAATTATCATTTTCTTGTTTATGTCCTGTCCACAGATTATCAATTTTTAAAACTGGAGCAAATGCATCATCTAAATTTCTTTCCACTACCAAAAATTTTATTGAAGATCACGTAGAATGAGACTAACACTGATAAATAATCTTTATTCTCCAACAATAATTATTTTCAAATTCAAGTAAACTGCGGAAATAGTTTGCTATTTTGTGCTATTTCAGTCATTAAATGGTACATTTTACTATTAAAATACATGCTGGAAAATGAAAAGGCTTCTAAATTAGTGTCTGGGCTCCTTCCAGTCATTCTAATCCATATCATAATATATTCATAGAGAGCTTAATTTGTCATTAAGGAAAGTCACTTATAGCATGAAAATCCCAAATCAAATACCAGTCAGAGGCTCAGAATACTAAACGAAATCATCCTGATATTAGGTATAGGACCACAGACCAGAGCAGCATACACCTTCATTTAACGCAACAGAAATTTCTACCTGCACAAAGACTGCACCATCATTGCAGCCTAAATTGTTTCATTACAGCATCCTGATGAAGGGGCTGTATGCAGTTACACATAGGGCTTGACTATTTAAGAAAACAAAGTCATGTTTGGTCCAGGCAGAGTGCTGAGGTGCCTCACTGGAGTACTCATTCCTTTGTGGGTAGCAGTTTGTGCTTTGTAACATGGAATCTTCACTCAGACTTCATCTTTTAAAATGTTTTGTTCTGACAGTCTCTAGATAAGCTCTCTTCAATGAGACAACAGTGGTAATCTGATGTGTGGAAGTCAGCTTTAAAAAAAAAAAAGAAAAAGGAAAAAAGAAAAAAAGAGGAAAAAAGAAAAAAAGAGGAAAAAAGAAAAAAAGAGGAAAAAAGAAAAAAAGAGGAAAAAAGAAAAAAAGAGGAAAAAAGAAAAAAAGAGGAAAAAAGAAAAAAAGAGGAAAAAAGAAAAAAAGAGGAAAAAAGAAAAAAAGAGGAAAAAAGAAAAAAAGAGGAAAAAAGAAAAAAAGAGGAAAAGCAGCAGGGGGAGTTTAAGACTGTGTAGTAGTATTTCTGAATCAAATTATCTTTCTCCTGAATAAATCACCTAGAGTTTGAAGGCTTCTTATGCACAACCTAAAGCTCACTCCCAGTAGAAAATTTTGTTTTATTCTGCTTCGTAACTAGGTTATTTCACATGGAAAAAGTTGCTATCTTCCAGATACAAATAACCACACTTTGTACTCGGTTTTGGAAGGAAAGGAGGTAAATGAATTTCATATTGCCCCTTTTAAACTGCATTGTAAGTTCTCGTAGTCATAAATATTACGAAACAATACAACACTGTTCTAATAAAAACAACTATCTAGGATCTTCTTTTTACAAGAGCTACAAGCACAGATGCTCAAATGGCTGTTTGGTGGCACTAGTGTAACACCACCATGGTACTTCTTTAAAACAGACACCACAAAGTTTAAAAGGAAAACAGACACCTGAACATCACAGACACAGAGACATGAGGATTTTCGGATCTGTGTTTAGCAGTAATCCTGAGTGATTTGCATGAACAATGGGGACTCAACAGCCTAACTTCATCTACACTTCTCTTGTTCCTTTAACACAGTCATAAATAATCTATTTTTTAAGAATTTCTGTGGGCAGATAGGTAAACACCCCACCCCCCCACATTTATGCTCCTGATACTATAGCCTTACATGAAAGGAAAAGCTAATCTCACCCTCCCTCTTAAATCTCACCCTCAAGTATAAAAAACATTATATACATCTAGAACACAAAGGCTTCCAAGAATTACATGAGAAAGGAAAATGATGGGGGGAAAATCGAGGATCAGTCTAAAGTTATCTTACAGAAGAAGTCAAACTGTAGTACATGACAAAAACTGTCCCAATACATTATCAGCAAATGAACGCTTATAACCAACAGGTACATTCTCAAATCATATCAAATCTTAAGTGACTCACCATCTCCATCATAGCTGGCTCCATCATAACAGTTAACTGCAAACATTTATAACAGCATTTCATAAACTGCATCAATCGCCTCTTAGTAGTTTAAAGTTACCAGCACTTGGCCTGTTGTTTCTTTACACACTTAATATTTGTGGCTTTTAGTTTCTTTAAAGGGCCTGAAAAATATCAAAAATTCAGCTTTTTTTTTTTTATATACTATCTATTTCAGAGCTGCCGGAACTGAATACCAATTTTTATTTATTTATTTAAATGTTAATGGAAATGAGATACAGCCACATCTCAAAGGAGAGTTGAAGTATGGAAGCAGGCTATTAATTTATTTCCCATTACCACCTGGAATTTCTTTTTTTTTTTTAATTTAAACTATTCATAACAATGATTTATCATCTGTTCTGCTTAGCCCACACCTATCAAAGTACATACATAAAAATAAAACTGAAAATCCTACTTTTCTGCTATACTACAGCTGTAAACTGATCAGACTGGTGGCCTAACAGCATTTTAAATTAGTGTCTCAAGTGCTTAATTTAGATGCAACTAGATGCTTAAAATACAGTATGTTAATTAAATAATCACTTGTAGGTGAAGTTCCTTTGCTTAGGTTACTCAGGCTCCCATGTAAGTAAAAGACTAATTAGTTGACTGTTTCTCATACTTAGCTTTGACTACAAGCAACTACCTAAAATCATTATCTGAGCCTCCAGTAATGGTGAAGCGGGAGGATACAGGGTAGTGAACAGAAGTTGTAGAACTTTGACATTCTAGTCCTTCATTCTACAGTCTTTTAGCAGTCAAAAAGTATCTTTAGTTATACATATTATTATTAAAGGCAAACTGTGAAGTAGTTATGATCACAGCCTTGAAACGGAGGCTAGAACACCATCTGTGGAGCACTGTCTTGTCTAACAGCAATTCTGTCAGATTACTTACCTGCACTAGCAGCATATATGGTAAGGGCAGATTAAGTCAGAACCTTCATTTCACCCTTCTAAAGATGCCAAATGCCACCCCCTTTTTAAATATTCCTTCTACATTGCAATGTTACCCTTTCCCCAGGTGCTTAATAAAACTAAAAAAAAGGAGTCATTTTTTGAAGTGCAGTGCTAGAAAATGGGCTTCCATGGTGATACCAAGCAAAATTAGTTATTTACCAACAAAGACATTGCCCCACCCTACTCCCTACAGACATTACAGCCCATTTACAGTGACAAGTTCTGTGCTGAAATCATTTCATGCATAAAACTTTTGACACACGCATACAAACACCAACACCAGTGATTACTAGAAGTAAATGTGGTAAAAGCAAATAAGTTTATTATAATAAGCAATATAAAGGCTATCTTAAGTGTGTCATGTATTTCTACAAAGACTTCATTAAAGCCATTACATTTTTTTAAAATTAGGCTATCACATAACTTACAGCCTACAATGCCTCTCACATTATACTGAATTGCTCCATACAGACATTCTTGGAACTACCTTCTGAATACAAAAATAGCATTCATGTAACAGTAAGAACACTGCATTTCTGGACTTCAGACAGACTAGAAACGTGTATCACCTTCTTTAAGTTATAAAATCTTCTGTTTCTACAACTTAGCACATTTCTCTGGTCATCACCAACTAAAACCAAATAAAAACATGTATTAAAAAATCCGTCTTGATCTCTCTAGAGAGAGGACTCCTCTAATCTTAGCAATTTTGCTTTTGACATATTGCTGGTTACTGTGCAATCTTTTAAGGTTATCCGGGCACACAAGTAGACTCAAGACAAATTCTGAACTTTGCTCTCAGTAATTTCTACCAATTGTCAATATTGTCTTGAGTCATCTCCTCCCCTTCTGTCCATTCTAGAAAAAAACCACAACCCATGTAAATCAATTATTTATATAGATGTCCTAAGAATTGTACTACCACACACTAATCTTAAAGCACAGTAGAATGCTGCAGTCACTTCAGTAAGACATCATAACTAATAGCCTTCATAGAAAAAAGAATGATAGAGAGAAAAGACAAATAAGTTGAGACTTGTAGCAGTTTCTAGTAGTGTTAAAGAAGGTGGGAGGAAGAGTTACTAGTTCAGATCACCTTGTCATGTGCTCTATAGCTTCTATAGAACTCTCTTAGAGCACAGTAGTCTTTGCTCAGATTTTAATCCTATGAGGGTTTCTTAGTTTTATTTATGAAACTATTCTGGTATCCAAGCTACTGTCTTTCCAGCTTTTGTTTTGTTGCGTTTTTTTAAACACATACTTAGCATCTCAATTTGAACTGTACATTAAAAGTCTGGGAATAGAAAACAGCTGATGTTATTTCTGTAAAAACGGCACAATACATATTAACTGAGAAGTGAAATAACGATAGGTACACGTTATCAAGACAGGAAACCCTCAAGTCTTTAGGAAGCAACGTAAAATTGATTTCCGAGCAGTCAATAGAGAATTTGAGGACATTAAAACACAAGATGAACTCAGACTGCTCCCTACATAGAAATAATTCATTAATATTGCACACTTATACGCTACCAAAATTCACAACCTACCCCCCCCCCCCCGCCCCCATCCCCATAGAAAGAGAACTTTTGCTGGTTTTCTGAGTGGGTTTCATGACCCCTATTGCGAACAGGCCAACATCTTTACTTAGGATTTACCCACCAGAGGGCACCACAGGATTTCACAATCAGCCAGACACAGCGAGGCGGGAGAGCCCAAGCAGTACTATAAATACCACCCACCACCCCCCCAAAAAAAAAAACCCAAACAAACACCACCGAATAAACACACAAGGTTTCAGCAGGTGCTTTTTTATTTATTTAGGAATTTCGCTTGGCAGTCACACGTACCCACTGAGTACCTTTCTGTAGTATGATTAACTTTGGAGACACAACAGAAAGCTTTCAAAATTAAAAGACCCAGTAAAATAAATCTTGTACATTCAGAAGTCAACATCAAAACCATAGGGATGATTTCATCTGTTCCCCGTTTTAAATCATCCACATCTCTTTCAAAGTGCAGCTACTACGCTTAGGTTGGAACAGCCCATCAGTTTATAAGAGCTCACTACCAGCATTTAATAATCTTAACTTGATTCATTTTTTAACTAGAAAATAAGAAAGCAAACCACCTTCTTAAGAGTTTAAAAACAGAACGTGTACAGCTTACAGATATATTCAGACTGTCTTAATTTTCTCTTACACAGGAAACAGATGAACTTTCAGGATTCTGTTAGTTTGTATTATCTCCCAAGTTCCAGGAGTTGCAAGGACTCATCTAGGCTTCTCCTGTCCCTTTCCTTTGTTTAACTGAATTTTCCCCCAACTAAGCATTGCCTCAGTGAACCTACACCTAATGCCCATGTTGTTCAGTGACTCTTGCTTGGCCCATTTTCCGATTCTTGCTTGAAGCTGAGATGTTCCTTCCCAAAGGAACCAAGAACATTTATATTGATAACCCATCAATCACTGTTTTGCTGTATGGTACTTAGCTTTTAGTCACTCTCAGATATCTCCAGAGGGGGCTGAACTGAAATGCAGTTCCTCTCAAATTCCAATATAACATGTCTTCTATGCAAGAAAAATACTTGAGGATACAGATTCATTATTCATTGTTGAACACCATGATACACGGCTTCAGAGTAGAACCACTGGAATAAAAAATCAAATACCAACCCATTTGTGTTAGTCATTTGTTCCATCTCAACTACTGCTCAATGGCTGAAGATCTTATTTTCTGAATCCAAAACTTTAAAATAATTTATTCTAATTACTGGAGCTAGGCAGGAGCCTAAGACAAAGCCTGACAGTTCCTGAAGGAGGCTGCTTGCTCAAAGAGGACCAGCAAGGGCCACAGAAAACGGCAGAAGCAGTAGTTGCACTTTATGAATCAAGGAAAAAACATTTCTCTGACTGCCTCTGACCCACCTGTCAATACTTCAATAGGAATACCAGCAAAAGGGCTTATGCATAGGGTACAATGTTTAGTGCTGGAAGCACAGGGCTTTGTAATGAGCAAATATGAGAAGCTGAACTGTTCTGATACCTTCCATTTGAACATTAAAAAAAGTGTCCTCTCTAGAAGTTCCAGACAAAGCTTTTAAACTCAAAACACATAGCTGCACACATATGTCATCAATTCAGAAGCCAAAAAATGAAGCAACAGATTAAACAGAAGCTACTGCCAAAGTTCTCTGGATATTCTCTGAAGTGTTCCTCTTGCAGGTCTTCTTTTTATCTAGACTTTCCAGGTAGATGCCTCTAATCAGAAATTTGAGAAGTGGGGGTTTTATATGTCCTAACACAAATCTACTTCTGGATTATACTGCCACTATGACATTATCAAAAGTGGTAGGTGTTCGAAAGTGTTTATTTGTGGCTTAGGTTTCCTAAAGAGAGAAAGATCTTTCAGAACTGAAAAATATAATTCATTTCTCTCCACTAACAGCAATAGCTGCTCAATCTCAAAACACAATTTAAGGTTTTGTGTTTGGCTTTTTATTTGAGAAATGAATTAAGCTCAAGCAAAATTTTTTATTTGATAATTCTTGATTAAGTTTCTCTCAGATTTAAAGGAAAATTAGGACATTTTGTACTGCACTGTAGTCATTTACTCCAACATTCACACCCTCCATAATCTGCCATTTCAAGTCAGCTCTAACACCCACACAGGTCAATACATCTGGAGCACAGCTGTTCAATTTCATATCTCTCCTACAGAAGGTGTTATCTCTTAGAGATCACCTATTACAGTTGTGCCAGCAGACAGGATAACATTATTCTTCATCACTCTTCCCTGACAGTTTTGAGACTGATATTCCAGTCTCCAAATCTAACTAAAACATTCTCACTAGTTCTTGTTCGATTTTTTGGCAATAGGTGATTGTTCTGGCTGCTGCAAAATTGTCACAAGCGGTACAATAAATGTTGGGAGAACATATTCATGCAACACCTACAAGTTCTCTTTTCATTACCTTTACCATACATCCTACATGCCTTGTATACCTCCTCCAAATACACTTAAAGGTCACTGATATAATTACTATTCTTTAACAGGCAACAAAATCAGTCTTTCAACTGATGACCCCCAGTGAAAGAAGACATAGGAGGAGTGTTCTCCAACTTCAGTTTGGTTGATGAACTGTACCAACCTAGTTCTACAACTTCTTCAACCAAACTACAGCACAGACTGCAGCCAGTTTTTGTTGGCTGTAGGGCAAGGCCTCAAGGAGGAGAGTCTGAGCACTGTTAGCCTGATGGAGACCTGTTAGGACTTGTAGGGCATAAGCCCTGGGAACAAAGGGACAAGTTAACAGCAGACTCTTGAGCCACAGCACTTGAGATGCCAACCCTACAGACAAAAGAGGGACATACAGCAAGATAAGGGAATGGATAGGTCTGATAAGGAACTTTGTTATTCACGAAAGTCAAGTAGAAAGAAAACCCCTAATCTTAGAATTTGATGCTAAGATAAGATAGACTAATCAGTACCTATTGTTTAAATTATGTGTCTTAGAAGATAGCCAATCTGTGTAGTTCATGCTTAAGATTTAACCAATCAGTGTCTAACATGTAGAAGGTAGAAACGTATATTAATGTAAAAGAATCACTAATAAATCGACATCTTGCTTGGATCAAGCTACATCCTGTCTCTTCATTTGCCACAGTTGGCTTCTTTTTCCCAACCCCAGGGCTGAAGGTGGGCCTTTTTTTTTTTTTTTTTTCTTTCTTTTTTTTTTGTTTTAAACTAGTATGTTCTTACAAATCAGTTGCCCATGGCAGCTGCCTGCCGACATGAATCTTCAGTGAGTTACAGCACATGTACCTAACGAAGACAAGTGCACACACAAAAAAAAGTGTAAAAAAATGAAATGGCAAAACGCTGTTACAAAGAAAAAAATGTAAAAAGCTGAAATGACAAAGGCTGCATTAACAGTTTGTCTCACAGTCGTAAACTGAAATAGCTGCTAGCAGTTGTAGAGTCAGAAAGAGGTAATATGATGAAAGGACGGACTTCAGATTGCCCATTTTTTTCTTCTTAACATGGGCAGTGTATCAGCAGCTGAGGGCTGTTGACACAGTAAAAAGTTTACAGAAAGCTAGATATGAAGCTGAATAGATTCATCATCAGGAGATGATTCCCAACAAATAACCATAATGCCATTAAGAAAAAGAAAAGCCAAAAAACAAAAAACCTAAACCAAAATACCTAGGAACTGAGAAATATCAACTTTCAACTTCAGCATTCTGAAAAGAAAAAACAGAAATCAATTACAAAAAATAAATCAAAGAACATTTGTCATCAAGTTGCCTAAAAGAGAAAGAACAGTAAATGGAGTGCAAGAAACACCTTTTCTGTTGTTTTTAAGTGACGAGAGACAACATCAAAACTGCATGCAGCACTTCCCAACTCTTGGTCAAGATGTCCCCAGAAGACATTCCTATGTCAACCATGTTCACCAGTGACACTTCTCACTGAAGTGCAAAACTGGCACCAGAACTCCCCACAGAGCACAATTTGCTCTGCAGTCTTCTCCTACTGCCAAAGGGTGAGGGAACACTGTCCTCAATCTGTAACCCAAAAGAACACCACAAGCTTCAGGAGCTTCCCAAAGGTTCAGAAAACATTTTATGCCTTGCTTTCAAGCTCCAAAAGCTGGCACAAATTTGCAGGTCCATAGTACACATACAAACCTTGCACCAGGAAATGTATACTATTTTGTTATATGGACTTACATCTGATAAGAGTGTCCTGGAAATGCCTCCCCATGCTCTTCTACTGTTGTTGAACTCCCCACAGACTTTCACTATTGATTGACTTCAAATGACAGGAGTGAAACAGGATGAACCTTCAATTTTACCCAATTCAGCTAATTCCAGGTTTTCAGTTCCTTGTCTGATCTTCTGATGCCCACAAGGTGCAAACAATAACATTAAACAGTAATACCACAAAACTCCTGTCAATAGACGAATATATTTATTCTGTCAATGGTAGTAAAGGGCAGTCCTAGCCCCTCTGCATTCTTAGGAGTTACATGAAGCCTTAGACCTGAAGACTTCCATTCTCCATATTTATAATCTAAAATAATAATCTGAAATAGGTAATTATGGCTCCAGAACTTACTTCTGAAGTTGTAAACCAGAAAATGTATAACTGATGTGTTTATTAAGCATGTTTAAGTTCTAAATATTTTCTTCTCATTACTCTTGTTCCTTATGCCATCCAGTAATACCTGTGGAAAGGAAGATGCAGGGTTCCCCAAGTGAAAAGAGAAAGTGCATAAAGGAAAGGAGATACCATGAGCTTTCCACTCAAAGACCACTGCTGTATTTATTTTGCTAATTTTCAACATAGCCTATTTCTAACTGCATACTTCAGGATTTTAAACACTAGATCTTTCACAGAGGAAGGTTTCCAGTGATTTCTCAGAACTGAAAATCATCTGCAAAGCACAGAAGTACAGCATTTCATAGCAAAGTAACTCAACCCAGATTATAGCAGAAGAACTGTGATCAGTTTAAGATAAGAACTTCTTCAAACACCTTATCTCGCCACCAGAACAGAAGAGAAAGGCAGGCCTCTAGGACAGAAAAGTAAAGGGTGGGGGGAAGGGGGGGAGACAGGAGTGACCTTTTGCTGCAAAAGCTTTCAGCTTTTCTTTGTGCCAGTGATCATATTCACAGCCCATTTCTAGTGTTTGTGAGTCCATTCAACTCTGAATATCATGATGCCAATACTGGCATTGCTATTACTCCACAGTGTAACTTCAGCAATGCATTTAACTCTTTGGTGACTGGAACTCCTCCTATGCTGTGTACAGCCTATGGTAACCAACTGTAATACCAGCAGTAAGGTCAGAATATAGACTGTTTACTTAAAGTATTTCAAACAACAGACAAGAAAGGGAGAGAGAAGAAGAGAGAGTTTCTTATTTCAGAGCCAGATGTATGTCTACAGCACACATATACAATCAGCATAACACAGTGAATAGACTACAGCCTGACAATTCTTATCCCAACGTGGAAAACCCACAAAGGTTTTCTGTCTGTCAATTTCAAAATCCTCTTGTTAATTTAACAATTACTAAGAGACATTAAGTAGCATTACCATATTTGTTAGGCTTTCCAGTATCTTATGCATATGTTTTTGCCCTTAAAACATTTTTACATTCATGTTGGATGTATAAAACTTTTTCAACAAATTAAGAACACTGTAGTTTAAGCTAGCCGACTCTAAGAGCACTAAAAAAAACAACAAAAAAAACCCAAACACAAAGCCTCCCAACAAAACAAACATTTTGAAAAGGGGATACATTGTTGTAAATATTCTATCATCTACACATAAACATTAAAACAATTACTGTATAAACACAGATATAGTTTACCACTAACAGGTGAAGCAACACTGGACAACAACAAAAAGAGATACTGACAATACTTCTGCATACCACCTGGTCCGCTGTAAAAGCATGGCAATTAACAAAAAAAAAACAAAAAACAAAAAACAAAAAAACACAAACCAAAAAACCAACCAAACAAAAAAAACCCAGCAAACCGGTGTGAAAAAGATCACTGGGAAAACAGCTAAGGGTCTGAAACATGCCAGATTCACTTCTGCAGCTCTCATATGAAGTTCAAATGAAAGACGTAATTCTCATGGGTAGTGCATATGGACTATGTGCCTCAATATGGCATCTTGTAGGAACACCAGATAGGCTTTATTAATTGTTGGCATTAAGTCAGGAATATGCCTCATCCACAAATAACTATGCAAGACTAATTCATCTGCCCCGTGATCACTCACCACTGTAATGGGGGGGTGTGTATGTGTGTTACGATTTTTGTCTTTTCTGTGCTTCTAATAGACCTTTCAATGTTTAAGACCACGTCACAATTTAAGATAGAAACCAGTTACCCTTCCCACACTATTTTACACATACAGGTGCTCCTATAAATTACCCCTCTCAAAAAATTTGCACAGAAACATCTTAGAGTTAGACTGATCAAAGTCTTATAGAAATAAAAGTAAATCCTTTACTTGTTTAGAACATTCTCAGAAGGATGGCACATCACCACCTAAGCTTTTCCACAGAAACCTGAAGATGACTGAGGCAAGAATGAGGACAGCTCCTTCGTGTATTTTGTACAAGGAAACCTGATGTGTCATCTGCCTCTGTTTTTCTTTATCCAACCGTCTTGAATGAACTTGGGCATTTAGCCTGCTCATGTAATGTGAAACAATAAGCTCAGAAGTCATTACAGGGCTGAAATTAGTAGTGCACAATGTAAGCATAATTCACTATTGTATAAAGATACATAGCTGACAATAACGACGTGAAACTTGAGTTAGCTACTGGTAATTGCTGCTCACAAGTCACTAAGATCTCATTATTTCACTTTTTTTTTTCCTCTTTCCTTAATTAATCAGGAGTTCCAAATCAACACACTTTAAAAGATTTCTACTGTATTTGGTTTTTAAAATACTGTCCAAAGTGTAGCTTTTGGGTTTTTTTTTTACATTTGGAAAATTACTGAAACTTTGCCTAAGAAATTCATTGATATTGTTAACTTCAGTTGCTACGTAAATCACCTGCTATTGGAAAAAGGAAACAACTGCATATTGATCACTAGATTAATGAATGCACTGTGACTTAAAAAAATTGGCTATCAAACATAGTAAGTTGCAATAAGGAGTACTCCCAAGTACACTCATATAGTTACATATAATACAGTACTATTTCAGAAAATGACATAGTAATTGTATAGAATCTATTATAATAATGAATATTACACACACACAAAAAAAAAAGTGAAATGGCAGTCTCACTCTAGACAGGTTTGGTATTTAGAGACCAGAAACTTTCAATGAAGTTTGCTGTTGCAAACAATCTATGTCCCTCTTTTGGTAGAGATACTGTTGAATTAGAGTGAAAGGTTAAAACAGTTATGCTTTGCCTATCCCAGTTTCCATTTATTCTTCCTATGCATTAACTAGTTTAAAAAGCACTAAAACCAAAACCAAAGTTCTGTGTTGCTAATGAAAAACTCCTTGTGGAGCACCCATTCTCCGTTATGCTTGACACCCCACTGTTTGCAAATGCCTTGGGGTTGTTTCTGAATTTAAACAGTAGCTGTATTGAGTTCCTTCCCCAACAAGCAAGGTGAATGTGACAGGCTCACACAAGACACACCGCATTTACATCTGTTCCATTACTGAAGCACTCTGCACTCCCAGCAATTCTTCCACCCAAGCTGAAAAGCAACATCTTTTCTTGTAGTATTTTCTTACCAAGAGATTAATTCATTAAATAGCTGCTGCAGTGTGGTCACCCAAGGCAGAAATGAGCACTAATGGAAGATCAGAGTAGTTGGCTTCACCTTCACCCTTCTTACACAGGACACAAATGAATTGTAGTTGATCTTACAAGTTCGATTCAGAGAACACAGTTGTTTCACTGACACTGGAACCGAGTGCTAACGTAACCCATCCCAGTAAAACTCTACAGAACAATGTTACCTTTCCTATGAGACCGACACCTTTAAAACAAAACAAAACCTAAACCTCACCACAGAAACAACTCCCCCCAAAAAAACCCCAAACAAACCAACACTCCACAAAAAACAAAGCCAAGCCAACACTCACACAGAAAAACAGAAAAACAAAACCAACCCACGCCAAGCCACCAACATTGCAGACTTCATTTACAAGCAATACATTTCTGTCCAGAATTCAGAATATACTATATACATTTTGGTTTTCCTTAAATAAATTTAGAAAAATACCTTCCATTTATTATTTGTGCTGAACAGTGACAACTCTATTCAAAACAATAATACATACCTCTAGTATCTAAATCTATCTGATATTTGAATTACTTTTCTACCAACTTGTTTAAGGCTTTAAGAATGACAGAAAAGCATAGCAGGCTTGCGAAGCATAGGCACTATCTTCCTTCAGTTGCATGAAGCGCTACCACGACGACCAACCCTTGTGATTTCTGTTTCTCCTAAAACCCTATTCCTGGTATCAGGAGATGGGATGCAAAACCCCATATACAAGAACAGTTTCAGCTCTTAGGTTAACAAAGAAAAACATGGAAGCATCATGTAAAGATAAATTAAGGAGGTCAAAAACTTGAAAGTGAATAGAGTCCAAAATGTAGTATCCTTTCAAAGTTTCAGTGTGGTCTTCAATCTTGTGATTTTCATTTTTTACATCATTTTGAATGACTGGCCATTAACATAAAATTGCAATGCTGTTCACCCCGAATTTGGGAAAACAACATAGATATTGTATAGGAGATATCTTACTTCAGAAACACACGTGCATACCTTTCAAATTGAAGTCAGAATTACATTTTACTTTTGCAGAGTTCACGAGAAACATAGGCCTTAACTCTAGACTTGACATCAAGTAATTCTTACTATCAGTAAAAAATACCACTGCTTTTAAGCTATAGTTATAGTACATGACAGCAATATAATAAATTGAAGTAACTGCATTGTATTAACATAATTGATTTTAACTAATAAACTCAGGTAAGTTTCTCATTAAGATTTGTTTTAAAATACCACTCCAAAAATGACAAGTACATGAAATAAAAATGACCTACCTAGTCTTTGCCAATATTATTTGCCAATAATACATTCAGCTATACAGCACAGCTGTATATAAATCATTTTTCACATATTCTCATCTTAATGAAGAGGCCTTCATTAAAGCTCCTCGTGAAAGACGTGTTTGTAATTTAGTTTTATACAGTCTGCCCATTTTAAAAAGGACAAACTTCACTAACAGGAACTTTTAAAAGCAGTTAAAACGGAAACATCCCTAAAGTCCAGAGGAAAAGAAAACAATTTCTACACCTGAACAACAAAATCTGGAAACAAAGGTAAAGAAGACAGTGAGAGAAAGATGTTATCAACATTCTAGGGGCTTGAAAATATGGCTGTAGAAGATAAAAAATGCACACAAAATTGACAAGTATTAACAAAATAGATGTGCCTGCTGTTCTGAAATCATCTTACAGCGTACAGATTAATAAACAGCTAGATATTAAAGCTACTCAATTTCAACTTACTGGTCAACCCTTTTTATTACTATAGCAACCAACAGCCAGTACAACTGAAAGAACATTTACCTTCCGCATACTAAAGACCATATTATATTTTTCAAATCTAACTTGTCTCTGTGACATTGCCTTCCACCTTCATCAACCTTTCCCACATTACAAACACAGCCCCTTACACAAGTAAACAGCTTGTTTTTCCCTAATTCTCATCCCACATTCTGCACCAGTTTTTCCAGTTCTCTCCCTTCATAATACATTTATTTTCTTTCCAGTCTCTGCAATGAAGTATCAAATTGTAGAGCAGTAATTTAGTAGATTTACTTAACTGATTTTTCTATAATCCACCTTCATTGATGATATTAAAAGTATGCTAAGAGGTATTTCAGAAATCTATTAGAAATTTGTTTAGAAAGGACGGTAATAGTTAATCAGTGCTTGTTAACAGGCTAGTCTTTTTTTTTTTTTTTTTTTTTTTTTTTTTTTTTTTTTTTTTACAAGGCTTTCAGAATTCAAATTAGTATCATGACAGAACAATATCTACTCACATACATCTGGCAAAACTTATCTTCTGTCTCCCAATGTCACTCTTTATTTTTGCTTTATTTTATCTGTTTGTCTGAAAGATAAATAGGAAAGCCTGCATTATTTTTCTATCTTGCTGCAGTATAGTATCATTGGCTTTCATATACCAGATAGCAAATGCACATCATTTTTATGGTATTATGGCACTCAATCCAGGCTATAAAAAAATTTGATCTTTTCTAATATTCATGTACCAAAACAAAACAAACCCCAAAAGAATCAAACAAGAAAGGTCTTTTAAATTATTTTAGAATCCTTCCGCAATTCATGCAGAATACCTTAAAGTCCTGTGGGTTGTGCAGTCAAATTCATATTTGGAATCTTATACAGTGATTTTTTTTATATCTAAGACAGATGCCAATATGAATACTCAAGTGTATGTATACATCACAAAAGTCTACACATTAATCATTAGAAGACTTCTGACTGCTATCCGTGGTTTCAAAGGCACTTTTCATGTATTAAAGCATATGTCCTCCTAATTTTATCTAGTTCTTGCCAATTATCTTTTGAAAATTGGAGCAATACATGTAATCTTTCATTTCTCTGATTTTCAAACCAGAATCAATAATTTTTCTGTTCTATTTTAGATATTTCAGTTTAGTACTTGTAAAAGCTGGAAGATCAACGAGATAGTTTCAAATGACTAACCCTTCACATGATAATGTTCGCATAATTTAAAAAGTAATAATAAACATGAGTGATCTTTATGCCATTACACTGATGTGGATACATCTGTCTACCTGAGATGCTAGCATAAAAGTCTTTTTTGTCTGTATTACATATCAAAACAGAAAACTGACATCTGTTTTCCTAGATCCAAGTCAGAGTATATTAACAACTTAAATGGCATCCATAGGTCCAGATGATCAAAGGTGTCTGAACATTGGGTTGTAGATAAGCTGTACTTCCACCTTCTCTAAATTAAGTTTTCTAAACTTTTCCAAACGACCATAAACATCCAAAAGGGAGAAAAGAACAGATGATGGTTAAATCTGTTGACAACGACAACCAAAAAGAAAGCAAGATCGTAACTAACAGAGCCACAGTCGAGAAATATTCCAAGAAATGTATTTGATTCCTATTAATGCACCTGATGGATGCAGTCTTATCACAAGAAGGTATGAAAGAATAGTCTTTGTTCCACTCACATGAAGATTGTACATGGGATGCTACAGTCTTAGTTCAAAGTAATCTCTTTGAGGTAAGGTACACAGTGGGTATTTTAATCAGTATTTATTCAGCTTTTTTGCTACTGCTAGCCATTACTTAATTCAAAGGTCAAGGAAGTACAATAAATAAAAAGCAGAAACTATTCACAAATCTTTTCTGAAAGACAACGAATGAATCTAAAGTAACTTAATCAGTAATCTTTCTAAAAGCAGGGTTTCTTCACTGGTTTTGTGGAGTTTTAAGTTGTGTCACATCATCCAAAAACCAGTTTGTTGATAACTGAGGTTTAATTTTATGATTTGATCATGTTAAAAAGCTTGCAACAATAGAACTGGAAATATTCTTAAAGCACCACAAACAATAAAGCATGTTAATTAGATCAGAGCAAGGGCTGTTTCCCTTCACCATCATGCAGACAGCTGCTGAAACCTTAAAAGCACCTGAAAGGAAGTATCACAGAGAAGGAAGAATGACAGCACAGAGATCACACTAATCTAAGGCAGACCTTGTTCCTATAAGAACTATGCTAAAAGAGCAATGCATCTCATGTTTAAGAAAACTGCATTCTGTCTTTCTACATTAGCAATTTGGCCCCCCGCTATGAAAAAAGTAATAGCAAGAATTTTATTGCAAGTATTTTCTCAGATCCACAGGAAGTTTTCTACATTTCCTTGCATATTTTCATTTCTCTTTTTTAGTTTACTCATCAGTTTTAGTTCAAAGGATCCTAGATCTTCCATAAACTTGGCTGAAAAGCCGTTTCAAATAAAAGATGGCATCTATCACACATAAAGGGACACACTGATTTTACAACAATTAAGGGACACACTGTTACCATGGTCTATGGGAAGAGTGACACTGACAATTTTTAATTTTAGCATACATGGATACACAGTGAAACTACAAAGGCAGCAAAGCTTTCAGAACTGCAAGCCAACAAGTACAAACATCCATTTTTGGACAGCTTGAAGCTGTCAAGCCTAATGTCAATTTTATAACCAGATCAACAGTTAACCTCCTCTCCTTCCTACTAAAGGAAGATGAGAAAAGGGTCACAGATTTTTCGACACTTTGAAGCCCAGCCACCAACCCCGAATCTTGCTGAAAGTCAAGGAAAATGCAGACACTGGCAGAGAAACTGATCATTAAGGTCTTTGCATTTCTTTCCAAGAGGTTCCAATAGACCTGCAAGAGAACTAGTGAGCTGAGGAATTAATTTTGAACACTTCTGACTGCTCTTTGCAAAAAGACAGGTGATTCATTTCCATGTTATGAACAGGTATGATTTTCACTGGCATTTAATAGAGTGGATATATGTCTGAGAAAAGAAGTACACACCAATTAAGGAACCCCTTAAAATATTGGCAAGTATGAAAGTTAGTAAAATGCCTCTTCTCTTCCCTCTAGGATCTGGCCATAAAAGCCTGTGCTCCAATTCATACTCCAGAGGAATGCTTAGGCCCTCCACCATCCACAATACTGAAGGACCTACACCAAGTTTAACAGAACTCTACCAAATGCCATTCTTTCAGATATTATGCCAAATCCTGTCTTGAGTAAAATATTTTGTAGCCTTTTCAGCCTTGTAAGGCGAGTTGTGGCTTCATCTTCAGCAAGAAGATGAGAGTTGCCTATTATCTTTGCAACCTTAGTTAATCACAAAATATACAAAATTATTTTTCAAATAAAGACAGTAGTCCTACAAAGTGTTTTTCTTCATATACATGCTTTAAATTTAAATAAAGACTTTGATGTGAATAAGAGCTCAGTCCCCACTACTGCTGTCTTTCAGAGAAAAGGCTTTTCATTCAGAAAAATTATAATGAGAAAACGGGAGTTATTTACCAATGAGAAATCAGGTTTTTGTAAATACATAGCACACACATTGAACTGAATGCTGACATTTAACTTTAGCCCTGCAGGACAACACTGTAGCACACCAGTTAAAAGACTTGCTTCAGGGCGTCAGTAGAAGCATGTATCGATAGAAGCAGTACGCTGAATGTTTGAGTGGTGCTGGAGCGGACTACTGAGTTATACATGAGGGCTCTATACTTAAGTCCACTGGACTTTCAACCATTTTTCAGCAATATCTATGGCACAGGCAGATGGTTAGAATGTACCTGAAGTGGTGTGAGCTGTGGAGAAACCATTATTTCATACCCTATGGACACGGATTTAGTACCTGATGAGGAATTCACTACATTCAGGTGATGTTTCTGTGGCTTTCTTATGACTTCATCAGCATTAGACAATGGGCATTTAATCTTACTAATCAGAAAAGGATTATACCGTGAGACCTGAAGCACTAATGAAAGCTTCTGATGTGCTTCAAACATTTAAACAGATGTTACTCACATTGATAGGCATATAAAAAGATTTGATGCTTAAATATGCTCTTCCTTTCAGAAGAGTTTGCATTTGTCACTTGTTCAGTGTAATGAGATTTATTTTCACTACGGCATATTCTGGGAAAAAAGACAACCCAACAAATAAGAAGAAATGTGCATTTCGATGTAGTGAGTTCTCACACCTGTGTGCCAGTAACAGACGGGGGAGGGGGGGGGGGGGGCGGGGAGGGGGCATGACAACCACAAAGAGTAAGAAGCAAAAACAAATCATAAAAAAATTCCTAAACATTGAGTCTAAAAAGTTGATATGTTCATTTAGTCATTCATCTTCAAAACTGTACACCTCTATTTATAACATCACAATATTAAAAATTACAGTTTTGGAACACAGTTTTTGAAATAATGAATTACAGTAAATTATTAAAGTCCCCAGATAAACTTTTCAGATAGTGGTTCTCCTATCATATTTTATGTAGTAAGTGAAAAAAGTAAAATACTGATTAGAGAAACACTACTCTATCTAAGGCCATTGACAAGAACAAAATCAGAAACTGTGCAAGAAAAACAAGTGTTGCTCCTAGCCTCTGAGTCAGTATGCTTAAAAAGAATTAACAATACAGAGAAAATCTTATTTCCTAGACAAATTTTCATCATGGTCACTGATTAGACTTACCTTCCTCTATCACTGTTGATTCCCAATAACTTCCTAAACAAGGAACAAATATTTTACTGGGATGAATTTCTGACAGCTTGCTATTAGACTCTTACTGCACACATTAGACCACCATTACTGTAACTTCATGAATATATTTCAGGAAGAAAATACAGTGCTTTTAGCCAAGAAAACACACACAATCTCTTGATGAAAAAAAACCTTTGCTAAGATACTCTTCTTCACAACATGCTATTGCAAAAATACTTTTTTGAAAATACTACCCTAGTTTAAAAAAAAGTGCTCAGCTGAACTTATTACTAGTAACAATTATGTCAGAGACCTGTCAAAAAATGCCAACTAATGAAAACAGGACAAGATATCCTCCAGTTCAGGCTGAGCTCTGGAGTTTAACAAGAATGACCCAGACATATAGGTCTATGGAATACGCAACTTTTTAAAGTTTTAATATACACACCCCTTTTTATTTTTTTAATGAAAAAGCCTTAATTTTCAAATATGCTATAAAGAATGGGGTGTGAAAATTTTCTTGCAGTTAGGAAAAAAAAAGACAAAACCACAAAGGATGACATACACTTGCAAGACTTACAGGTAATGGAATATAGGAATAAAGTCACGATTATTTCAGCCAAGATATGACTTCATTTCGGCTGTCTTTCAGTTCAGCAATATTGGTACACTACATATAAACCAGCAACATCTTGACTTTTTCCTCTTGCAAGGTCAGAAAATAAATGAGATCTTTTGAATTATGAGAAAAGATTACATCTGATAGACTGCCACTATACATCAGAAACTCCCACTATTAATCTGCAAATTTCTTTTTAACTTTCATGAACCAAGTTCTAATCAAGCTGGTACCAGTGCAAAGCATTCTTGGATTAAGTGCACACTAAGCATTTCCAGTAATTATCTCTCACTTGCACAAGTACTAAACTGATGCAAGGCAAAGACTTGAAAACAGGTAAGCAACTGTTTAGGAACTAAAGTCCAGGAACAGTAAAAGGGAAAATTCTGGAAATCACACCCAGCAGTTAAATAACTTTGAGGGACATTACTGCTAGATGCAGTAACCTTTGGTATCCTCTTCTCAAGGCTTGAAACTCTATGCAAAATCAAACAGCTGAGTTCACAGGACTATGCTGAAAAAAAAGGAGGCTGCATGTCCAACTACAGTGAAGAGCTGGCTTGCAGAAAGACGGACATGCTAAGGAGATAAGGAACTCAATCCTTTTAGCACCTATTAGAGAAAAGGATTAAATATTAACAACGCATTGTTGTATTGTCGAAAACGCTTACTTACACTTGACTAACATCACATCTGTTTTCCTGCTTTTTTCCTTTCTACCCTACTAAATTCTCTTACGCACTCCTTGCTACACTTTTTTCTTCTTCTTCTGTGAAGTATTGATTCACCGTGCTTTACTACATAGCATCCTTTTTACATAACTGAGTATTTTACTAAACAAACATGTCTGCAAATAATTTTTAAACTGATTACTAAGAAAATTTTTTCAACTGATTGAAATAATAACAAAAAAAATTAACACTATGTATTTTCCTAACTGTAGCTACCTGAGTTCATAGGAGAAAGGTAAACACTTTTGGTCATAGCATTAAAATCTCCTGCTACTTCACTTGTTACTTAAAATCTGGAAAACCTCTGGCATAAAACTAGAGCCATGTCACTGCCTTGTTTAACACTTCCAAAAATTACTCCACTGCTTAATTTCCATGTTCAATTCAAAAGTTCACAAATAGCTTATAAACTGCAGCTGGGTCCTCAAAAACATTTAACATTTCATTTTTTCTTTTCTTCCCAAATATGATGAACAGCTTCAAAAAGTTCATTAATAGATGAAGATATACCTTAGAACTTGTTGAGCTACCAAGCATTCTGCATTTTTTCATTTGATCCTACAGATCTTAACGGCAAGGTGGTATACTTATGAAATTTGTATTGAGATTGATTTCTGCAGAGACTTCAAAGACTCCCCCCACCCCACCCCTTACAGAGATACAATTATAGAAAAAACTTTTTATTTGCTGAGAAAGCTGAGCTTTCTGCATAGGAACTTTTGCTGCTTTTTCAGGGTAAAAATACCTATGTTCTAAAATTCTAACTATTTATCCGCAAAATACAATTATTTTTGTTAAACAGCGAAAGATATTGTCACAACATTTTGGTAACAATGTGTCAGAAAGACTTCTGACAGAATTACCCATAGTATCCCTATAGCCAAATTCGTGAGATATGGACTGGACAAGTAGACTATTACAGGGGTGGAAAATTGTCCAGACTGGTAGAATCCAAAGGCTGTAACCAGTAGTACACAGTCCAACTGCCAATCTAATACTACTGGCATCCCTCAGGGATCAATACCAGGGTTGAACTGGTTCAGCAGCTTTGGTAACAACCTGGACAATATGATAAGAGTTCACTTTCAAATTCATGGCAGTGGCCCTTAGACTGAAGGGCAGAGCTGTTCTTCAGAGCAAAGTTGACAGGCTGGAGAAATGGGCTGACAAGGACCTCATGAAGTTCAAAAAAAGGCAAATGCAGTCCTACATTTGGCATGGCAAAGCCCCAGGCAGCAGTACAGGCTAGGCAGTAACTGGCTGAAGAACAGCTTTAAAGAGACTTGACACCCCTGGTAGACAAGTAGAACATGAGTCACCAGTGCCCTTGCAGTCAAGGCAGCCAAATGTAAATCAGACTGTATTAACAGAATTGTAGCTACCAAGTAGAAAGAAGTGATTACACTCCCTGTTCAGCCCCATGAGATCACATCTGGAGTATTGTGGCCAGTTTAGGACAGACGTTGATATACTGCCGTGTGTTCAGTAGAGGCCACAAAGGTAATCAGGGGGCTGGAACACAAGACCAAAGAAGAGAAAAATTGGAAAAAAATCATAACCAGATGTAATGCTGAGTTAAACCTGCACCTCTTCACTAAGCTAGCTCCTATCAAAAAAACTAGATGTAAAGGAGTCAGCCAAGGAAAATACATAGTAAACCACAACCACACTTACACCAGTACCAAAAATGGAAGTATGACACTGCTCTTTCACAAGCAAAAAACATAGGGATTTCATATGTATAAAGCATATAGATGTTTACTTCCTGCTTGTGTACCATTAACGGGTGCCAGGGAGCAGGAAATATTGAACTCAACTGAAAACATTGCTAAAATGTTAAGCTATTAAAAGGAAAAATAATTAAAAGAAATACTTTAACTGTGTATGTAGAAGTCCAATTACAGCTGTAGAATCATGAAAACCAAGTGGTAAAGCTATTCAGAATGAACACACTGTTGTACTTAGCACAAACACTAGAGCAGCTCAATTAAGTCATTTTAATTATTGCAAAGCAGTATAAAAATGTAACAGTTTACCACATATTAACTCAATAGTTCAAAGTGCAGCTAGACATCGATGCAGAGAAAAACCACAAGAGATAAACAGGTGATAAAAGGCTACACTGAACAAATTAGCAAACGCGAAATGCAGTAATATTTACAAATTTACAAAACTGAGTCAGGTAAAGCTGATGAGATAAAATTGAGTAAGCTGACTTTTCTTAAAGAAAGGGAGTTGCCTTTTATATATATATATTTCTATTATGTAGGAACACAGAAGATTGGCTATAATTTTAAAGCATAAATCATCAACTCTTAAAACTTACTTGTCATTTTAATTCATTAAGATTGATGAACGGTTGTTATCGATTTTGTGGAGCAGAAATCCTTTAAAGCAGCTGTACAGAAACAATCAATATATTTTGACAGCTACTCCCATAGCATCACTGTCCAGTAAGACCTACTGTTCCTCCTTCCTCCCCCGAGCTGTTTAGGACAGCTGTATTTTCAGTCTGGCGTATGATGGACTTTTGCTTGTGGTTGTTTTGGTTTTCTTGGCTTTTTTTGGGGGTGGGTTTATTTTGTTTTGTTTTATTTACACTTCCCCCAACTTTACAATGGACAGCAAAGTATTGATTTTATGTTATTTCAAGACTTTCTTTATGCAAATATACCTTATTCTTTGACAGGAGAAAAAAAAAAATATTCATATACAAATTTGTATCCCAGCTGCAACTTGCTTCTATTCCATAAAAAAATTATCTAGTAAACTCAATTGTTCAGTGAAATTCAGGGAATTGATTAAAAACTGTAAAGGAAAAAAACCAAAACACACCCATTCTACAAACAACACCACCCCACCCCACCGAATTAAAAAACCAGCAACCAATGTAAAATGGTTACTGAAGATGTGGTTGAAGGTGGATAATATCATAAACTGCAAGAATTACCATGCTACCTACAAAATTTATAATATTCTGTTCACTAGCAGAAATCTAAGAAACAGACTTTTAGGTTAATAACCCATCTAAAAGTAAAAACTGTTTCAGAATTTGGTGGGTTTTACAGTAAATATTAATTTTTTAACTCAAACTCAGTGAGAGTGTTATTAGATAAACCCCTTAATACCCATGTCTAAGAAGGTGCAAGAAAAAGCTGGAAGGCAAAGTCACTTACAGTGTACTCACAGGAGCACAAAACAACCTGTCTCACTCTGACATACTTGTTAAAAATCACATATTTTTCCTCCAAATTGCACAGAGCTTTGTCAGTCACTGGACTGGCTGCAGCATAAGCTGATTTGGTCTGACTTACAACGTTCTTTGTAAGGTCAAAACTACATATAATCTGTTTATTAGTACAGAACAGCGCAAACCAAAAGGCCAAGGACAGAACTGTGTTACACTTAATGGTGCATGTGCATTCAGTATCATTCATTCCTTCGTGCTATTTGTTATTGTTATTTATAAGGGTACATGGCTCAAGGATGGTTTGTCTATCCTATAAATATTCCAATTAGTACTGTCAGAAATAAAGCTCTTGTCTCTACCAGTTGTTTGACAGTGCAACTGCCAAACTGCCAGCTCCTCTACAGTACTCCATCTGCCATGGCCAGAGATCCTCATCAGTACACAGCCTGCCACAGCCCCAGCTATTCACATCACCCTCAGTGACATAGCTATGATTACCGTTCTTTTGTCTTACAAACAAACAAAAATAAATAACAACCAAAAAAACCCCAACCACCCACCAGCCACAAACCAACCAAACGAAAACAAACCCATAACCAAAATCACTAGCTGTTTCCATTTTCAGCACTACAGCTGTTGACAACCATCTACTGCCTGGCAATTCTAAAACAAAATGGTGATCGGTGCCACAGCACCTAGGTGCCTATCAAGTATTGAAATCATTATTGATTACAAACTTGCATTAATAAAACTGGTTTGATACAGAAAACCACAGATAATGCTGACAAAGGAACAACCAAGGGAGAAAGACAAGCAGCAAGACATCTAATTCTACAACACTTTATTGTATTCTACTCAGTTTACTAATCTAAGCTTTCTCCAAGTAAATCAAACTCACCGCAGAACTAAACATGCAACAGATGACAATCAATTTACATTTGCCTAGAATTAATCTGAGTAGTGTCAGTAAAAACATTTGTGCTTTACTTAAAGTATCACTTTGTCTCCTGAAGCACTGCAGCAGCACTAGAAAAGGCTGGAGTGTTAAGCATCAGTTCTGTGTGTGCAAAGCCCAAGACTATGACTACCAGACTCAGATCAGGGTGTTTAAAGATAAACAGAGTAGATTTTCAGTGAATTAATAAACAGGCATCTTGATAATAACTGAAAATTTACTGATTCTTTTAGTACGGCAACAAAAAGAATATGCACACAGAATACAAAGGGAGAGGAGGGGGGGGAAAATTCAATCTACTTTTCAGATAGAGGCTGCTTTACAGGTTACAGCCTGGAGAAGTGAGAGCTATAAAATGTTTCACTCAGTTTGCCAATGGGGTGATTTTTACGTGTTCACTAATAAGATTTGATTCTGGCTGATCTACTTTCTACATCTGCTCCCACTCTTCAGAACATTTGTGCATAAAGTTTGCTGGCCTGGCTGGAACACTGATGGAAACAGGTAGGGGTTTTTTAATCCCTTTCTTAGCACTATCGCTAACCTATTTTTCACTTTTGCTAAAGTAGGTAACCCAGAAGTTTGTTATGCAAATTCTACAGACAATGTCACACTACTGGTATGTAAAAATTGAAATCTCATTATTCCATACTTACAGGCGCATAATCTAAAAATCATTCTTCAATATTATTCTCCTAATCATTTAAAATAATACATTTGTGGTAACTCTAATATGCCATTAACCACTTTCAAGAAAAAATTACTTTCACTGAATGTATTATCCACTCTGAAGTATTTATTCAGAGTAACTCAGTAAGTTTCACCACTTTTTTTTCCCCTTACCATATTAAAAAAAGCTGATGGGCTTCCCATTGGCCAGTGGGAACTATTCTATCAATAGTTATCTTCAGAATGTCTGAAGCATGTCCATCTTTTTTTCTTTTTTTTTTTTTTTTTCCCTTCTCTTCCCAGTAACCATTACTACTCTGAACATCTGGCTTATTTGCTCAAATGAACTATCTCCTTTTTTTTTAATTTCTGTTCTGATACTTACTTTGATTCTCTCAAACCTTCTACACTGAGGTCAAAAGAAGAGTCAAAGGTCTGACATGCAGTGTTTTGTTGGCAAATTACCTTGCTAAAGGCAAACAATGCAGTCTTGTCAACCTTGTTACTCCCTTGAAGCATGTCCACCAACTTTTTTTTTTTTTTTTTTTTAAACTACTTGCTGTTGGAAGAGTCATAAACTGCTCTCGTAATTGCACAGCTTCACAGGGTTTTCTGTGCAGTGTTAATCCTTGAAGTCATACTAGCCACATGTGTTATTAAAAATCATACAAACACATTGCCTAGAAATTATTACAGACATGGGTATTTAGAAAATGTCAGCTATCATTCAGGTGGTTTTGCATGATTTTTTCTAATAATAACAATATATTAAAAGAAAATTAACAAGAAGTCTTCATCATCAACATACATACCATAAACCAACCAAAAAAAGGTACTTTTATTAAGAAGATGTCAGGAAAAAGAAAGATGTCTCATAGACATTTTACAGTTTCAGTGTGACCACATTTGGGAGCACATGGCAGCAGTAACTTTCCTTCACTGCATTTTATTTCAGAATCCACACATGCTAGTTCACAAAATATATACCAATTTAGTTATACCTATACCCCATGGCATTTTAACTTTCAAGGTCTCTGGGGGTTGGGGTATAGTGGAGAATAAAAAGAAAACAGGAAGAGTAGGCTACTATAGACAATCTTTTTTCACCACCACCACTGCTCCCTACTTTGATTACACAAAGCTATCACGGTGGCTTGCCTGCATTCATGAAGCAGCATGGCTTTAACAGCTAGGAGCGGAGAGAGAAAGACAACGGATTTCAGCAGGAGTTGTTAGGATCCTAACTGGTGGAAGAAAAAATGACTAGGAGCAATAACGAGTGGTCTGACAAAGGGCCACAGAGTTAATGTATAAATGAAACAACTCACTGTACTCACTTAATTGTCTACTTGAAGACACACATGAATTATTACACAGTAAAAGGATATAACATTAGCTTAAAGTACTGTTGCTCCCCCCCAACAGTATCCTTTCTTTAAAAGGTTTCCTTAGAAAACAATATTCCACTCACACTTTTCTAAAGATAATTCATTTTCTCAGCACAAAATTTTATTACATGCTGTAGTAGCAATGAATTTGCACTATGTGGTTCTCATTTTTAACTTCTACTTGCTGCTGCAGAGCCAGAGAAATTTCAAGAATTTCTAGTAAAATGTTATTTTGAGTATCCTTGATAGTGTTCAGCACTAAGAGCTTCAGAAGACCCTTGAGGATACCAGTAAGTGTTTCATAAATTTAGCAGCTGAGTTTTCACACCAGGCTGCATTTTTTGTCATGTAACCTGAAAGAATCTACACCTGCACAAGATCATCAGTTTCTAGTTTCCACTGAGCTACCAGATGAAAATACTTGTTCCACAGCAAGTAGTAATGACACACTGTCCTTAATGCAGTCTCTTCTGGAGAAGCAGAATGACAACTGGAATAACTCAAACATGCAAGAATCCTTTGCAGCGTTTCCACTCAAGGAAGGACAAAAGGACAAAACATATATCCATAATCAACTTCTGAGCTTGAAGGCAGAATGAGAGCAAAGTTTAAACATTAAATAAGATTTAATTCTTCAATTCAGGCATTCAAAATCTACGAATTCCTATTTGAAAACCTGGTATCAACTACTTTTCATACAGAAGCAAATTAAAAACCAATTGGCAAAGACAAAGCCAGAATTGCTTCATGACTTTATTTGCAACTGGCCATCAGTGGAATTTCCTTCTCCATGTTCCTACTTTCACATACTGTTACACTGCACAACTGATTACTTTCATCTATCTACCATACAATGTATGTACAAAAATTGACACCAAATCTGGACCAAATGTCATTTTGATGTAACTAGCGCTTTTAGTCAGCAAAAAATTTGGACATTGTAGTATTTTCAATAAAAAATTTTTACTTGCCATTGTCTGAGTTCAAGGAGACCTACGTAAGTTGAGTATGATTTAAAAGCTAATAAGGCAGCAATTTCTTTTACAGCACAAGAAAATTAATCAACTTTCATACAACATACTCTTGTCATTTATGTTAATTCTAAGTTATTCCTGCAAAAACACCATTTTATTTGCTTTGGTTGAATGATTACTGACCCTGTTACAGACACCATAAGATTTTAGTTAAGGAGACTGTGATTAACGACTGTGTTAAGGAATCCATTATGTGTATACACTACCAGACCTTTTCCAATAAAATGTTCCACAGAAGTAACTATTATTACCCTGGTGAGATTGTTAGCATGGGTCAACAGTATTCTAATCCTGACATATGACACAGCCTGTTGTGCAATACTGGATTAGCAACTAACACAAAAAGACCCTGAAAAATAATTTAAAATTCTCCTTCTAGTGATTGGTAATTACTGTTAAACATTCAAGAGGGAAGAGAAAATAAAAAAAGGATTTGTTACTGAGACAGAGCTGCTCTCCTTCAACTGAAGATATTGCCACGCTTCCTGCCATAGACAGTTTCTCACTGGACTCTTAAAAATTCTTCTGAAGAGCAAATACTAGTTTTTATTATGTACTTTAGTTTTGGGTATTTCAATAAAAGACCTTACAGAGTCTTAAGTCAGACAGACAAACAGTGGCCATAAGTAAATTTAGATGAGAAATGAAAAAGTTTTTTTAACCAAAGGAAGGAGAAAGCTTTGTAATATCCTTGTGACTGGAAGACAACAATCAAGCTAGTTTTAACAACTAGCACAACTGGTTTATTTTCATTCAGACAGAGCTTTTATATGCACAGCTGACTAATAACTAGAGAGAGGCAAGCTAGAAATGGAAAGAACTTTTTCAGCCAATGTTTCCAAATTTTCCTACACATTCATTTTGAAACAAAAGGATACGTATGTATGTGCTCCATAAACAATTCATCAATTCAAAACAAATAAATGCAGTGTATATATTTCAAGCATGTGATAATTTTGAAGTAATTTATATCACTTAAATTTAAAAATATCTTCTTAAAGACTTTTACTATGAAGTGTCAGCTGCAGTTACTTTGTGCAAAAGTGGAAGAACACATCTGTTAGTGAAAAACAGACCTTGAGCATGCTGACACAGTTGCAATCTGTGAATGGGAAGTAGGAGAGAAGCTCTGCCTAGGACTGTAATAAAGTCCCTTGATCGCGGTACCCAAAACAGAAACTATCATCCAAAATAACCTACCTAACAGTACTGTCCTTTGCTTGCATTTAAAGCTTCCCAGTATAAACTGCTTAAGCTTTAATGATGTATCCTTTTGGTTCTTAAACCTGGCCTAACATTAACTTGGAATAATCTTGTGCACATTACCCACATGACTTTCAGTCATCACATGTTTACTGTCTACAGATGGTCTTATAAACTGTTAGTTCTCATGTTGCACTGGCTACAAAGTTTGTGTGACATGATGCAGCAACTCATCTAGGATATATAAAGGCTTTATCGGAGAAGACCAAGTTCCATATCTGCTTGTCTTCAAATCCTAATTGCAGTCAGATATCATTATAGTATACTTACATTCAACTATTAGATTACATATTCTATATTTTTAATTCTGCTTCTCCAATAACCTCAGGAGAAAGGTAAAAAAAAAAATAAATCTGTTTTGCACAAAGCATGCAATCATGTTGTTAATGTAACTCAGGTAATGATCAGCTCAGTCAGCAGATAAACAACACACTGAATTTTCATGTCCAAATTTTTTTTACAGTTGTCTTAAAACAAAACTCTATCTTCTCCATTCCACAAACCAAACCGGATAGCCAGACCAAACAAGTAACGTCTTTCAGCACAAGATCCTTAGCTAAAAAGAGCCCCAGTGACAGCCAAAGTCAATACACAAACTGTAGATCACAAGCCCCAAATTCTTATATAATAGCAGATGCTAAGATGTTTCTAGAACATTTTCTTCTCTCTCGGTATGAATGAAAGATTGACGTCAGAGCTTACACTGGCATTCAGGCACGCAGCCTAAGGAGAGTAAAAAAGAAAATAAATAAATAAATAGATAAATAAAAATCACTGTATTTCTCCATCCATTCATCTCCATTTCTCTGTAATGCAGACACACCTTCTGTTTAAAAATTTAAGAATTCAACATTCGCCCTACACAACAGAGTCACAGGTCACCACACCAGGTACCACCAGACAGTCTAGCACATCCAAACAACATGGCTCTAAGGTTGCACACAATATAACTCTGGCTACACAAATAACTGCCTTGATCTCAACAACTTCACTGAACAGCTACAGCAACATGTTAATACAGCTTTACTAGTTCCATAGGCAGGTCAGCCACACTGATCACAGCACCTTGAGACATGTATATGTAACCACAGGAGATGCTGCTTAGCCTGTTCTGTAGAAAAAAGGCTTTGTTCAAAGCTTTGTAAGGTTTTACTTTACCCAAGAACACTACTTTCTACACCATCAATAAAGCAAAGCTTTCCATGAGAAACCTTTTAGTAATGCTGTGTGAAAAGATCACACCAAAACCTGGACTCAATGAGATCCAGCTGGCAGCAGCAAAATCATTATACATAGGAATTCACATATGAAATTATATTAAAAGATATGTTAATGAGAAGAGAAAAAGATCTGTTCTTGAACTAAAAAAATATTCTAAAAACATAAGTGTTTTGCAGGATATGATCCCTCCTTACCACCCATTAAAAAATAAATTTAAAAAAAACACACCACAAAGAATTCAAAACGTTTTACTTTTTAAAAAAATCAGTGCTTTGACATTTTGAAAAAAATTAGATAAAATACTCTTTTGAAACATTGAAGTACATGAAAAGTGAAGTTTCTCAGCCAAACTGAACTGATCAGATATTTCATTCATAAAAATTTAAATGAAAAACTACAATTTTGAAAAACAGAACAAATGAAAACAAATTACTCAATGCAAATCAAGTACAGCACCAAAAGTCATTTGAGATCTAGTTTCCATAACAATGAAACCATTTTCTTAAATAACTTTTTAATTTACAAGTTGAGGAATATCATGAAAGCTGGGTATGGAAACATAAAAGAAAAAAATCAGCATGTGAGTAAATTCTGTTTCTTAACAGTGGCTAAATAATTCAATAGGACTAGACCTTCAAACTTCTTCATAAAACATGCCCATTTAATGAAAGACAAATTGAATAGAAAGCACTTCCCATTCACTCACAATTCCTATCTGGATGTGTCACACAGTATTTGATCATGACAGTCTTGTCGATACAATCTAAAGGCGAAAGGTAACGTTATGGCACAACATCCGCTTTTGCAATGAATCAGAATTAACTGGACAATGCCAAACATACATTTTACTAATACTGTTTCCATTATTATAACATTCAAAACATAACAGATTATATAAATTGTATTAACATTTTACATCAGATGATCTGTCCTGACATTACCAAACCACAACATATTGCAGTCCTCAAGCTGAATTCAAACAATGGTAGGAATCAATAGACAAGAAAAAGCAGCTCATCACCCCTTACTTTAAAAAGTATTGCTGAATTTAAGTCAACAGTTACCTTATTCAGCTTATGTATTTACTTAAAATTTTTTTAAAAATTTCTTGATGGTCTCGGGCTCTTTTCCATGTAAATCAATTAGATGCACTATAGATCTATTTTAAAACATAAACAAGAGTTCAGCTATGATTGGCCTCCTCCTTTCCAGCTTAGTATTGCTATCAAGGTCATCTATGCAACTGACAGCTCTTACATGACTGCTACCTAAGGATTACAAAGTACAAATATCCCATATCCCTGCTTCCTTTCCCTGCATGGTATAATATTAAAGTGTGGCAGCTTTAGGAATACATTACAAATACTAAAACATTGACCTTTCTCTCACCTAGTAAAAAGTATAACTTAGCTATTCATCTGAACTACACTTGATTAATTCTCCAAGGTACATGAGAAAAAAAAAAGGGGGGGGGGGAGGGAAATCCACCTCAGTTATAAAACAATTTTGTAATTGTAATCCCACCAAACTGACTCACTAGAGGGCAAGATTTAGCCAGAAATGCACTCCAGTCGACAGGGTGAGGCAGGGGGATGGAGAAATACAAACCCCTCTTCTTTTATAATGCAACAAAAATGGCTAGCAAAATGTTACAATTTATTTTTATCAGAATTATCCTTTTCATCATGCCTAAAACAAGATTACCAAGATGCTTTTTAGAATATATCTTTCTCTTTTCAATACCCTAAACTGGAAGGGGTTGGATGAGGAAAGATAGCTAAACTAAGGTTTAATGAAGGCATGGCCAAGAAAAATCTCCCTAAAAGCTATGGTACACACAAGTGTTCCAGGGAAAAGAACAGAGTTATTGGGAGAAGTTTCTTGGAAAAAAAACATGATAAATTATTTTGGGTTTGCATTGTTTTTGCAAGCTGCGGTGTCTAATTTTCATAATGACACTATAAGCCAGCAGCCTGAGAGGTAGTACTCACTTTTCAAACAGAATTATCCTGAAAGCTGTCTGAAATTAGACATTAAGTAAATTTTGATACATCATTTTTTGTCTTCCTCCTGCATGAACCCCTACATAGAGTTGGAAATCATAATCACCACAACTTGAGGAATGCAGTACCTTCCCTGAAGCCAAATAGCAGAGCATTGCTGCATTAAAGGAAAAAAAAAAAAAAAAAAAAAAAGTCAGGCAGATAGTACTACCTGCAATTCCCTCACCTTATTTAGCTCTGTTCAAGTTGACTTGTAATACTGAGTAAGACACAGAACCCAGTGTTTTGATGGTGCATCACTTAAAAATATTATAATTTACTACAATATACTGTAGTCATATTAGCAATATCTCCTCTGAGGTACTGTTGCAAATTCTGCAATGAGCAGATGAAAGAAAGAGACTGAATTGCTCCACAGGATTTAGCTCATCTTCCTTCTACTGCAGCTGACTGTTCAGTACAAACTGGTATCATTATTTTAAAAGCACTTCTGGTTTTCAGTAGACAGATATTAACAACAGTGAGGGAAAATAATACAGTTGGTCTGAATGATATTCGGAAATGCTCAATGTTAAGGATGTTACCAGGTGAGTAGATCATATTTTCTCTATAAAGTAGTTTAACCTCTGACTTAACAGCTTTAAGGCAATTGTGCTACCTAATCAGCCACTGCATCTCTTGGTCTCCTTTCTGCAGTTGCTGAAATCATTAGTCAGGGAATTGGTGAGGAAGCCATGGAAACTCACACTAGCAGCAGGGAATAAAAGTCTTTAATGGTAATAACTCACACTAAAAATGACAATTTATGGCTTTTTACAGCATGTAATATAATTTATGGGATGTTACACATTGATGTGTATGCCTAATGAGTGTTGTAGAAAGCCATAAATCAACAGCGTTTCCAACTTTCCATTAAGACCTCATTTATTACACTATTCCAGAAGTATATCCTCATGATAACCACAACCTTGTCTTGCTTTATTAAAAGATAGGTAAAAGATAGAAAACACAGATACAACTGCAGTCTGATGCAGTATTAAAACCAAAACCACACTCGCAATAATACACTAGGAAAAAAAGAAAAAAAAAAAAAGAAAAAAGATGAGTCCTCATTGCAAAATGCATTGACTTCCTCCATCTTATTTATTTTATTAACAACTGGGGGAATACACAAAGAAACATTTTACCACATTCATCCTCTGAAATGCAACATCCCATTTAAAAAGGTAATATAAAAGGGAAAAGAGAGGAAGCCTGTCTCCAGAGCAACACAATTCTCTCCATTGGTAGCTTTGCCATACTGAATCTAGCATTATGTGTTTGTATAATTATAGTATTCATAAAATCAGAATTCAAAGCTGAGGAGTCCAAATAGTTTAGTAGTCAGCCTTAAATAAACGCACGTTAACATAAAACAAGTAATAACACTGAGAAGAGAAACAAAAAGAGCATTCTGATGAAAAAGCACTAAGCTTTAAAAAAATACATAGGAAAGAAAAATATCAGGACTAGCACAGTAAGTCTGAATACTGTTTTGGGGGTTGATTGGGTGTTTTTTTGTTTTTAGCCATTAGTTCCTAAGTACTGGTGTATCTTGGTTTAAGTCAGACCAAAATCAAGTGAAATTTCATAACAGTTTCAGATGCCATGATTTCAGATGAGATGTTACAAGAGCTGACTGGGATTTTATTAAGGAATGTTCTTTTAAAAAAATTTCCTCAGGCACAGGACAGAATCTCTGGTCAAACCGAAAGCAAAAGACATACATTCAGACCTGTTAACAACTTCAAAGGGGTGGGAGAAAGCGCACTTTTTGTTCATGGCTAGTTCAGTCACATCCTAAGAGAGGGTATTTTCTAGCTGAACAGACTGGACCTTTAACTCCTCCTACTCATACATGCTGTATGCATTTATATATCAGTTAGGAACACCAGGTGCGTTTTCCTGCTCTTTAAGAGGCTTTCACATCTGGAGAGGTTAACACAGCTACAGAGCTAGCAAATTTAAGTAAAAGTAAGGAGAACTGAAAACAGGTCCCCTCTCCTCAAATTTGTGAACTGTGACACTTCAAAGTATAAGCTGTCATTATTGTAACTGAGCACACACTGAAAACCCAGGTGTTACAGTCTGCAGTTTTTTAAATAAAACCTTCATATTTTGCAGCAGCTCTAACCTGAAAGTCAAAAATTCCGCAGATTTGCTACACAACCTGTCTTCAGGTTCACTTCTTACAAGCATGCTAGCACCAAAGCCAGTTTGAAGGCTAGAAGATGCTGATCAGCCTTTTGTATCATAGCTGCAAGCATTGTAGATCAGTCTTGCTAGATGACAAAACAAAGACATTATAAGCTTCCCCCCCCCAATTAATTACACTGCCCAATTCTGCAGCAAAGTTTACAGCAGCCAGGGCCAGGTAGCAACTCTTGGATAACCCATCTGGGAGCATTTCTTGGAGGAAAAAAAAAAAAAAAAAAAGTCAAGCTCTCGAATGGCACTGACACATTTTGCCAAAGATGAGACCAAGCTCCAGCTCTCTCATACAACACACAGCTGAGACTATTTCCATAGACCAGCAACATTAAGGTACTTGAATAACAGCAAGAAATCTGTAGCTGATTAACTGGAAATGGAAGTGTCAATGCCTGAGCTAGTATGACTAAGACTAGAACATGCACAAGCTCTTGTACTGATGTTTTGCTGGCTTTTTGTTTTTTAAACAATTCTTATGGATCACACACAAAAAAATGCATTTATCCATAAATAAACTCAAGTGCAATGGAAATTGTTGAGATTATGCTAACCATAAAACAAATACAGCTGTTTAATGTTTCAGCCTTAAATATTTAATTAAGCATAGCAACAGCTCCATAAAAGCAGGTGTATTATTCAACAGTATCCATTTTAGTTGCAGTAATCTTGAGAAAGTGTACAGGACTCCCTAAAGAAGTCACTCACCCATCTTCCCATGTACACAAAGGGTAATGTTTGCAACCCTGAAAAGCAAACACCATACAGAATTCAAAACACAGTCCACATTTTGTTTAAGATCATCCCAGAAGCTGAAAGAAGATCAGGTAACTTCTTTCAGCTCCCTGTTAACTATATCACACGAACTTCCCAGATATGCAAATATAACAAAAGTCATACAGCAGTTTGGGTTGGAAGGACCATATTGACTTCATCTAGTCCAATCCCAAGCTAAGGAGGGCCAATTTCAGATTTAACTTAGGTTTCTCAGAGACTTATTCAGGCAAGTCTTTAGTGTAGCCAATAATGGAGATTTATCAACTTTTCTCAGTCCTTGCCCTAATGTTTGACTAACCCTCATTGTGAAGCATTTTTCTCCACTACACAATCAGAACCTTCCTTGCCACAGAGCACCTCCCCTAGACAGGCTGTTCAACACCTACAGCAAAACATAACCTCAGTGCACTCAAAGTTTCTGGACTGCCTGTGCTCCACCACACTGCCCTTCCAAAAGGTATCAGTAATTAAAGCCCCCACAGAAAACCAGCACCAATGATCATGAAGCTTCTTCCAGCTGTCAGAAATAACCACAACCCAAAAGGCCTCCTCCACTTCCTCTTCTTGAGTGGATAACCTGTAGGTGGTGGTTACATCCCTCTTGCTGGCCTCTCTGATTCTGACCCATGAGCTCGTATGGCCTGTTCTATAGCAAAGCTTCACCTTTTCTCAATGGTTTAACAAAAATACGCTATTCTTGGAGACAGGTTGGAAAGTACACTGCTAGAGCCAGATGAATTTTAATTTGTCCAAACTAGAGTCCCCTGATTTGCATTATGCAAACAAGTCTTTGGGGTATACCCTGACTAAAAGACCAACCAATTCAGCAGTTTCCAGATGTTTATTTTGTTGGCAATTTTTTAGTGTACCCCTTGAGGCACATTAAATTAAACATGTTTGTGCTTGAACATTAAAAAAGAAAAAAAAAAGAAAAAAGGCAATACATTGGGTAGAGTCCTATGACCATAAGCAGTTCTAAGAGAAGTTTGCAAAGATGCATCACAAGCAGATTCCTTACATATATATTTGCAGCAGCACCACTCCTGTAAGCATCAGCATGGGGCAGCTGAGCTTGGAGTTGGGTCCATACCCCAGCCCAGCTCTGCTGCCCAAAGGTAGCCCTCAAGCCCTGGAATTCCAGGACAGCTACAAGACAATGCTGCAGCTGTTTTCTACCTCATCACCACAGGAAAATTCAATCGCTCAGAAGGAGTTGCTCTGTCTCTGGCATTCCTGCTTCTAGCCAGTTCAATCTGTTCTACACCTGGGCCCTCTTGCTCTCCATGCCAGATCATTCCTTGGTCACAAATTATCACTGCTGAGCAGTTATATCTTGAATTTCCTCGTCTTGAAATTCACCTGGCAATGTCTTCTCTTAAAAATCCAGCAATTTCCTCACATCATTACCTACAGAGTATGATACACTCAAATTTTAATTTACTATACAAATAAAATCTGGAAACATTAGTTATCAGAGCTACAAGCAAAATACAGGCAAAGAGGTCACAAATGGTTAGAGCTACAAGCAAAATACATCTACAGCAGACTCTTAGCGGAGAAACTCTCAGAAATCTTGCATTTCTCCAAGTACAGTATTCAAGCCTTCAAGCACTTCAGCCTGCTTAGCAGTGATAAAGGTTTGAACTTTTGCTGTCATCTTAAAAACAATCATCTCACAAACATTCCATTCCATGTAAAAACATAGATATTACTGATCCCACTTTCTGAAAAGGCCTCTTAACTTCTCTTTACACAAGGGCAGCAACTACAATACTATACTAAGAGCCAGAAGCAACATCTGCTAAGTTGCAATCCTTCCCAACATTTCCAGTCCTTCAGTGATTTTATTTGGTTATGTTTTCTACGAAAGGTTCAACCTCTGTCACTCCAAAGTACAACAGAGGGGTTTCTGCTTCCAGTGAGAGCTGCTTAACCACCTTCAAGACTGTTAGTTGAGATGAGGAAGCAAAATGGGGAACACCCAAGCCTCAAGCTAAGAAATTTAAAAGTAATATATATTAATTGCACAAGACAATCCCTACCTGAAACAATACCATGAAAATTATGAGATAACTTGAGGAAATTACCAATAAATTATCTACCTAAGATCAGCTATCTAGGTCAGAAACAGAACAAGAACACGGGTCTCCCAGTATCAAGTTCACAGCCCTATTCATTAGGCCAAAGAAATCTAATACTATAATCTTGGGAGATGCAAATAAACCTAAAAGTGTCACTTATTTGCCCCTTTATTCTACCTCTACCCGTAAAGGTGAGATTTCCCCCCACATACACTTTACACACACTTAGTTTCTTCCATATACTAGATTTTAGCAATTAAAATCAACAGATTGTATTGAACAGATGTGTGCTCTAAACAGTTAAAAAAATTAAGCACAATGACATTAAGTGCAATTTACTGAAAGGTAGCACTTCTGGCCAAAGCCCCTTTTGCTAAGAAGGTTGGGAGATTTCTACCATGTAGGAGCAAACTAATGAATACAGTTTTAGACAGTGCTTTAACTCACTCAGTAACACCATGCTTTAAATCCTCAAAATAGTAAAATGCAAAAGACAATAAGGAAAATTAGCCCTTGGGTACATCAGTTTCTTCAAGTTTTTGTAGTGTATCAGAAAGAAGAAAGCTGGAGTACATTTATGAATTGTAATTAAAACCAGCATTTTGGATACCAGGAATAAGTCAGCATTCATTAGGAAGATTATTGGGTACCAGAACAATATAAATATGAAAATACACAGTGGTCTTGATATTCCATCACTTCCAAAACTAAGTACTTAAAACTGATCCTTCTGATGATGCATAAGCTATGCTAGATTGGATGAAAAGAAACAAACATTTCTGCAATAAAAGATGCACTTCCTGCAACATCCAAATCATCTGTAAAAATAAAAAGTGGTGATGAAAGTAAGTAGACATTCTAAATTACTACAATAGAAAAGAGGCAGAAAAAAAAATCACTATCAATTCTTTTAAAACTCCATTCCCTTGGAACTTACTAGTTCTGAAGGAAAAGAAAATTGACGAAACTTTGCTTCTGCAAAAGTCATTAAAATTAATGGGAACATTTGATATTTATTTGCAATAAAAAAAATAGGAAGTATCATTTTTTTGAGTGAGAAAAAAATCTAGTCTCCCAGGAACAGAGTTAAGAAATAAGCTATCAGGTATCGTAAGCCTCTAAATCAAATTCCAACTTCAAATCCTCATTGAATTTTCCCCAGCTCTTGTTGTGAGTTACCTACTTATACTGCATAAGAAAAGTTGTTTTTCAGCCCAGTAAACTTTATTTATCCTGTTCCTTCTGCCTAACAAAACATACTTAAGGCACATGCTGCAGCACACAGGTATCAAATATAAAGGATGTAGGCCTGGCAAAGCTAGCAAATGATTTTTAGTTTTCTCTGACCAGTTCCCATTTCAGTTGGCAGGTCCCCCTGCTTCTGCCATCCTGCAATATTCAGCCTTGTGTATAAAGAGCTATTTATTATATGCAAATATGCTGGGCATTCCTGCAGCACCCAGTTTACAAATACAGCTTGCTTAATACAAATCAGAAACAACATACATTCAATACTTTCACAGTCATAGCCCAAGTTCAAGTCTCAGTCTGTTCACAATGCGCATTTTCATAGAAAAATACACCAGCAGTTCTTAGAAGTTCAATGGGCAACAAACAGCCAAGTTCTGTTTTATCACCACCAGGTTTACATTCTAAGATGACTTATAAAAGTCTAACATATTATAACAGGGGAATTCTTTTTCCTTTGGGCTTGGCAGAACCAACAGGACAGTAAATGTGCAAGACAAAGAGACATGACTTCTGCAGCAGAGCAGAGGTGCTGCTATGTTTCCAGACATGGACACTCAGCTAACTAGAAGTAGTCCTGGAAGTGATCTTCAGACTTATCACTGAAGAGTACGTGGCATTACTTCAGGCTAGGAAATACTTACCCTATGCAACTCTTAAGAACTACAATTTAGGAGCTGCATTTTAAGAGAAGGAGAATACATTTCACCGATGCTCTCAAGAACCTCAAAGGACTTGGGTGTTTAACAGCATTGCCTTTTCCAAAGCAGCTGTACGCTAAGCACCATGAAGCAAAAACAAGGCATCATTAAGTACTACTTCAACGGTTAGGCACAGTCCTGAAAATCTTGCAGTAGGAGCTGAAGCTGAAATGCACCCAATTCCAGAAAATAAGTTAGAAATGGGAATTGTACCTTTAAGTGTCAGGCTCAGAAATTCCCCTCCAAACAAGAGGAGCTATCATCTCAGCTTCCTGTGGAAAGAATGGTGCAGACTGGCTTGAGGGCAAAAGGTCTGATGTTCTCCAGTAAGTGTGGCCTGGGCATCTCCTTGAGACTTATACAGCATTTCAAAGCAACATCACTTGTTGATCCTATGGAGACCACTGATTTGCCATTCCCTTTTTCACCACATTTCTTGAAAACACCGGACTTATGACCATACACTAACATGTACTTCTTGCAAAAACCATTCACATTGGAGAACTATTGAAGATCACAGAGGTATAATTTTAGACTTATGTTACTACTTCCATAACAGTCTGTAAGCTTAAAGTCTACAGCATTACAAACACAACAACTTTTGCTGATTCGGAGTTTGCTACATGACTGCAAAGATAAGGTAGTCTGACATGCTGTTAAGGTGACTGCAGAACAAACTCCACTAAATTCCAAAAGTAATTTTCCCATCAATTCCAAAGCAATTCAGCATCCAAACTGAGATTAAAGTATAAGAACAAACTGGAAACTGCATGTTATGAAATTAAAAACCTGTGCTCAGGTAAATTCTATTTCTTCAAAATTACAACCCTTCCCTTGTGGAAAGTGTCTGTGCACGCATATGTGTGGTTACTCCAACCAGCTAAGCATATTTCTCTTAAGTCTGTTTCTACACTTACATATTCAATTTAGAGATTTACAGGTCAGCAGTGCAGCAGCTGCAACATTACAGGAGACTAAATAATTGAATTATAATAGCTGGTGGTTTAGTACTATTTGATGAGTTTAATTGATTTATAATGCAGATAAGCACCAAGCAACCAAATTAATAGAATCTGTGTAAATTAACATGTCTTTCTTCCCACAGCAATAAAATTCTGCATATAGCAATCTTTAATCATAGATTCTTTACAATAGTATTTTAAAATGTTCAAAAATGAGAGTGAAAGAAATAGCTATACTAGTTTATGTGTAGGAAATTAAACTCTTCATAGAAGTTTTTCCTTCACCAAAACAGAAAAGCCCTAATCAGTTAGGGGTAGTTCTCACTTGTTTTGAGAAAGCGGGTGCTCCAGTCCTAAACAGAAAACAGCTTGTACCTCTCAAAGTAATTCAGCACTATCAGTTTAACTGTGGAGATGCTCATTACTGCAGGTATGGAAAAGAAGTCTACAACTCAAAATCATGGAGGGATGGGCTTCTGTCACACAGAAACACCATGTAAATACTTTTTGGGTTTTCCTTTGTTTTCAGTTAAACAGATGGAGGGGCTGAGTGCTTATTTCAAATTTGTCAACCTGTGTAGGAAGTTTGTGACAATACTGAAATGGATGCTGAAGCAGCAAGCCTTACTTATTAAGTACTTAAGAAATATGGCAGTACAGTCTGCAATATTTAGTTCTTCTCTAGGCATAGTAGAAAGACATTTGTTGCAAAGGCTTACTATGTGGGATATGTTTGTTTCCTTATGCAGCTCATTCAAGCCAGCTGTTGAAATCAAAGCTAACAATACAAAGTAAGAGGGTTAGGGAAACCCAGCTCTGCACCACCACTTTGTCTTCCTAGCCACAATTGATCTGTATCATTTGGAATTTAGAGGCCAAGACCACAGAGTAACACAAGTTTAGTTAAAACTGGTGCTAGATGGAAAACCTTAATTTTCCTTTTCAACTACGCCAAATTTAAAACACATGTAAAAATATAGCAGACACTTTTGTTAGTTTCAGCTATGAAATAGTCCAAACAACTGTTGTCACTATTTGATCTCAGAGTCCTTTGTTTAAATAAAAGAAAAACCCCACCACTACTACACACAGACCTTTATTCTGCCAAAAGACCCTGCACAGCCCAGTCAACAGAATAAAACTGAAATTGCTTTCTCTACTCTCATTATTTAAAAAGAATACAAACATACAGAGGAAGAACTGTTAATAGCTAGAATTTCCCTTGCACTGGAAAATTCCTCATCGGAACCACACACAAATTTACATGCCCACACATCAAACTTCATGGAAGACCCTCTCTGAGGGACATAGCTCCCCAGTTCTGTGAACTGTTAGTTTCAGTGTTATTCAAATAATCCAATTTCCACTGAAAACACTTCTGGTCTTCCAATCCAAATCAGTTTTATCTAGAGATAGCTTTGTACACACTGCAGTGCATATGCAACTATTTTAGGTATAAAGCATAACATAATTATGCACGGGAGCTTCAGCTTTGCAACCTACTCACATATCACAGCATTTATTTCTGCTTACTCAATCATTGCAGGCAAGCAAGTTTAAGTCACTCTGAAAGTCAGGAAAAGATGTTGGGGGACAGCAGAGGGCACATATCACTAGCATTCCCTGTATCATGTCAGAGGATTTCAGTTATCTTTACAGAGACTGAGATGAGAGCTGGGTCCCCTGGTATTATTAATTTACAAGACCAGTTACATGCGCTGCTTAACAACTGATATAGCTGCTGATAAAAGGGAATGAACTCTGCTATTTGCATGTTACATCTCTTCAGTTCTATACCTGACTCTGACCTTAAGGATTTGAAGTGACTCTAGACTCCTCTCTGTGCACTTAAACAGTGGCAATTCAGGCAATTCAAGCTGCTAACCGAAAACAAGTTGAGAGAGCAGTGGTCTTCAGGGAAACTCTCTGGGAGCCTCAATGAGCACGTGATTTGAACTTCACAATAGTTTAGTGTTGTACAAAACAAATTTTTGGTAAGAAGTTATAATGTAAAAAGAGAAAACTGCAGGGGGAAAAAACCTATTAGACTGTGTTGGTTGGGATGCAGTTTTTCGCCCTAGTAAGTTCTGAATGCTGGAAGTAGGAGTCTTTGTTCTACATAGTTATCTTCAAGCACTCTTCATTAACTTGATATTGACTAACTATTATCAAATGGAAAATCTGCAAAGGATAGCAAATTCTTCTATGAAACTTTACCATTTCTTTCACAGTTAGACAGCAGAGATCAAATATACTTATAACTTTAAATACAAATGTAATTTTCAGCCCTTCTTGAAAATTAACTAATTTTCTGACAGTTAACTAATTAACTGACAGTTGCCCGTATTAACTTCCTATTGCCCATAGGCACTACCCAAAACTTGGTCCATAATTAGACCTGGAAGAAACTGTTCCACATAAAGCTGTATACACAGTGAAATGCATTATAGAATTAAAACTGCTGTTAAAGTCTTGTTACCTTATCAGGTAATTCAACCAAGATAATTAGAAAAAAAATTATAATATAATTTGGCTGTTACCCAACAGGAATCTAGGTATTATCTTGGTTCTCAAGAGGTTTAATGTAAAATAGCTTTTGTGCTCTGAAGAGCTGCCGTATCTTGCACCTCTCTTAGCCTGTGGCCAACATAAGTTATGTCAGTCTTGCTTGGCATAATATCTACTCTGATTTGGGCTTCAGAGAAAACAGTAATGATAGAGCAGTAAATTGATCTCAAATAATTAATTTTGTTACAAAAATGTTGAGTGCTTCATATCATTTTCAGAGATTAACTGCTTTCATTATCTTGCCTCTATAGCCCACAGTGTAATGCAATACACATGTAATACACCTCAAACTTACCAGAATGAAATAAACATCAACTTCAGAAAAGGTGATACAGATTCTTAGAGCTTAGTAGAAATAAATGAAATGCCAAAAATCAATGAGATTTGTAAATCAGGACAGTATCAAAACAGACTAATTACGTGCATTAGCTGTTATTTTTACGCATCATTCACAACTTCTCACAGGAAAGAAATATTTTTTAGGATCTCAATCAGAACAGAAGCTGCCAGGCAAATTCAGCAATTAAAATTTATTTTCTCCTTTGCGAATATTTACATACTACCATATTACATCGTCCTCTTTATTACTCTACTGCTCAGCTCAAAGTCAATGGTTTATTTCTTGCTGCTTGGAATGTTACATTTTTAAATGGCATGCGAATTAAAATACAGTACCTCTCCAGAGTGAAACAAGATCTGCAGTTAAGAGCACCCTCTAACAGATGGAGAGGAGCTTTACTGACACAGTACTGTATCTTCACAAGGTAGCCCACAGGAAACATCACTTTTGAACATAGCCATTTTGAGAGTGAACCCTGCTGATAAACACAGAGCAGATATAATTATGTGCACTAGTAACACTCCATAGTAGCAATAGGGACTTGACTTAATGGTGCTGAGAGAGTCAGATGAGTGTGCTGTTGATGCCTTGGGTACCAGGAAAAGAATAATCAGCATTTAACTAAGCTCATAAAAATCAGTTTTAGCTAGGACTTTTCTGTTCTAGGGAAAAGAAGATTGAATACAGACAGATTTTATGACGTTAATTAATGTTTGCTTTTCTATTCCTCATATGCTACAAAATATATATTTCGTTATATACTATTACACAAATTTTAAAAATAATTGGAAAATCTGACTTCATACCTTGCAGTAAGAAGGAAATACCAGAACTAAGGCTAAAAAAGTTTTTAAGACTTACTGGAGATATATTCAAATAGAGATCCGTAAATATAAATCGCCTTGGTATAAGCAAGAATTCTTTGCCTTTCAGAATACAATTCTAAAGACAAAGAATCTGTATTTATTATGACAAAAGGTTGTTGTTTTTTAAAAATTTATTTCAAATGTATTTTGAAGAAAGATGTAGCATTCCTTAAAACTTTAATTCCTTTAAAAAAATATGAACAAGTATATTGTCATCATAATGTATAGGTCCTACAAAAGGGATCTTCATCCTGTCTTCACATTTAATTTCCAGTAACCCCTCCCAATCTCCATGAACCTAAGCAAATATAAGGTCCCATGCTTTTAACTGTGTTAAATATAGTCCTAAATAACTGAAGGAAAATATGTGTAAGTGGAGGAAGAGGTGTTTTCTGTTTTTCTATAAAAAGACAGAGCACATTAAACACTGTTCTATTTAGTGTATTTGCAGGAAAATAAAGTTATACAGGACATGAAAGCTTCCACTTAATATGAGAAGGCAAGGAGTATATTCAGCAGCATTACTATTAGACAGGACATTCTTACTGCCATTACATCTTTTCGAAATGAAACACACTTGGAAAGGTAGGAATTTGTCTATAAATTGAGAAGATTATTTATATAGGAACATTTAATTTCAAAATCCTAGTATGAGTGGGAAACTACACAGTAGAATGGGATTTTATTATAGTATTTGCCTGCTGAACGCTTTCAATACATACAGTTTGAGTACTGGTGACCAGCTGTCAGAAAAGCCTCTCAGGAAATTCAGTTTTGAAACTGTTTGACCTGAAGCAGTTCTGTTTTGTAAATACCTGTTCACAAATGTTTAAAAAGCTTGGAACCTGGAAGTAAGACATATGAAATCAAGCACAGCCATTTATATTAAGAATACATTATCTGTAATGATTTCTAAACTTGGAGTTAATGTTGTTACTAGCTTAGCTATGGGGGTACTGACAGTTTCTGTCACACTTCACTTGGATGACTCACTATGACAGAAGAGAGGAAACCTAATATAGAGTCCAGTGACCTACTGACTGTGTAATAGTTAACTGTACTAGACAGGGTTATTTCTTATTTATTCAGTTACTTTAAGCCTATTATGCACATCCTGATATACTGCATAACCAAATGACCACTAGTAAATGTAGCTGAAGGGTAATCATCCTCTGGAAGATACTTTATTTGAACTCATATTTGACACAGCACATCCTTGTAGTACTGACATACTGTTAAATGTTAGACTATATTCCAATTTATTGCCTATAGAGATACTGTACTTGTGTTGTTCATTTTAACATTACCAAGTTACATAGTTTCTGCTTTATAGCTTCTTGCCTAAGTAAAGATGTAGCAGGCTAAGAGTTTTTCTTACAAATGGCAAATAGAAGTATTTATTGAGGAAGCTATTCTTGCAAATGTACTTGTCAATAAAATGTTGATTGGAAGATGTTTCTTGAATACCATACAAATAAAAGAGAAACCCAAAGTCAGAGCAGAATTTGTTGTTTACAAGACTTTAGGACTAATCTTCATTATTGAGATTAACACATTAACTGCATTTACACGTAGTACAGGCTGATGATGGATTTTATGGTAAGTCTTGAGAAGACAAGTAGCAGTAGACTTCAGCATGTGAAACAATTTGACACAGGAAACATGTCAGCTCAATGACTTTGGAAAAAGAAAATTTGAATTTAAAAGCATTGCTCAGTTGAGAATCTAACTCTTCTTCCATTTATTATAAGATGCACAGAAGGTTTTTTAGCATTGACTAGTGTATTGATTAGCTTCTAAAATTCACGTTTCAGTCCTAACAAATTGCCTTAGCGTGAGGCATCCAGACAATACAGCAAATTTTCTCAAGCAGTTCACCTCACACATTCTTACCAAGAAAATTCTAGGTTCCTTTTATTTGTACTAAAGTTTTGCACTTAGATGCCCAGAATAATTATGATGTAGATTAGACATCAGTAAATTGCTCCAGACCAAAGCTGGAAAGCTGTGATTTAACAGAAAGTTAATTGAGCACCTGGAATGAAAAATAAAAGGTACATAAAGAACAAAGTAAAATGCTGTTTATCTTAAGAAGGAACAGTTGGAAACTCACTGAAGCCAGAGAGCTCCCAGCCATTCCCAATGTAGGGAAGCGATGGGCACATCATATTCATTTTCACAGTATTTCAATCACAGAGTATGACAATGCACCAGAAAAACTTCTGTAGCTAACGTATGTTTTATCTAAAGGGAGCAGGAAATGAAATGCAGGTTTCAGGTCATGTAGAAGAAACCTTTCAGTGCTGTGTTTAATGATACTCAGATGTTGAAGTACATCGTATTAAAGTGAGTCATCTGACAGGTGCAATGTGTACTGCAACTGCATTTTCAAATATAAACTCGTTACAAAAGAAACAACTTCTCAAACAAGGTCACTCCGCAAACAGAAGTAACACTAATGCAAGTTACGGGCTTGAGAATCCAATTTAAGACTCTAATTTGTGAATAGGTCATGGGAACACTTAAGTATTGTAATAGCATTCTGGGGTGGTATGATGTCATCCTTTTAAGTGGGGAAAAGCAAACTTCAGCTTATGTGGTGAATCTTTGGCTATAAGCATACTACCAGAGAAGCAAAAAGGATTTTTTATTATTATTACATTCAGCATATTCTGGGTTGGTATGTTTGTTCTGTCCTCAGAAATAAAGAGTTCTGTTGACTGACAAAAGTTATATCATAGTTAATGATCCTAAAGTAGAAATTTCCCTATAATTTTCTATAAAGACCATGTTTATGTCATAAGCTTTAAGACACAAAAAGTTAAGGGCAGAATTGTTTCTGAAACAAAGCAATGGAGACAGAACCTTCGAAGCTGCTCTCAACAATTGCTGATATTACAAAGTGCCATAATTCTCCAAATAACCTTTTATGATCAGTGCAAATGTTGTCCCTCAACTCCAACAAAATTTTCATATCACCAACACACTTACAGATTTGCACTTTCAAAAGCAAATTTTCCAGTTAAACAACAGTTGTAAGGTTAACAAAATAATTTGTTCATAAATGAATGTACTGTTTTATCAAGATTAAAAAAGAGAAAAAAAACAAGCTGGAGAACCAAGACAAACTCTGGAAGAAACCAAAGCCAACCAGAAGCCAACCCAGGATAAAAAATGCAGCATGGATATTTCAAATTGCTTAGATTTTATACACCATCAAGAGGATTCAGAGCTCTAGCCTATTTGCAGCCTGACATGCATTCATAAATTCCTAGGCTGTCTTTAAATTTGGTTCCTAGACTGGAAGACAAAAAAAAAACCAAAAAAACAAAACCAAACAAACTTTGAAATAAAATAATTTTTGGACAGATTTAACAAAGCTTATGTATTTGCCTGAATCAAGTTCAGAAGTCTCACTTTCTGTGACCTGATGCCTGGCAACTTGATGATCAGCATATATCTTCCTTCCTAGTCCAGGATACTACTGGTTATTACTAACAGCTAGCACTAACTTCAGGGAAGCATGAGCGAAGACAATTTCTTTCTCATTTAGTTATAGAAAGAGCTGTTGATTTATGTTTTCAGAATTATAAAAGTATATATGGTTACTGTGACTAAATTGATATTATAAAGTATCTAGCTTAGCCCTACACCATCTCTACACTAGCAAGCTGGTTTATCAGTGTTCTTGAATTACAAAGAATTCGCAAATCATTCCTGAGGTAGTGGTATGTCCTCAGAAAACAAGTATATCCTTAGGAAAGCCAGCCATGTGGCAGCCTGTGATTGTTGCTTATGTTCCACTAATGGAAGTGCAAACAAGTGTGACGCCAGAAGGAAAACCAACAACAACAACAACCACCAAAAAGAGAGAGAGAGAAGGAGCCGAGAGGGATCTAAGTTTCTACATGAAGATTAATAAGTGTTCATTTTGGATATAGAAGCATGGATTCTGTCCTGCTTTAAATTATCTTCAAAGCACTTCATCCTCCTTTATTCTGCATGTAGTTTCAAATTTCTCTGTCTAGGAGTAAGTATGATATGCTACCATTCAAAAAAAGCCATCTATCTGTTTCTGCTACTGCTGGTTAGCGAAGCTGTCAGAATTCTAAGTTCAAATTCAGTTGCACTCCAAAATCAGACCTACATCCTGAACAACAAATTCTCATCAATAAGCGCTGCAGTTTTAATGTTCTGCTCCTAGCTACGTATTTCCATGTTCAACATACTTCTGTATATATTTTTTTTTTGTTAAATGTGTAACACAAGCATGATTTCTTCTACAGCTGACTTTTGGCAACTTCTGGATGGCAACTACTCACAAACATGTTGTCAGCCTCTTCTTTCCACTGTCTATACAGCTAGATAGGATTTGTTAAAATATCAATAGTAGCTATTAAAACTGGACTTTGAATTTTTTGTGTGTTTACACATGTGCATACACACATGTGCATGTGCTCTCTTACACTTCAATGGAGAGGAAAAAACCTGGTTTAACTACCATTCTGTTTTACAAGGCAAACAAAAATGCTTCACCAATAACACAGGAAACATTAGTCAGTTTCTTTACTGCAACCTTAAATAATGGTATGTGGTAACAGCAAGTTCAATTCTCAACACTTCCCCAGCTGGAGGGCAAAAACATACATTACTGGTATTTGGCATGAAAAGACAGGATATTTCTGCACGTAGAATTAATACCTTCCAACACCACAAGACCGAGGAACACATTTCTAGCCCAAACATTTAACAGCCATTTTGATACATCAAGAACTGGAAAAAAAACAATGAAATCTAGAACCTCTGTGAAAATGAGACATGTTAGGGTTCAGGATTAGTGTTTACCACGCTTTCAAACTCCAATCAAACAGAACATCAAGAATGAATTGTAAATCTAGCCTCATAAATTTTAACTTGCTCAGGGTTAGTGCTGATACCAACTGCCAGGTGCGCAGTTGCCCCTGTAAGCGGCACCACTGCTAGAAAATTCGTCATGCACAGAATTCAGTATGGCAACTATGCTCTTCGCTGTGCTGGAGTTTTGGAAAGGGAAAACTGATATTATTGGTGGTTGGGAAAAGCTGATAACCAGAAAATTACCTCATCCTGTGGGAAATAAATGAGGCTTTTAGAGGTTTCTAATGAAAGTTACAAAAGCATATACTGCTCAGTGGAAAATGCTAAAGTGACAGTATAGAAAGTGCACAGTGTGTTTAGGAGGTAATCAACATCCAGAACCAAGTAAGACGGAACAAAAATCTTTTACAAAACACCCCCTACTGAAAATAATGCAAAATTATAGGTCTGTTTATGATTTTTACCTTACTTCACCACATAGACTACAAACAAAACAGCTTCTTTAAACCATTCCTCTCAAAACAGGACAGGAGAGGTGTCTGTTCTCTGCAGCAAACACTGTGCCATCCCTCGGCACCACAAGGTGAAGGCTCCACACGGCTCCTCCTGCTTACTCTGCAGTTTCAACCAACAAAAACCCAATGCAAGAAACAAACCAACCCCAATCCACTGCCGAGTTACAAAAGAAACACTATCTTTAACATCCAGACAAGGTATTTACGTACAATTTGCTGCTCTCAAGATGCCTTCAGGCGTCTCCACACGTCTCGGAAAAGCAGGGCAGGCACCTGGTACTTCGCCTCCCCTGAGGGGGGCCGAAGGCAGGCGCTGGGCTGCGCCCCCCACCCCCAGCGCTGCTCCGCGACTAACCCGCGGCCCCGCCCTGCCAGCAGAGGGCAGCCGCCGCGGCCCGAGCACTTCTCCTCAAAAGCCGCAGAAATAACGCTCCGGCCATCGAGGGCAGCGTGTCACCTCAGCCCCGCCCGCCATGCGCGGGTGCCCCCGCCCGCCTCACGCTCCCTCACCGGCGCCTCCCCCCCGCCCGCGTGCGCCCGCGTGCTTTTTCCCGCCATGTGTCCCCTGCGCGTCCCCCGCCTTGCTGACTGACCCGGCACGGCGCGGCACCCCCGTACCCCAGCCGGCCCCTGCCCTCAGCTACCTGCAGGGATTTACGTGGAGGGCCAGTTCCAGATCAGTCTGTGGGTACAGCGGGGTTGGGTTTGTTTGCTGGCTGAACTGTTCGGGGAGGAAGGTTCACGTACAACAGTCCAGCGAGGATGTGATGTCCTTCTGTGAATGTCATTTGCACTGAGGTATAGGAAGTTTTGTAGCTTTCAGATTTCAGTCACTTTCCTTTTACATTTATTGTGGAAGCACCAGGAGCTGGGCACCGGCCTTCCCAAACGAGGAGCTGTCTGTCTGCTGCCTCAGTTACGCCGCCAGCGCTGTGCTCCCCAGTCCCTGCAGCTGCCCCTCCGCCTTTCCAGCTGTGTTCCTCTAACCCCTACGTGGTCAGAAGCAGTAATAACTGTTACATTTTTCATTCTTAGGATGAAAAGCTTATGCTGAATTGGCAATAACTATTTGTGCGGCTACATGCAGGGCTAAATGCTGGTGAAGGTGTCAGAGACAGCAGCGCAAGGCAGAATGGCAGCACCGCTCCAAACAGCTGGAGAGTGGTGAGTAGCGTCTGTCTGATCTTCACTGTGGTGCTACTGGTGAGTAGCATCTGTCTGATCTTCACTGTGGTGCTACTGGTGAGTAGCGTCTGTCTGACCTTTGCTGTGGTGCACAGTTGCTTAGCCCGAGCCGGCATGGGCATGCTCGTGTCAGGGTGTGCTTGTCTGCAAGTCATTGCTCTTTGATCATTATAAAATCTACAACAAAATGGAAGTGTTATGCTTATACCTTGAAATGTTACAACTGGTAATTAGAAATAATCGGTTGTTTATTGACATATTTTGTTACAAGTGAGTGAGTGAATGTAGATACTGGAGTATGCCTAGCACAGCAGTAAAAAAGACAGCTATTGTCTTGTTTACAAGGTGATTTTAATTTCATTCGTGGAATTGAAAGAGAAAGGAGTTTTTCTTAAAGAAAACTTCTGCTGTCTTTTTTTTATTTTTTTTAAATTGAAATGGCCTCATTACCTGTATTTTTGCTAGTTATTAAGTCATTAGCAGAGTTAAATAGTAAAATAAAATGTGAAGGACACATGAAATATTTTCTCCATGTTTTTCACAAATGGGATTAGTAGGGATCTTTGTGACTTTTAAAAATTATTTTCTAGAAAAGTATAAATTTACCTAGCTAATATAGATAACATTGCAGCGTAAGAAAAAATCTCATTGATTTGACAGTTTATTTAGGGTAAGACAAAAACTGTCTAAGAAGCGCGGAAGTTTTTCATATTCTTTTTATGCTTTGATTTTTGTTGATCAATAAGGATTCTGAAAATGTCAGAAACATGTAATGAACAAAATGAAATATCCCTATACAAATAACCCAGCTGTTCTATCCACCTGGTTAAAATAATTGACCAAGAGTACAACCAGTTGCATCATTTCTCTCATAATTTTTCTGAGGGGTACCATCCGTACCCACTACTGACATCAGGAGAGGTCCTGACACTAGTTGTAGCTTCAGGGACACTGGCTGTAAGAAGAGTTACAGAGTATTATGAATAAATTAGAGCAGAAAGCAAAATTCATACTTTCTGAGACAATCTCTGGTGCTGGTAAGAACAGTGTACAGAAATACTGACTGAAATAATCTGAAGAGAAGTTTCTAAAGCAGAGCTTACAGGGTTTTTTTACACAATCATCATATAGAGCTGTCAAGGAAAGCTTTCAGAATGGTTATGCCATGAAAACTGAGCATGCAAGTTTTAAAACTTGAGCATAAAGGGCATTAACACATTCTAAAGACAAACTAGGGCTACAAATTAAATGTAGTGAAAAAGCAGCAGGCTGGTTATGCATGAGCTGAGGTTAATGTCAGCCTATAAACCAATAAAGAGGATCTGAGATACGAGCCTGAATAGCTTTCAATCATATTTTGGCTTGTCTGGTTTAGACTAATACAATAGGACTACAGACCGGCCAATAGAAATTTTATCTAGTTAAGTGATAACATCTTAAAGTATCTGTCCTGGATCATGATAAACCCAGTGTTTACAGCAGAAGTTTGTTGAAGCTTTCATTTCAGATTAAAGTTGAAACACAGTCATTGTCAAGCAAGATGGGTGTGGGATACCTCCCAAGTCTGGACTGTAATAATGCTTTTGCCTCAGGCAAATGACCTAGACAATTGCTGAAAAGGTGTATAAACAAAAGCAAACTGAGCTGAAGAAGTACAGATGACTGGAACGTAAAACAAGGAATTTTCATGTCTTAGAAAATCTTACTGTACTCATGTACAGGATCTCACTTAGATGAATTGCTTGTCAGAAGACAGGTAAGGATCGAAGTGTTAGAAATCAGAAGGCAAGCACAGGTGATTCCAAATCATGTGAGACAATCTAGTAAGATTATGGTGAGAAAGGTGTGTATAAATCATTGTGTACTACATTATGTTAAGATTCCCAGATAACTGGGAAAATGCATTCTTCCCCCCTGCTCCCCTATATTCTTTGTGCATCATTGCAGCTGAAAAATTCAACAAGAGTAAAAAAAAAATCCATTCTACTCTAAATAGAAAAGGAAATTTATGTTGAATTCTAGGCAGCATGGAGGCTACAGTATAAGATCTGCCTTATGCAACTTAGAGCTTAAAAAAACAAGGAACAGAGTAGACTGCCATTACCAAGTAATATGAAAGCAATTTCTTACTTGTTCAAAGTACATTTTAGGCATTTAATGAAGTAGGGAGGCTGAGCACTAACTCTGAAGATGCTTTGTGTGATACTGTAAGGATATTAAAATATTTATGCCACAAATATCTAAGATTGTTACATAACTAACAGGATTGGAACTAATAACATCCAGTAACACCATTTAGTTAGGCAGAGTATATTCTACTGTCTTGCTTTTAAAATAAATCCTGGTTTAGTTACTTTGCATAAAGACAGACTAACCTAACCGTACATTTTCACAAGAATTCGGTGATTGCTTTATGGTAAGGGCACAGTGCAAGTTTTCACTGTACAATTCATTGTCACTCAGGACTTGCAGCATCCTTCCTTTTCCAAGAAGCAGTCCTTGGCAGAAATAATGTTTTACTCTGTTGTTTAAAATGTCATAGGAATGATGGGAAAGGGAACTACATGTTGAAGTGGAGACAGTTCTTTAATAAGGATGATGGAAAGTAATGCATAGATACACACAACTCATTCCACTTGAACTGAAATAAATTGGGGAAGGAAGGAAAGTGACTTAACAACTGCTCTTCAGTATGCTGCTGAATTCCTTTTCTCCGAGTTGATCTAAATCCAAATTCAAGGCTGGTTTTCTTTAACTTTCTGTAATTACTGTGAGTATGGATTTGGAAGTTGCAGGTGTTAGAAGCATCAAGGTTTTGATTTGTCTTATTTCTGTAAGATTTCCATCAATCATAGATATGAATTTAATTGAGATTTGTTATCTCTGTGTACATGACTGAATGCGACTTTACTGCTGTCATTGGAATAGTTATGTAATGTTTCAACTTCAGTCGAAAATGAGGTATTTATAAAAAACACAAAGTATATAATGCTAACCATAACTTTCTAAGAAAATAATACAAAAAATGTACTTTCAGGAGTTGCATAAAAAAATAGGTTATTAGCAGATTCACAATAAAACTTTTATTGGAATTAATAATTAAAATAATACTGTAGGGTGTTTTTTTAAAAAAGATGAGGATTTTAAACTTTCCTCTAAAGAAGGGGAGGTAACTTTTAAGGATAAGGATGGCATTTGAGTTACTTTATTATTAGGCACAAGCTCTTTAATATAAGTAATTTCCGATGTTAAATTGTCTTGAAAGCCAAAGGGCTCTGCTGAATTACTTTGTTCTATGCACATTATGGCTTCACTACTATGGAGTTAAAGAACATATATTTCATAATCTTATCGAAAATCACTCATTTTTATCCTAGCCAAAGGATGGGGAAAGTCTAGATTATTCTATATTTTTCTAACATTAGTGTGTTCAAGACAGCTGACAGGTATTCAAGACAAGGATGAGTCTACCAGTAAGTATTCTGCCTTTTGAAATAATGATTCCGTTAAATAGTCACAGAAGCGCTTACAGAGTTGAGGAAGTGAGAACAAACACTGGTGCAGATTTAAGCTCAGTGGCTATAACAAAAATGATGTCTTAAGTAAAGTTGTCTGATAAAGCTGAGAAGAAAAGCCTCTAAGCAATAGTTTTGCTGATGGAACTGAAGGGTAGTGAAAATAAAAATTAGAAATAAAGACTTTAATACTCACTTCACTAAAATAGTGCAGGAAGGAGAAGGGCACTAAAATAGATTCTTTAATGAAAATACTCCAAGAAAGGATATTCTGAGGGTATGATTCCATGTGTTTGTTAGATATAGGTATAGAAACTAAAATATATTGAAACTATTTAAAAAATGAAGTACATAATATTTCTTTTCCACACTGTGCTTTACCACTGGCTCCTTTTGTTACTTTCAGTAACTAAAGAAAATCTGCTAGTTCTGAACTATAATTACATTTTTCATACAGACACTGTAGACATGCCTTTACACTTAAAATTTATAACTACACTCTTTGGGACTTCTAGTTTGTTCTTCTTCCTCCATTATTTTATTATAACTTGGGGGGAGGGGGGGGGGGAGCCGGGGGGGGGCAAGCAAAGAGAGAGGGATATCCACACTCATCTTGTGTAACTTCAAGGCCAGATTAAAAGGCCAGAAATAATTACAATTTTTCTTTAAAGCAGAATTAGGTGTGGGTCCTGTCATCCAAATAACTATACTGCTGTCAATGGAAACTTTGCTTTCTCTACTTCCTGGTAGGACTGTTTATGGTTGACACATGGTCAATTTAGTTCATTGCTATGTCTTGTTTGCTTTGTCAAAACAACTTGAGATCAGATAAGGGAATATGTCCAAATGCAGCAGTGGTGAACTTCTCCCTAATCCCTGTGGACATTTTAATCTCTGAAGCACAATGACTCCTATCTTTTCTTCATCTACTTCTATGATCCTTTCTAAGATGTACTTGATCATGTAATATTTCTGATGTCTAACATGCTTTAGTGGAATGCTTCTACAACTTCTATTTCTTGCCTGTCACCAGGAAAAACACAAATTGTAAAATGTTTCAGATAATGAAAATTGAGAGTAAACACTTCACGGTAAGACAGTGAAGCAATCAAATGGGTTTCACTAGCAATTAATCCTTGTGGGAAGTTTTAAAACATGCAATTCAATTTTTAATGCTATCCACATATAGAAAAGAAAATCCACAGAATACTGGAACATCTAACCCTAGGGCAAATCAAAATGAAATAAAGGTATAGAAATGAACAGAATACTCTTATTTTCCAGGTCAGATTTTCAGTGCAGTGCAAGTTGGCATTAGCTTAACATCTGATAAATTACGAAGTCAAAACTATGTTATTTTGTTGCAAGGATATCCTCAGCTCATGTAATTCTTTTTACAAAATAAGTAAAAGATACCATTTCCAGAACTGTGGAGAAAATATTCCAATTATCTATTTGCTTAGATTTCATCCTCTCATAGAGCTCCTTCAACATAGTTCCTTGATTTAAAAACAAAACAAAACCAGCTAACGTCAAGATAAATGGTGGTATTTCTCTTTTCAGTTGCTAGTCCTCCCTACCATAATGGCTGTGATGTGAAATCAGGCTATCTGGTATTTTCTCTTATGGCATATTTTTGCTTTTGTACCCAACCATCTATTTGTCCAGACACTTTCAGAATTCAAGTAGATGCAATCTCCATCTGTAAATTCATTTGTTCACTCTTCAGGTGGTTATTACACAAAAACCCCCACCACCTTTCTACATGAGTAAATCGATTCCTTTTTATTTTAATGCAATTTTTCATACAACTAACATATGGATCATATGTATGTGCATGTGTGGAGAAGCCTTGTAGAGCTTTCACTAAAAGCTATTTAAGATGATTTTGTTTGTTGTTGTCTTGAGAGATTATTACAGCTATGTTCAAGGTCTTCTCTTTATTCCACTAAATCACAGTCTCCCATGCATCATATTCTTGTGATTTGGTTTTGCACAACTCAAATCCTTCTGAAGTTTTGTTTTCCCAGGTTATTACCACAGGCAGCTAGCAGGGGAGCAGGTTTTATCAGCCACTGAGGTAGCTGTAAGTGGAAAAATAACACAATGACTATTTCTGTCTCTGTTTTAGAGGTTTTTCAGCATTAGGAAATTTCAGAAGGAATGGTGCCATATAGGTTGTGTTTCTGTTTTTACTGATTACTGCTTAATGATTATTACCTCCAATGTACAGACCAAAGCATACTTCAGAAGAGGCAGCAGCACTCACTGTTGCTTGTTCTCAATAAAGCTGGCACACACTTACAAGGATTACAGTGAAAACAAGAGTTTCTAATGCTTTCAAACATATGAAAGTATTCCAGTCCCTTTCTCAATGTCAATTGACTGCAAGTGAAGAAAATGACAGGCTGAGGGAATGCCAATTATAAAAATCTCTAACCTGAATTTGACAAATGTACATAGAATAGAGTTCACCTACTCTTGGAAGATTTAAAAAAAAAAAAGGAGCCATATCTGTGGGGGTAAGATAACTGTTATAATAATGCGTAGTTATATAGATCAGCCTTCAGAAGCATTCCATTGTACTCCATCTACAGTATGCTTAGGATAACATGCAGCGTATTTTTTTTACATACCAAGTGTTTCTTTCAATTTATCATTGGTTTCTCAATGTTATCTTTGCATTTGTGAGAATCACAGCTGAAGACTGATAACAGAACATGATGAAGTACTGAAAGACTGGTTGAAGTTTTTATTGTGTGTGGGGTTTTCTTCTTGTTATTTTGGGGTTTTTTATAATTGATGTTCCTGTGACATGAGACTTCCTATTTAATTTCATTTTGCCCTGAGATGACTGGGTAGTATTCTAAAAGGGTTTTCATAGCCTGTGTTTTAAGAGATAGAGGTGTTACTAGAAGCACCTACCTAAAGAAGGAATACATGCAGCACATTCATTAAAAATAAATTATATCTAAGTTAGTTAACAGTCAATACATGTGATGAATTCTTTACTGCTCTTTGTAACCAGAGTTCACAGTCTGCTGTATGTGACTTTGTATTTGGTTGAAGATTTTCCCAATAAAATCTTTCTACACTGGTTTCTGCTGTTGGTGAGTAGTTTCTGTTAGTTGTATAAGCAAAAGGTTGCAAAGCTTTTCTGTACAAGAGTGACAAAGAATAACAGTATGCCCATGAAAACAATGATACTTTGGACCAGTTTTCTGTTTTTCTTAGGGATTCATGGTAGCATTTATCATGCAATGTATGGTATTCTGCACAGTTATCTCTTTTGTTTAAGATTTTAAACCTCACAAAACCCAATTATAATTTTGTACTATTTGCTTGTCTTGTAATACACTTAGTATTACAAGTGCTTTTTAAAACCAATGACTTAGCTATGGCAAATGTATGCAGCCTGAACAGACAACGATCAATTTGTCAATTCCTTTTCATATTTAAGTTTTTAACTAAAAAAACCCAAACAAACAAACCAACCAACCAAACACTAAACCCCCCAAAAACCCAAACAACCCCCCAAAAACTGTAGTAAGATATCAGAGAGAACTACCTGAAAGAGGAACTGATCTGCTGATTGATCATCACATTCAGGTGTTTTCTTTAGTTTTTTTTCACAGTATTGCTTTAAAAACCCTTTCCATTTATTTGAACTTAATTTCAGATAACTTGGAAATTAAATCCCATTGCCCTATGCATTAAATAACATTATGCAAGTCCTGAAGTGCTCAGAAATGACTTTAGGACATAGTGTGCAATGGGGACAATGATGGAGTACTTCAGAATGCAAGGACCTCTGAAAATTGCCTGGTGAAACCCTCTGCTCAAAGCAGGGTTACCATCAAAGCTGATCCAGGTTGCTCAGGGCTGTTTACAGTCGAGTTTCAAGTATCTTCACGGGTGGATATTCCGTAGCCTGTTGAAGTAGGTGAACCACTCTTGTTGTCAATCATTTTCTTATGAGCAGGAAATTTTCATTGTTGCAGTTTCTGTCTGTCCACTGACTCTTAACCTATTACCTTTTCTCAGTTTAGAGAAGAGTCTGTCTCTGTCATTTCTATAACTCCCATTCGCTAATGGAAGACTGAAAGTAGCTGCTTCTTTTGCCAGCTCTTCTTTTCTCCAGACTAAACACAACAATGCCGTTCAGCCCCTCTTCATACCTCATATGCTTCAGTCCCCTAGTGATTTTTGTTGCCCTGCACTGAACTTGCGCTCTCTTGTCATAAGGGGATCTAAAACTGGTCTGAGTGCTCAAGATGTAGTCTTGGAAGTGCTGAATAGAGAGGGAAGAAAATTCTTGTATCAGTTTGTTATAATGTACTTAATGGGAACAGAAAACATGCAGTATCTACGGTACTGGTTACATCCAGTGCTCTGGCTTGAATTAGCAAGCGTGTTACAGCATGAAAACACAGAATATTGAACTTCACGTGAGTCCATGCTAAAGGCTTATAAAATCATTTCTGTTCCCTAAAGGATCTAAACATGTACATGAACGGTAGGTAGGTCTTGTATGTTTCTTCCCTGATCTTGTGTGTGGGCTGTAAAAGTATGGACAATCACAAGACAGCCAAGGACCTGTATTAAATTTTTCCTTTTGTTAACTGTGTATGTAAGTGGACCGTGAAAACAGGATAAAGCCCTATGTGCCCATGAATAGTATATTTTGTTTATTTTAGTTGCAGTGAGGAAAATAACTCTTGATGGCTTTCCCAGACTCTTTATAGATTGGCTCGATTTAATGATAGTTCAACATAAGTGGAAAAAAATGTGATTTCAGCTTTATAAAAGCTAATTTGGGATGAAAATACGGTTTCTGGTTCAGCATTGAAAGTGATCCTATTTACACTGAGAACTGCACAGATTTTTTGTTCTTAATGTTATCTAGACTGAAAAGTATTTCTAGCACATCACTTCTTCTATTGCTCTGCATCATGGCAGGCTTCCCTTTAATAGGTAGTTTAGTAGAAATAGGAGTGTTCCTAGAGAAAATAACTGTACAACTTCCTGTGGCAGCTTGGTCCACTGCTGTTTTTTCTCAAAGTATCTCTGACTTTCAGTAAGGTGACAATATGCTTAGAGAAAGATGCTGTCAGAACATAGGCCATTCCAAGGAAGTAGTCTTCTTTTCTATTTTGAACTCCTCTAACTTGTTCTGCCATACCATTGATAATGATCTGCTCTACTTGATTTAATAAGGAGTAATAAGTAATTTGGTGTGAAGCAATACACAGTATTTTCACCTATTTGCTACTACAGATCACCATCTCTGCCTTTAACATCCATGTATGTCTTGGGTGGATTCAGCCATGTTCTTTGTGAGTTATGACTTGGACCACACATTATCTTTTTATGAATTTTTGGGAGGCTAAAGGACTTTTGTTTTATGAGAGGTCATGCCACTAAACATCTTCACGATAAGCCACAGCCTGTTGCTTTTTTATCTAGGTCTGTGGTGATCCTTAGTGATACACTAGACTATTGAAAATTTGTTTTCTTTTAGCTTCATTGTGATTATTGTTGCTTGAAATCTTTTAACATGACTTTATTTTCCTTCATTTCTACACCAGAAGTGCTTTTTGTTCAATGTTTCAAGGGATCTGGAGCTTTCATTTGCCATTTCAAGGTTTTTTAACAAGATGATGGGGGATACTATTACAATTTTTTTGTATTTAGCAATGATGTTTTCTGGGTGAACACTGAATAAAAGCATGCAGCAAGTTAGTAATATGAGGGTTTTTTTGGCAGAGAAACCTTTGAAAGAGGGGAAAAAAAGATCCCAGCTGCAGTGGGAATATAAACAATTTATGTCCTATGTGTTGAGAATTTAAAGAGAAAGGTCAAAAACCTAGAACAAAGATCTTTTGCCATTTAACTTTTATGAGGTTTCATCATTGTAAACAGACTGATTTGGCTTTTATGATACAATTAGCAAGTGTATGAAATAAGTGCTGCTTTGGTCATCTTTGCAAATCTTTGCAAGCTGTGCAAGGCTTAGTGCTATAAATCTTTTTGTTTCTGTGTCAGATTCCACCATGATCACAATGGCTTGCGATTTTGAGAAAAGATGAAGTATAGCATATGTCCTTAGAATTAGTCTGCTCTCTCTGTCATGGGACTCAGCCTTGTCAGGAAGATGCTATGGGATACATAAATCAGGAAAGTAACCTGTATGTCTCCTGATTTGGTATGCTGGAATACAGCTGTCTCTGTGGTAATATGTTCTTTAATGCTTCGTTGAACCTGTTCTTAGAGAAATGAAAATGCATGTGTTTGACACGCTTGTGTAGTTGGTTGGTTGATCAAAATAGATTTTTCTTAGCATTTGTCTCTCACTCATCTTTTTATGGGCATCATTATCCGTTACTTAAGATTATTCTGAGAACAATGTCTGAAGCTTCTTCGCTAAACTTATTTGAATATGCCTGTATAATCTACACAGAGCAGTGTCCTTTTGGACATGTGCTAAAAAATTAATAGGACTTCAAAATTTTTTTAACAGTTGGCTCCAGCTGCTGAATTTCTTCCTGTATTAAAATCACTTAAAATCTCTTTTCAGTTCTGTTCAGAAAGCAAATTATCTATGAAGGGTAGATAAAGTAAAACTGGCAGATCTAATGTTTCTTGATGAGATGTGAGTGTATTAAAATATGCAGTTCTCTGAGGCAACATATAAAACATGCATAATCTATTATAATGAGATTCTAGAAAGTACCATTCACAGGGGCTGAAATGTTTGGAAGTGATCTAAAGGAATGTGCAGTGCAGGCCTGGCTTCAGATGGAAGCCTGACATCTGTGAAAGTAGTGTGGGAGTTATCTGTGCAGTCCAGGACAAAATATACCTGTTACTATTGACAGTATTTCTATTACAGCGTGGGAGCATTCTTCTTTTTTTTAATTAAAAAAGAAAATAAATGTTGAGCCCTGTTTTACTATATATCACAGATACACACTGTAAAATCACTGTAGTAGTTATAGTCCCTCTTCCTGTGTTTTTCTTTCCAATAGAATGTGAGAGAATTTAGGAGAGGGAAAAGTATTTTTATTATTAATATTTTGGAGGGGAGAGGAAAGCTGAAAGATGTTAACAGAATTTGTCTGGCATTAGGCAGATACTCTGACAGGACAATGAATCATTTTTAAAGTCTCTGTTTTCACAATATAAGAGCAGTATAGTTCTGTATTCTGCACACTTTAAAATCTTGAATAAGATAGAATGATGTTATAAGAGGAATAATTATTTAGCTCAGAATTGCACTATCCTTTTCAATAATACTTTTTTTCAATACATTTGAAATTGTTACATGATGATTAGTACCCTGTTGTTGCCTCGCAGTTACTACCATATTACTAGTATTTGTTAATTAATCCATTTTTTTGTAATAGTCTTCATCTCTGAGCAACTTTTAAATACTACTTAGGAAAAGGTGTTGTGTGCTGTGAACACAAAATTTCACATGCAAATTAAACAGATACCAGGATATAATTATGTCACACAGGCCAGCAGGAAGAGTTATGGCCCTGAATAAACCAGAAATTCAAGAATGCGAATGAAAGATTTGTAAATGGGACACCTAAGGCAGCTGATGATGGGCAAATGAAGGGAGATGTGTTTGAAATACCACTTGTATCTTGACTGGGGATGGCCTTCAGCTTATAATTGGTGTCACTGTGTGTCTGGATTCTTAAGACTCAAATGCCTCTGTGGGCCAACATGTTTTAGCCTTCCCTTTAGGCACACAATTAAAAACCACCGCAGAAATACAAACTGGAATACAAACTGACCAAAGCAGAAAGCTGTCTGCCTTTTTGGTTATTGTGTAATGGTTAGATTACACACCTGGGAAATCCAGGAGGTTCAAAGTCTGTTGCAGCCATCATGCAAACAGTAGGTTTAAGCAGTTAATAGGTACAAACAAGAATTATAACCTCCTATTGACGTCAGGTGAGAGAGTCAGTCAGCATGTTGCATACTCATGATTTAGTTCCAATTGATATGAACTGATGTTCACCAGGAAAAGGGTGGCAAAATACGTTATTCTAGTTTTGTTGAGTTTTCCTAATTCTTAGATATTTTACTTGTCACAGAAGGGAGAACAGATGGGTCTATTGGAAAACATGAGTGTGAGCCCACAATAATTGTTATTGTGCCTCAGACACAGATCTATTACCAGACTATATTTTAAGCTGAGTGTTACAGCTCATGTATGATCTAATTCTTTTTAGAAGAGATGTTCAGCTTGCTTTGAAGTCATGTTATATGTTGTTCTAAGTACTTTTGTATTAAATTAAACGGTAGTAATGGGTCTTATAGTTTGCCAAACCATATGCAGAGCTCACCCTTGCCCCTGAGATCACCATACTACTAAGGTTTTTGAGTAATGATCAGAAATATCTCAACAGGCAGTCATGTTTCAGAGGAGAGGAAACAGTATGTGGAACTTTATCCTCCATTGCCATTCCTTTCATTTCGTTTAGCATCTAAGAAACAAATAAAAGGAATTACAAAAGATTCTTCTGGGGCATGCAGTATCACAGATATGCTAAAACATTTGTGTAATTTGAACACTGTATAAAATACAGCTTATATACATCTTATCTATATCTTATAGATGCCATTAATTAGTATTAATAATAAAACTATGAATAAATTTCTTCTAAACTTGTATTCTTTCTTCTTTATAATGTAATTGTGGAAGGTTGAAGGTGCAGGGTTTGGGAGTGCTGAATATTATTTTTTGCCATTTCAGATATTATTTCTCTCATCTCACGTATATGCATAGATTTACTGTTGTAGTGAATCTGCCTTTGTTTTGTTGTTTTTTTAAATGGGCATGAAGGCATTTATAGCATTATTAAGAAAAGCATACATGCAAAATCTACAAAGATTCTGCCTATAAAGAGAAAACACATTACATTATGTCAAGCTTGATAGCTGCCCTCTAAGTCCAATTTGGGTTGAATAAGAAACTGGATACACAGTTTTATTTGAGCTTTTGAATTTCTCTACCAGTGAAGCAGTCACTGCCTCCGTTGTAGGTAAGTGCTAGTTGTACTGTTCAAGTATTTGGGTTCTCAGTGGATACATTGTGAGACTCAAAGATGCTAGCATCAATGCTTGTCATACTTTTGGCACGATATTGCTGGCATTTTCTATGAATACTGTTGAAGTCACTTTCCGATTTGAAATGATACTTAACTTTTAAATGACAGCATATAATTAATATAAAGGAATATTATCTGCTTTCTTTATAATACAGCCATCGTATCAGTGTTAGAACCAGCAGAAAAAAATCACTTATTTGATAGCATGCCCATCATTCTCTCTTTTCTCCCTTTTTTTGTCTACGTACTTGCTTGTGATGTGCTGCTGTTGCAAAACCAAACTTTTGTTATTTTAAAAGATAACCACAAACTGTAACCAGAGAAATAAGTAGAATAGCAATTACTGTGGGAGATTAGTAAATGGCAGCACTTAAAGGAGAAAGAGATGTAAATATATCAAAATAATAAAAAAAACCCAACCAACTTTTTGTTGCATGAGTCTCAAGGTATCTGTGGCCACAGTTTGTGTTGATGAAGTGCCTTTTGTCATTCTTAAACACGGTCCTACTGTAAGCAATCAATATCTTGGTGGCGGGGGCTTATTTCTTTGCCCCAAACTGCAAGATTGACTATCTGCATCAGTAATATTTTTAGAAATAATTAATCAAGGTTGTACAGGCACCTTGATGTCTGTAATAATATTAACACATTTTGAGCCTCCCCTCTCATCCCGATCACAGTTAATCTTACTTTAGTCTTTTACAACTTGGAAAGAATTAATATATCGAGGCAAATGAAGCAAGAACTGGATATGTTGATATGTCCTCAAATTCATAAAAACTGTTTAGCATCTCTTAATGACAACCAGAAAGTCCCTGTGCAACACAGGCATGTTTTTTGCAGATCTAGATGGACAAAGCCGTACAGTTTGCTGAAGTCTGTTGTTGCATGAGGCAGCACTTTGCTGTAAAGCAGATGCTGTTCCCAGTTAAAAGAAGTAGCAAAGTCCTCTTAATGGATATCCCTCCTGTTTCTTAGGACAGTTCTTGCTCCGTCCTCTTCCTTGTCCATTGTTTCCCAGAATCTAGAAGAAAGGAAAAGCCTGGGTTTTTCTGAATTACTGTTGGAGGACAGAGGGGACTGCTTTTTGCTGGATGGCATTAGGAAAGGATGATCTGGATCCTAGAAAAGGATGAAGGTAACAAAGCTGCTTGGAGAACATGTTGGGAGCAGTCTTGCAAGGTCTGGGAGGGAATAAGAGTATTTTTTTCACTGAAATGGGGGAGGAGGAGGAGGTGTTAGAAAAGAGATCAATAGGAAGGCTGTGGAAGAGAGAAGTGTAGACCACTAAACCAATCATAATCATCTGAAGTTTCTCGTATTCTGAGAATACATACTCTGAGCCTGATGGACTCTTATTTAATAGAAGCTCATTGGAACTCCTTTGTGCCTCTGTCCCCTATCTACCATCCACCATTATTGCCTGAAATTCCATACTGTCCAAGCCTCCTCACTCATGGAATATCATTAACTGCCCCAACTCATACCCTATACTAACTGTTGACATTCTTCAGGTACTTTTGAATTTTACATAATTGCTTAGGCTCCCTGAGCCCTTATTACACAACTGATATCTCTTTTATTTTGAAGGAGACGTTCTGTCATTCATTTGCAACCTCCGCTTCTTGCAGATCCTAGAAGGAGTAAATAGAATTTGCTACAACTAAAACTAACCACATCATGTGACCTTTTCTGTTTCCACTGAAAGAATTTTTTATAGACTTTCAATGACTCACAAAATTTGTTGAGTAACAGGAGCAAAAGTATAGTATTGTTTCTGAAAACCTTTCTTGGAAATATGCATCCGTTTTCTTCTGGTCACAAAAAAGTGATTTTAGCTTCCTTTTTATAATTTTAGAGATGAGAAGGTCCACCAAAACCTTCACCAGAATGTAAATCGGTGTAATTTGTCATTCAATGGTATTTCAATTTGTGTTTTATTTCTGAAATGGTGTAACTAATTTCAGCTTTATGAAGAGTAAGCTGATACACAGTTGCATTCACTAGATGGACCCGTATGATCCCCACTTTCTTTCCAGCTTCCAGTTATCTCATCCCCACCACTAATACAACAACAAAAATAACCGAAAAGGTCAAACGGCCTAGGCTGCCTTTACCAGGCAGATATAGAATTACAGGTAATGACCTATTAATTATTTTCAGCTCAAAGGAAGTAGTTACATAACAATATACACTTTTACTTAGATTTCAATTGAGAGTTAAGACTTTGCATTAACTGCAGTGATGTTAGACCAAATCTGTAAAGGATGACAAGTATTTACTATTTTTTGGAATATACTTTTGGAATGCTCATCTGAAGTATAAGGAAAGAAACAGGTATAGCTTGGATGAAGATAAAATACTTCAAGGCACAGTAAATTATAACAGTGTCTTTTCTCTTCGCAGAATAGAGAGTAACACTTCACAATAAGCATAATAAGAGTATCATTAACTCCCCTGTGAAAAGTCAGACTAAAGTAAAAAGACAACTTTCAAGAGGAAAGCAGATCAGTTGCAAATCAGGGTAAAAGCACACCACTATGTCACAGTGCAGCTGACCATTCTGTACCTTTTTCAGAAGAAAAATAAAATCCATATTCTTGTTTACCAGCTTTTTTTCAAAACCATGAAAATTATTGTAAATTAGTATGAAGATGACAACAGAGAAAATGAATGTTCTCAAATGGAAGTTTGGAGGCAATTTAAGCTATTAAGAAAAACACCAGAATTCTTTCTGTGTGATTATACAAGCGTTCTAGACAACTTTTATTTGTTCTTGTTTTAGAATTGTGTTTCTAAAGTTGATTTATGTCTTAAACTGGTTGCTGATGCTAGGAAGAGTGATTCATAGCCTGAGAGGCTTAGGAAGCTTTGGTGCAGCTGTTTTTAAGGTTGATTGTTGTGGATTGTTAAACTCCTTTTTTGGAATAGTCTTAGACTGGTATATCTGTTTTATTTATTTTGCCTGGATTAATTAAATGTGTATTGGAACAAGATGGGATGATTTCACATCAGGATGGATTCATCATTTCTATCATTCTGTGATATTTTAAAATTATATTTTAAAAAGCGTTCAACAGCAAAAGTTCTTGTACTTACCATTTTCTACAGAAAGAAAAGGAATTCTAAAAAGTCTTTTACCTACAACAGGGTATTTCTTTGGCTTTATAGATGCTCTGTATTATTGGTAGTTCACTGTAGAACTCCCTTGCGACTTCAAAACTTTGGTCTTTCTGTGGAAGTTACAGAGATTATGATTTAATTATAAGCTGTGAGACAGCGTATTATTTTGAGAGGAAACTGCATGGCAATGTAAAGGCATCAAAGATAATTACATGGTAATTTTTGTTATAAATCTGGTACGTTCACATGATAACTTCTATCTTGCCATATGCATCTTGACATGAATGTCAATGCTACTTCAATATAAACCAGAACAGATGCGTCTGATAAACTGGAAGGGCATTATCTTACAATAAAATAACATAGGGGAGAGATGGGCTAAGTTCTTGTATCAGCTCTCCAGGTTCCAGATGGTTCAGGCCTTAGAGGCTTTGTAGTTCCTGCAGGGTTTAAATTTTCAGGGTAAGAGACCCTGTAATTTCGTAGGAGTTGTGGAGGAAGAGGGTGTCCAGTTCAGTGATCCTCTTCAGGCAGGACTGTAGATCCATGGGTTGGGTTGTTGTTAAGTGGGTTTCTGCCAGCTGGAACAGATCTTACACTGAGGGAAAGAAGCTAAATTCTGTGTGGATGAGGGAATTAGTAATTGAAGGGAGTACTCCCCCCCATACGCTTCAGATTAGCCATTTTACTGTTTCTTATGCTCTAGTGTCAAAATCTTATGAGGGCAAACTGCTGCAAATGCTGTGTTTTTATTTTTGATTTCTGCAGCAAGCAGCAATGAAAATTCTGACAGCTTAATCAGCCAGTATTATGCAAATGTGTGGAAAATTACAGTAGTTGATGTTTGAAGAGGGTTGTCAGCAGTGAAAGTGTTTATAATGTTTGATAAAGTTATGGCTTTTTTTGCAAACAAGTAAAAATAAAGCATGCATCACCACAATTTTGAATACATTTATGTTTTGGATTCCTAGTGAAATTCAAATTCAAATAAATCAGTTTTGTCTAACCAGTGCAACTAGATGGCCAGTGTTTAGTGCTAGTTTAATATGTTTTTGTATTCATTTGTTCAGTCTTTTCAATTGTCATTAAAACAATTAAAAAAATGAAAGAAAATGAAGGAGAAAAAATGCTGGCAAAAGGCAGAGATAATCATCACTACCCACATATCTTCAACACAACGGTTACTTTGTAAGACATGAGGCGGTGTCAGAATTGTTAGCTTCGTGCAGAAAAATGGACAACAGAACCTTGTGTTGGCAGTTTGGATTACTGCTGGCATAGTCTGATGGAGTGGGCAGCAAAAGACATTGGTGCAAGTCTGAGTTGGACAAAAGGGCTAGCTATTGTATCTTCACTCACTGGGAAATTTCTTCCTGGTATATTGGTATTGGAAGGAAAGTAACAGTATCTTAGGAGATGCTGTGATCTGTGAAGTCGAATGCAGATTGTTTACTGATGCACTGTACTATCTTGTTCTTCATGTTGATCTCAGCATGGCTGAGAATGTAATAATTCTAGCTTGTACAGCAGCCTCATCTTGATGAGGGGTTTATTATGCTGAGACTTGTACAGGTATTTGCTCTGAAAGACACAGAAGCATATGAGGAAGGTGGGGATGGTGCCTTAGGAAGCACATTAACTTTGTGGGGTCCGACCCTTGCTCAAGGGGTAGTGCATTCACATGGAAGACAGCAGAAAATACGGACCTACTTATCTGCCTTTAGAGAGGGATGTATAGTTGTGATGACTTCACTGTGTTGTATTTTTAGTCATTCTTATTTTTGATAGGTACCAGCTAAATGTCCCTGAAATATCAGAACAAGTGAGCTTTAACCAAGATTTAGAAATATTCCTTCCAGTCAAAGGACAACCATTGTGGGTTTAAGTATTACAAATGAAATGCATTAGAATAAGCTATAGTTATCTAAGGGTTATAAAATTCAATGCAAAACCTGGAAAGTAAGAAGCAGTGAATGGGAAATAGTTGCAGTATATCCATCATGGGGTGTTAAAAACAAAAATAGCCTCTCTTTGTGTTGATGAGTATATCAGAACTGTTGCTGATTTCATTGTGAAAAGTGAAAGAATATTAAGGTTTTCATACTGAAAAACATTTGTAGTTCACTTTAGAACATATGCTTGTGCGCACAAAAATGCAGGCTGACAGTGTAACAGGGATCCAGTACTGTGGCTCAGAACTGTTAAACATAGCTTCATTATTTCAATAGTTCTCCACCCTGTTGATTAGACTTCTTTTTTGGCAGCTCTGAAAAAACAGTAGTTCATGGATTCTTTAATTGAATTTCAGCCCAGAAGTCTGTATGGTGTAATCCAATGAACTTCGATTTTTCATTACTCTAAAATTGGAAGCTGAAAAGTAGTAACACACAGAATTGTATGTCACAGTGTCTAAAATCTACCCTTACTTGCAGGTAGATTTTCTTTCTAGTATTGTAGGGTAACTGCATTGTTTTGAAATAGACAAAAATACTTTTTTGGTAATGAGAATAAAAGCAAGTATACCATGTTCTGTACTGCTTTGGGTAGCCTTTTTTGGTACTACACAATTGCTTTAGCTAACTAACAGCTCCATTAGTTTTGCAGTGCTGACATATATCAACAAAAATGGATGCAGACAGTCAATTATTTGAATTATGTTCAGAGAGATTCTCATCTCTGTTTTATGACAGAAGAAACTTTAATGGGGAAGAACTATTCATATGCCAATTACTACTAAGGAGAGCTGCTGAGAAGAAGGGGCAATTTAAGTCAGGGTTGCGGTGGTGAGGTTTGATTGGTATCTTACATTACTGTCAGTATTCTTATGTATTAAAACATTACATTAGGGGAAAAAAAGGGCATTGAGTTCAGCCTATACATTTGAATGTAGTCCTGAAAACAGTGTAAAAAATTTAGAAAATAATGATGCTGCTTTTAAGTGGGAGAAGAAAAATTGTGCGTAGAGAGCTTACAAGGTTTTTTCTGTGGTTCCTGTTTAAATTTTCAGCTATGCCCTTTTTAAAAATTAGTACCTTGTATAGCAAACACCGTACAGTGAATGGAAATACATTTTTCTGCTTTCTGGAGTAACCAATGTGTATTCACTACCACGGCATGGCTAAGCATTTGCTGCTGTCTCTATATAAATAGACTTAGGATTGATGAAATCAGGTAGACTGCCTGCCCCTGTTCAGGAGTAAGGGAAATCCATATACTTTCTGGATCTTGCCTTGCCAGACTACTTACTGACATTTGTGGTGTAGTTTCATGTTGTGAACACATTCCATTTCCCCTACTCTTATATAGTCGATAATTTTAATAAAACATAAAATAAATTCACATGTAAAAATTTTCTGAACTTACAAGCTTTTTTTAAGGTGAGCACATGCTTGATTTACCATGAGATAGTGGGACTCCCTCTTCTATATCACCAAGGTAAGCGCTAAGTATGTTCATAACTAAATTAGTTCCATATTTTCAGTCTTTTGCGTTTGATGTCTGGAAGTTAACATGGCTATATGTGTTTGGGAGAATAAATGAAAAACTTTGAACACAGTCATACCAAATGCTTCATCTAAACTTTCAAGTAGAAAACCCCAAGAGTATCCTTTCTGTATTAATGATAAAATATATTCCAAGATAAGTGAGTTTTGGATGGTATTAAATAAAATGAGTCTAACACTCATATAATGCCTTTTAATACCAACTTTTATAATACTTATTTTCATGACTTGAAAGCCTTCATTCTTTTCATCAGAATGTTCCAGTTTCACTTTTTTTTGTGTGTGTATGTATGAATGCATATTATGGTTTTGGCTTACTGAATGGAAGGAAAAAAGCTGTGTTTCTTGGGGTGGAAGTGGGAAGAGCTGCAATAATATTCAAACAATATTCTTCTTTATCTATTTTTTTTTATTGAAATGAGAAAATAACTGCTCTGTGAATATGCATGTCTCCTGCTACTGCACAGCTGTAATGAAAATTCAATAGACAGATTTTTTTTCCCTGAACTGTACATGCATAAGGAACTTCTGTCAGAGAGATCAATTAAATCATAATTGATGGTACCATATCTCTAAATAGGAAGTGCCTTTATTTTTAAAAAAAGTCAAAAACCAAAGCCTTTCATTTGCATAAAAATATGACCTACAGCTGTAATACACTTCAAAGATAATTATGTGAAGGGAAAAGAAAGAACCCTTATAAAATTAAGGGTTTATTTGCCTTATTCTTGGAATAAAAAGTATTCTAAAACGTATGTTTCTTATATGCAGTTTGCATGAATAAGTACTTTCAATTATTAAAAATGATTCCTGGCTCCACAGTTATGTACTGCTCAAACTGACTGTCAAATATTTGACATCCATATTATTCCCCCTGTTTGAGTGCAACTGCAGAGATTATTATGGAAAAATACATGCATTCAGAAATTCAGGGTTTTCATTGGAATTTCATATTAGCATTTTAAAATAGTATTGCTAACATTATCAAAGCACATTTTAAAGAAAAGTAAAGGTAAAATAACATAGCTTCTTCTGGTGACCAACGTCCTTGTTTGAGGATGATGAAAATTGTTTTTCCAGATCATACTGAAGGACAGAATTTTAAAGCTCTCAGGTGATCTTTAGCTTATTCCAAAATAAAGTCAATAGCTGTTCTGGCTTCTTTCCTGATTTTCATGATGTGCATTATAATCAACTACTAAAGAGCAAGCTGAATCAGTATTTTGATTAAGGAGATTGTTCTAATAATAAATTAATAGTTTTTTCTATTAAGCAAAAATAACAACCAAAGAACTTTTAAAGCTTTTTTTTCCTATGAGCCCTATCTTTCCAAATACCAAATTTCACAGATTTCATTAATTTTACTGCAGGATGAGGATAACTGAATTCTATGGCAGCTGAGTTATCTAATAGTGCCCTTAAAGAACAGAAAGGTCTAGCTGGAAGTCACTGAAAAAACTTCTGTAATGAGGAGAATAGGGTAGGCTTATAAAATGAAGACCTCTATTTAACAAAACCAAAAGCAACAAGAAAGCCCCAACAAAATCTCTGATTGAAATGAATAGAGATGCACACTAGGACACAAACTGGAAGTATTGTGTATGTTACCCTCTTTCTCTGTTATTCATAGCTGATCACCTCTTGGTATTTAAAAAATATCTTAACAGAGTAAAGCAGGCTTTACGAAAACTATTGGCAACAATAGGATGGATTTAGGGGCATGCTATTAATGATCATCTCCACTCATTCTCTCATTATCAAGAACCTTTAACAAGTTATCTACAAGCAAGATATTTTTCTCTGTTTTACACTGTCTTGTGCAATATTGCTTCCAAATTTGACAAATCAGTCCTTTGCAAAAAAATGTCTGTGCTGTTCTGCCAACTGTTTGGCTTATCACAAATGACTTGATATTAGATAGGGGAGCCCTTACTTATGTCTTAAGCATATGCTTATGCTTATGCTTAGGATGGAATGCCATTCTTGTGAACTTTATGCCAAGCAGTGTTGGCTGACTTCAAGATGCTTCTCTTTGCCCATTCCACCAAGTCTTCAGCTGTTATCTCAGCCCTTGCACTCCTCACATGCGAGGGACTGCCTAGAGTGGCTCTTCTGCCAAACCTAACTGCTTCTTGTTTGGGATGGGAAGCTGAGACCATGAGGTATCACCCTAGCCTGGCTTGTCCTAGTTCTTTTTCCCCTGGGAAGTAGTAAAGGCTATTTTGTTAACCTTACTTAACAACAATCGATGAAATTAAAATGAACTGTCACCTAACAGAAATGCGAATGTAATATGTTTTGGTCAGTTCCCTGTCCTTGCTGATCAAGATACCCACAAAGAGCTCTCTACCATATAAGGTTGCCTTCTGTTTATCTCTGATTTTCTTTTTATTTCATCTTCTGGGAGTATTGATGCCTCCTGATTCTTTACAGACTCTACCAGACTTCCGTCAGTGATTTAAGATGATGCTTATGACTTAAACCCGAAAAAATGCATTAAATATTTCTGGCAGTCAGGGCAATGGGACGTTGGGTAAAAAATCCCAACAAACTATTCTTCAGAAAAATAGATTCTAAAGATAGAATATAGAGATAATCTTATTTCACCTTAGTAATTAGGCCTTGTAAGCAATTAATCAAATCACTTTGCTGTGTAATACAATTACTGCTGTAATTTGTAGTCATTACAATTTGTGCTGAGGTATAATTGTATAATTCATTTTATGCAGGTTATTGACAGAGAAGGTCTTAACAACTTTAGCATGGAGACTTACTTTGGGTTTACTACAGTGTAATTTGCGGATGATTAGCACAATAGGCTTAATAGCTTGTTGTGTCTACCTGTCATAGAATCATTTATGTTTGGGTCATGCACAAAAAAGGAAAAAAAAATCAAAAAAAAAAAGAGATTAAAGGTAGAGACATTACTACCTGATGCATTGTTCCCCTTATAGTCCATTAGGTTCTGTTGTGTCAGCACGTTTTGTTTCATGTACAGACTTAATTCCCTGGTCAGCAGTATTTTTATAACAGGTTGCTTGAAGACAGTAGGTGGCTTTTCTACACACAATTAGTTATTTCAATTAACAATTTAATATTTTGGCAAAGTCTTCTGCATCTGATTAATGCTTACTAAATCAATTGTGATTTGATAGAAATAGATTTATGTCAACTTTCACATCTAAAATTGAGCATAGTAACTGTTGGTACAAGTTTAGGAGCTGTTGTTGCAGGAAAGGAAGGCACCCTTACTTTGTCCTCTCTGCTTTCTTTGTGACTTTCCTGCTAGCTGACATCTGCCATATAATAAAATATAATGAGTAAGTCATATTCCAATTGTGTGGTTTTTTTCTAATTCTTCTAAGTTTATATCCTGAATGTTATTCATGGTGGGTTTTAGGAGTGGTGTTTGGGGTTTTTTTGCCATTGCTGTCCCTCTATACCATTTTACAAATGATTATTTTTACACTTATGCGAGCTCCTTCACAAATAACAGTGATATTTTTCCTCACCTAGTGTCTCTCTTTTAATTTAAAAAGAATGATAAAACAAACAAACAAACAAAAATTATTGTATTTTTGAATGCAGTCAGTGTTCTACGTATTACAACATGCAGGCTAAATAGACATCACTTCAGATTTACTTGGGTGATTTGTATAAAAAGTTCCTGTTGAAAAAAAGTGAGGGGATGATTCTGAAAATCTGTCATGTCTTGTGGAACTGATATCTTGGCAGGTTTTGGCATGTAGTCTATTTAGTCCTCACTGGTAAACATACTTCACTTGGTTCAGACAAGTTTAGTTATATGATATGCCTATAAACTGTATTTGAAAGATGCTTTTTTGCTAAAGTCTTACTTGAGTGTTGGCTACTTTTGTTTTCTTATGCAATCTGACAGTTTATAATTTTAAAATGTTTTGCAAGTGTAAATAATTACTTCCAGAAGCTTATGCATAAGCTGGTCTTGGACTATTTTTTTTTTTCAGCCAGATTAAGATTTTGAAGTTTGAGATATCCCTGAGTTATTCAGATGTTTCTGAAATTTGCCATCATTGCAAAACAACTGCCTTCATAGTTAGCCTTGATTTATTTAAAAAAAAGTCAGATACATATACCTGGCTTCCTACATAGCCTAAAATTAATTTAAAGTTTCAAATGTTAGAAAGGCAAGAAAATAAGTGAGTTGTGTGCATGTTACCATGTTACCATTTGCTTACAACTATAATATAAATAAAATGTAACTTACATTTATTCATAAGTTGAAAGTGTTCAGTGATAATGATATTGTGAGTTTATCTCTTCTTGATTAAAACCTTGGAATTCCCTTTCCTAACATTCCTCATGAGAAGCTGTCTTATGAGTTTGAAAAAGAGACCTTATAATTATGGAAAATCAATGGAGTAGGAAAAGGGAGAAAATTGTTATTAGAAACTACCAGAATGGGTTAAGAATCATAAGCCTTAGAAAAGGAAGATCTGATACGAATGAGCTGGTATGTGATGAGTATTTGATGGAAGTTGCCATTGTTGCATAATTGAAAGAGTGGCTGCTTATCACCTCAAGGACGTTATGCAAACAGAATTTGTTGGCTGAGAGGAAATATAACAGCCAGCAGTTGCAAGGGATTGCACAAAGTTTTCTGTTACAAGCAAGCGAGCAAAGCCGAGTCAGTGGCCATCAGCATTCTGTCTTGGAAAAAAAATTCTATGCACAGTCCATTCTGTTGCAGTAGCAAAGTATTATTCTTTGTCTGTCCTGTCAGAGCAGTGCAGAGATGATGCTATTGGGAAAGGTACTGGAAGAGGTGGGAGTTCGGTGAAAACTGTGATGGCAAAATCACAGTAAATTACTGGCACGCAAGGCAGGACCATTTGCATTTGCCATCAGGAGTGTTTCTACACATGTTGCCTCCCTGCTGAAACCAAATCCTGTTGTTAATGTGCACACAAGTGAATATGGACAGTGATTTCAGTCAGTATATCTGTTATTTTCTAGTTCAAGTAGTTGCTGTAACCTGGCTGTTACTTATCATGAGGATGAGATTGCAATGTGAAGTAGGGTTTACATAAGATGACATGGCAGAAGATTTGCCAGAAGGCCAGATACCTTGATTTTCCACAGACATTCTTCCAAAACTTCATTTCGTCTTTGTTCTGATTCTAGTGGGTGCTCACAGGGAGCAAAGCAGCGGATGAGTATCTTCCAGAGGTAATTGTGCAAGTAAAACGTTATCAGCTGCAGCTGCTTGTCTCTGCCCTCTTTTGGGGGATTATACTGTCATGCAGCAGCAATCTGCTGATTAAGCAGCACATGCAAATCCTATCTCATGTGTCTTGGGCAGAATCAGGCTGAACAGTTTAAATAGTCACTTTTTGCCTGAAGTAAATTAGTGAGCTTTGAATTGCAACATACTAGAGTAGATCAAAAGGGATAATAACTTCCTTTTACTGATGTAGTTGAAGCCTTGATATAGTCAATGGGCGTATTTGGCCAATCCTTACAACATCCACTTTACCCAGTTCGAGATCCCAAAGGGAAATACATTCTCTTTGCTTCCGTGCGTGGCTGCAGCATGTGTGATTGTGCTCGTTTGAAGTCAAATATTCAGTTCATTTGAAATGGCCAGGATAAATGAATTATATCAGCTACATGCAGAGTTTTATCATGTATTCTTTTCTGATATATTCTCATAACAATTTGAAAGGATGCTTTCCCCATTTGGTGTGATGCATTAAAACATGTTTCATCTCAGGAATTCTAGTTCTCTTGTTGTCAGTGTCACCTTCACGTAAATACAAATAAATCTAGCTACGTATAGCACAGATTAGTCCTTAAAGGATATATAACTTCTCATATATCCAAAAGAAAAACTAGTAACGTGGTTTTGCCTGAATAGCTGCCTCAGGGGAGCTATATACCATTTACATAACATCCTAATGCCTTGCTTTTATTAGGTAATAAATCACATAAATTTGACCACCTTAAGCCTTGAAAAATATTCCTAATTGAGAGCTCTAACAAGAAATATTAAATAAAATAAATTAAAAAAAAAGCAAACTAGATGCAAGATTTTATCAACATGCTGACCCAAGATGTACGGATCTCTAGACAGTATTTATCATGGCTTTATGATTGCCATTTTGGTGGTACTCGAGTGCCTTACTGACTGTAATGTAGGTGTCATTATTGTACTATTTCACTCTTCAAATAGAAATGAAATATGTAGATAAAGTAACTTGAGTAAGGACTTCTGTATTTGCAGTTGTGTAAGCTGTTGAACATGTCTTCCAGTTGCTGGCTACTGTCCTTTTCCTTCCACTACTCTTTCTCCTGATGACTATAACCTATTTTAAAGTTTCCTTCTGTGCCCTTCTCTCTCTGCCCCTACCTGTCAAGATACTGTAAAGAGACCCAATGCACCTCCTAGAACCCTTGAACAGTGACCTTGGCTTATCTGAGCTCTTTGGTTATATTGGAATATTGAAAGAATAAGTTCAGATTGCCCCAGGTAAAAATATTGAAGGTTAAATACATTCAAATCCTAAACATTTTTAAGTAGTTTATGTATTTCTTTTTTGACTGTATCTTTATTTCTGAGCATGGCTTTTCATAAACAATGACTATTAAGTGTAAGATGGAAGAGTTGAGGTGGGGCAGGGGTTGTCTGGTAAAAGAACTGGCTTGTAAGCTACTGTGACTACATTTCTTTGTAATAAATGTAAACTGAGATTATATGTGCCCAGTAAGGGGAAGGGAGGCAGAAAGAAAGCTTTTCACATTTGACCTAAGCAGCAGTATCTAGGAAATTTATATTCATGATTATGAAAAACATTTCCTGATTAAGCTGATGCTACATGGAAACAATAATTATTTTTTCCACACTTCCTGTCATTGTTGCAGATTTCTTAAATTAACCATTCTGAATTAGTATGTTTGCAGACATACTAATAATTTCCAAATAGCATCTCCTGACAGTGTTTCTTTTTTACTTAAATTTCTTACTGTTTGCATGTGACCTCTTTGTTAACCTACTTCTGTTCTGAAAAAAAATATTTTAAAAAGTTATCATAAAGACACACAACAAAATAAAGTTATTCTTTTCCTTCATACAAACTTTATACTCAGAACGCAGAATCCAGATTGTAGTGCCTCAGAAATTCTTGGGGGAAAAAAAAAGGCAAATGTTGCTATGGTTACAGAGCCATTTCCATTTGCTTTTCTTTTCTGCCTTAGTAATGAAAGTGGAAAGAGGGATTTTTATTCCAATGATTTGTATGATGCTTTGCAGAGGAGATTCATCTCCCCCTAAATACTTCTCAAACATTTTTTTAACTAGAATATTTTGGGTTTTGGTCTTTTCTGAAGTTGTTTATCCCTGTTCTCATAATAAAGTTGATTAAACACAAATGTAATCTTAAAAAGCTGTAGTGAAATGGTGAGTTTCACTCACAATTTAACTTGGATGAAGGATAGATTCAATTTTCATCCTTCCTCAGTCTAATACCCCTCAGGTCTAAAATACTCAGGTTGCCCTGAGTTACCTTAGTTTATTGAGTTACCTTAGTCTCAGGAGTGACTGGCACTAATAACTTTTTTTTTATATATATATTAAAGCACAAGATATTCTGCAGATTTCTTAAGCGCATGTGGAACAGATAAAGGATTTCTCTGGGATGCCCAGTTTTACCTCACTAGGTTGTTGGGGGTTTTATTTGCACTTCTGTGTGCAACTTCCAGTTTACTCTCCTTCCACTAACACAAACCTCTGTGAACCCAGAAAAAAAGCCTACGATGCTTTGCTTATCAAAGATACTTTCATGGGCTGATAAGTAATTTCTAGTATGGCTGAATTTAAATGTTTGTGAAAACTCTTCTGATTTTCTTATCAACAAAGCATGGTCATCAGCTCTTCCTGAGGATGAAAATATCTTTGGAAGAAGCTGCTGCCAGGGTAATGAAACTGAAATGTTCTCCTGAGGACAATAAGCAATGTATTTTAAGGTAGCAATGATATGGCATAAATGTACTCTCTAAGGACAGAATAACTGATGCATTTCCCTGGGGGTCATTACAATTCTGCTGCAGAAAGCTTACTGTGAAATGACAATGCAAGTAAAAGCTGCTTGTCATGGAAACACACATGAGATTGTGTAGAGTTTGTTTGGGTTTTTTTCCCCAAAAAAACTCATTTGGGAATGCGAATAGGCTTCCATTTTACAAAACCTGAAGACCTAGACTACTTTACACAGCCCCATAGGAAGAGATTTTTTATTGGCTGTCCTGATAGCGTATACATTTCATGTGGGCATGTCAGCATGGCTATCATTAATGTTTTCTGATACTTTTTTTAGTAACACATAGTTCTCACTAGCTCATAACTTTGTCAAGCAGCTCTGTAAATTCTTCCATTCTGAATGGCTTTTCTAGATTTTTATAAACATGCAGATATATTCCCTTTAATGTTTTGCCTTATTTTATTATTTCAGCCAAAGTAGTTGCAAATGTCTCTAAGAGTTAATCTAAGGAAGTAGTATAATGCTGTTTTGTTGGGTTTTTTTTTAGTTTGGATTTTATTTTCCTTTCATTCTCTTTAGCCTTTGCTTTTTGGAAATCACACTTTGGTGCAGAAACTTAATTAGATGGCCCTTAGCACTACTATGCTTTTGCTGACCCTATGAAAACCTACCCATGTTTTCTAAATTGCAAGACCAAGAATTTCAGTTAATTCTTGGAAAGATACATTGTTATTGTAGGCAAGCCCTTCACAACTTTTTTTTTGCCTGAGCAGACTGGATATTGTCTGTTCTCACACAGCATCTACATGTCCAGACTCTTAATGAACTATCTCTTCAGACTAACTGAGCATGCACCGACTGCCACAGCTTTGGAAAGTGAAAGAACTGGAAATATGCCATCCTGGAGTGCAACAGCTGCTCCATGATGCTTAGAGCTGGAAGGAGAGGTGCAGGGAAAGGGCTTTTGGATAGAACTGGGAGCTTGTGGTCTTGGTAATCCCCTGTTAACACAGTGGAAAAAAATAACGGGTTGAAATGAACATGGTTAATAGGGCATGGTCTGTGTGTAAGGGACATAAGCCTAAAAAAGCAACAGCTAGTGTGACCTTGGTCTGGGAACATTAGTTTTAGAGCTGGAACAACAGAAAAGCACATGAGGCAGTGCCTGATGGATATAAAGCTTGCATAGATTGCTTAGATTTCATGGCATTTGCTGACACAACAGAAGTGGTGAAATAAGAGGTCCTTCTGTGATGTGTAGACATAGCTCAAGACTTTTCAGCAGCATAGGAAACAAATAACATTTTTTTTTTGCACTGGCAGTTGACTGGACTCTTGAGAAATGGGGTGGAATGGAAGAGAGTAACTGCAGAAATATTAGAAATAGAAGTTAAAGGTTGAAAATTCAAGAGGACTGCAGATATGAAGGTGAGTAAAAGCTGAGAGGAGCCTGAAATTTCAGGAGGGGGAAATGGGGGGACCCAGGAGACTTTCAGACTGCAGTTGACAGAATGAAGATTAAGAAGGGCAGAATGAAGATCAGGAAAGAACACAGTAGAAAGAATCAAGTTTCAGAAACAGGAAAAAGAATTTATCCACATTATCATCTGGAGCAGGGGTCCTCAAACTACGGCCCACAGGCTGGACACGGCCCCCCAGGGTCCTCAATCCAGCCCCTGGTATTTACAGACCCCTCCCGCACCCCCCCACCCCCCTGCCGGGGTTTTGGAGGGAAACCAAGCAGCCGCAGATGACTGCCTGCCACTTCATCCGTGCCGCCCCCCTGTTTAAAAAGTTTGAGGACCCCTGATCTGGAATCTGGATTTAGAGCTGGACAATAGCAGACACAATAGTCACTAAACTGACTGCCAGTGTTGCCTGTGCCAGAGAGATGGTGACCTCTTTTACTGCTGCTGGACAGAAAGAGTTGCGTTATTAGCAATATGTCTAGCTGTGCTTATATAGTTATGTAATTTACAAGTTCCTTAAAGCTGTTCAAATTTTAAAGTAACCAAAGATGGGTTAATGCATAATAGAGCACAGACAATATACATTGCCTAGTGTTTATACTGACTGAAGCCTCAAAAGCAAAGAAATGGACATCAGAGTCCTGATAAACAACTGCAGACCTAAATACTTTATTGAAAAACCCTTATGATATGCTTAAAAAAAAACAAACCACCAACCTTTCCCATTTTTCTCCAAACATAATATTATGGATGCTTTAAATAATAAATGTTTCTGATTCTTACCACGTTACAAGGTGACTCTGCCAAAGAATTTGAACTCTTATGGCCAATGTTATGAACTAAGCTTCACATTCTAAAGATTTTAAGTAACAAGTGCTTAAAGCTTCTTTGAAAGAAACAGTAACTTATGCAAGTTTAATTTTTGTATTTCTGTGAAATTTTTCTTCAAATATTTGATTGAAGTTTTGAGAGGTCTCTTGATTTCATGAGAAGTGAAACATTTAAGATTGACTTAAAATCTAAAGAAATACATGGTGAGTTGCTTCAGATGACTTAAACATGGGATAGGGAAAGATTTTATGTATTTGCATATTTTATGGCTGGATATAAAAAGCATTTTTTCAAATAAATGCTAGTTCTTCTGAGTTTTCTACCCATTTATCTGTAAAAAGATCAAACAGAGTATGCAATTTCCAGAACACTCTGATTTTCTAAGCTGCACTAAAAATATTTCAGTTCTGGCTGTCCAATGTAAGTTACTGGAGAATGTTCTGTGTTTTAATTGGTCTCTACTGGTTTTATGCTCAAAGGACAGTTACTTTAAGATAGCTAACAAAACTCTTCGAAGAGGAATAGTAGTCAATATCTAAAAGCGGTTTATTAAAGGAAAATGTTATCTTCTTTGTCTATCTCAGTTTGAAGTTTTACATATTTTTCAATGTTAGTCACTGATTTTTTTTTTTTTAAGTACTAACACTGCTCTGTCTGTAATTTTATTTCCTTTGTTGTTTTCTATAACTGAGTTCAATACTGACTGACTGACATTTAGATTGAAATATTTTGGCATTTCTAAAAATAGAAAGAGTTTCCACCTACACCAATGCCTGAACTTCTCAGAATTGTAAGAGTAGCGCCTATGCTGTTATTGCTGTGCATTGGATGCATCAGCAAAGTTAAAGGAAGAACATTTAATGCCTTGAAATAGCTTTCATTTAAAACTTTGCAAGCTGGTAATAGATGTGTCCTACTAAGAACAGGCTACCACTGTCCAAATATGCAATTTTATTAAGTATAGATAGTTTTCCAAGTGATTCTTCATCTCAGGACTTGATGTTTATATCTGCAGATACCTAAATTTGCCATGAGTTTGAGCATATTATGGCTGTAGTTGTCCTTTATGTTATATCTCATATCCACTGACATAGAAAGCTTAACAGATACGAATTTTTAGATGTCCACAGCCATCTAAATAAATAAATAAATAAAACCAAAAGGTGATTACTGATGCTTATTCTTACTAAAACCAAAGGGTGATTATTGATCCTTACTAAAAAAAAAATTAAAAAGTGATTATTGATTGCTTTTTTCTATATTGGATTCAAATTCAACCCACGATACATATTTAGAGCAGACTGTTTGCATGTTACATTTTTAACAAGTAAAAATAAAGCGGGGTGGGGGTGGGGGTGGGGGTGGCGAAGGAGTCTGCAGAGCTTCACATTTTGCTGGCAGGTGGAAGCTCGTTAAAAGCGCACATGCTTGAGGAGGTAGTATATACATTCTCTACTGCTATTGAGACAATTCTCACCGAAATATTCCTGTTTCATCTGTCTGATAAATGGTGATCTTCGAAAAGAATGTGGTTCTTCTCTAGGCAGCTGTGCAATTCACTGCTTCATGCTTCCTTTCTCTGTATGCTATAAAGATGAAGTCTATTGCCTTAGACATTTACAAATCAAATCTTTTCATATGTCACTAACTGCTTTTAGAGAAAAGCACAGATGTAAAATCCCTGTTTGTCTCTGCAGAGAGGCTAGCAAATAGGCTACTGACAGCAAGGCTCGCCACTGTTTAATCAGAATCTATACTCAAAAGCATTACTACAGTACTTTCCAGGGGAAGTGCATTGCTTAGAATAGCTTTTCTTTCGAATGCTGGGAAACAACACGACACTTAAAATAATGTACAAGAGACAAAACTGTAGAATGTCTAACTTTTTGTTTGAAGTCCTGCACTTCAAAGCAAAAAATATCACTCCATCCCCCTTTCCTCTCCATACAGCTTCATAAGAATTCTGATTGCTGCAGCTGGGACGTGGGTTTCTAGCTGCACTGAAGAAATGTGTGGAATCTGGGGACGGAGGGGGTGGTGGTGTTAGGGTCTTGTTTGGTGTTTGGGGGTGGGGGTGTGCTTTTTATGGGAACACAGGCATTTCTTTTTACTGCACGCTGGTAGGACTGCAAACTATACATTTGGGGAAGGACTGTAGGCTTTGAAAAGTCTGCTGGAAGGGGGAGGGCAATACCAGTGCCTGAATTTCAGTTGTTTTTTCAGTCATTGCTGCTGGACATACACTTGCATCAAGCTGTAACACACTTTAATAGTTTGGAGTTTTTAAATTAAAAGTAAAGGGCAGCAATTCTGCTGCTCTCTTGCTGTTTCTCATTCTGAAAGCAGGTAAACAGACTGAATACTGTTTTATTTTCTGGTCTTATATTGTAATGCTTCACAACATGAATCCACTAGCAGAACACTTAAAACTAATGCAAAAATGTCAATTTTATTTTAGTTTAATATAATTCAGAGGGATAGAGCTTCAATCTTATGCAATACATATGGTGATTTTATTTTTACCTTCTGTTGTAATGGACAAATTATACCAACGGTTTGAGGCTTTTTAACTGAGAAGGATGTCAATCCAGTAATTGGTCAAAATTGAGACAAAAACTAATTTTTGAGCCTTTCAGCAGATCTGGAATTGCTTTCAAGAACTGACCTGTAGCATTATATTTTTGAGCTAGAAAGATATGAGGTGGTATAAAAATGTCAGTTTATAAAGTTCTTTCATCCATGAAAGCACAGCATGTTAAAATTGCAAGCGATGGAGTGGGCTTTTTTTATCACGTAGCAGGAAACATTCTGAGTGACTTCAGCATGGTTTTCCTCTTGTCAACAAGATAATTTGAAGAAAAATAGTTGTACTTCCAAAATAATAGTGTCTGCTGTCATAGAATTGCTGAATACTTGGTTCTGCTACAAGGATTTTTATGAGAGAGAAGCAAGACTAATTTACAAACATCAAGAACTGGGACGTGATAAACCTGGCTATGCTTGGATGTTTAGAGAATCCGCACTGTCAGTTTAGCTCTAAATGTGCTGTGGCAGTGAGGAACACTTGCCAAACCTCACTGCAGCCAAAGTCCACTTTATTCTAAAAAGCTTTCTTGGGTTTTTTGAGAGGGACAAAGGTTATGAGGTCTCACTTGATGTAGTGTATATCTCCATCATCTAGGTATTCAAAACATATGAGTTGAGGCTTTTAAAATCCTTTAAAGCTACTCAGTTTCACAGATATAAAGTGTACACTTAAATTTCTTTCATGTTGTATTTCAGTTTGGGAGTTCCACAGCATACAATAGATGTGGAAAGAAAGAATGAAGAAGCAGCAGTAGAGATTAAAAAAGCTTTAAAGTTAATTAAAAAAAAAATAAAACAAAAATTGCATGCATGCATGCATCCATCCATCCATTACATTGCCTATGGGCATTTTTAAAATCCTGAAAGTAGGTATCCAACAACTTTTTGATAACTGTTTGCCTATAAATATACTTTGCCATTCAGTACTTAAGTTTTTGCACTGATGCAAAATGTTACAAATTCCTAATTGTCCGTATCATGGCTAAAGACCTACACAAGTTTTGTTACAGACATTTTCATAAGCTTCTATAACTCTGTCAGCATAGCTTTTAGTTATTTGTCTTCCTTTGTATTCTAATTAAAGTATTGAAATAGCAACAAAGGCTAATAATGTATGCCTCTAGCTCTGCTTTCATCATGGCATTTATTTCTCCCTTCACTTAAGAAATATACATTGTTATGGCCTCCTGAATACCTTTGTGAAAGCATGCTATTACAGCTCTGTCTTGCATATTTTTTGGCATCTGCATGTGGACTTTATTGTTATTGTTAAACTAGTAATATCCTAAGCCATCTCCCAATGTGTTCCCTATCAACATACTGTCCTGATGCAAAGACTAGATGACATTTACACCGTAAAGCTGGAGCTGGTTTAATTTGTTGCTTCTTCAGCAAAAAAATGTTCTGGTTTTTTTTACATGAGGACATGCTGTTCTTGTCTCTAGCAAAAGATGGAATACTGTTAACTGTGCTGCCTATAAGTAAGACTCAAGTTCTGTAACTGGGAAGCTAAGAACAGTGTAATTATGACCTCTGAATTGGATGTTATGTTTATTTGAACACATATGTATCTTAGCTACTGAGTTACAAATCAGTACTAATTTAAACAAGTCAAGGCCTGTCTCTTTGACTTGAAACAGCTGTTACAGGCAGAAATCAAATATATGGAGACACCTGACAAAAATTCAGATGCTGGCAAACTGTAGTAGGTGCTTTCAAACACCAAGTTCTTCTACCAGTATTTTTGCTTTGACTTTTATCAGTGTAAAGGTATTACATGATTCCCTCTGAAAATAAAGATATCTAAGAAAGATGAAATAAGAGAAAAATCTATAAGCTGAATCTATTATTTGCCTTTGGCCTAAGAGAATAGTTCATGGCTGCAGTGGTTTAATGAGCCACTCTGTGGGGGCACTTGACTTTGACTGCATTCATAATGAAATAGTTGCACTCTCTCCAGTCACAAATAGCATTTTTTTAGTAAGACACAAAGGTAATGGATTTAACTTTTGATTCTGCAAGAAGAACTTGAGAACACTCAGAACTGAAAACTTCAGCATGCACAAAGCAAATCTGCTTGGACAGAATTAAGTTAATGTCAAAGTAGACTACGGCTTAAGACTTACGTGCATGGCTGTTTCAGGGTTCAGTGATCTTTGTCTTCACTGCATACTTCTCTGTTCAGAAAATAATTACTTTCACTAGTAAAGAGGCAATATTGAAAATACAACTGCTGTAAAGTAACTGAGGTAGTGTTAAAAAGTGAGGGAGATATTGTTTGGAGGGGTTACGCCCATGTAAAACTGGAGCTAGAAGAATTGCTGCAAGACATCTATGCAGATATATTATTTTTTTTCTTCCTTACTCACTTTCTGGATTTCTGCTAAGTGAAGTTTTCTAAGGGAAAAGACAGAAATAACCACTAAATCAGACCTAAGATCTTGCCTCTCTCACCCCTTAATGAATGCCGTAAGAACCAGCCTGCTAGGTCTCTCATTATCAGGAATTCATGATGGACCTGAAATAAGTTTCCTTCTGAAGCTTTGTCTGAAACTGACCTTTTCTTAAAACCTTTCAATAAATTGTCACTTTCTGATGAAACTAATCTTGGAAAAAAAATCTGGTTAACTATAATAGCAAGGATTTCCCTATAACTTTCATTTTAGACATAAGTGTATGGTTATATTTATGTATCTATGATTGCACACTCACAAACTCGCAACCCTTACAGCACTACTGATGAACTGTTATTTTTCTGGAACCTTAGTTTTATTTTCAGTAATAGGCTTTTTTTTTTTCCTGATCTTTTTGTTTAACTGAAAAGCTCTGGGAGCTATAGATGCAGGCATAATTAAAGCCTAGTGCTGGTATTTTAAACTTCTCAGTGGGCCACCTATGTTTTGGGAGCAAATGTGCAAAAATTTCCATCTCTTTTCATCCAGTCTAATAACAGAGGAGCAGTTTCATGGCTGTGTTTATCCTTTCACCTTCTGTTCGCTGTAGTATGTTGCATGTAGCCTTTCTTGCTTTATACTTACTTGAACAGGTACTTGGCAGACCTGTGGGCTGCTTTGTGGTTTTGTCCCATGGCAGGAAACAGAACCTGAGCCCAGATTACTCCCCACGAGAAGAGGCGGGAGAAGGCAGAAAAGAGTTCATCTAGTCATGTCTACTATGGTCCTTTCAGGGATGACACTAGAGATGTGCATTTGATATACCATCCTTTCCTCAAGACCATACTGAATTAAGACACATCCTGAAATTATCTTTCTTAGCCTACTGGCTAAAGGCTACCTGTAAAGCATCCTTAAGCGTGTGTATATATATATATATGTGTGTGTGTATGTGTTACGGGCATGTAAAGCTTTGCTATACTTCCATTATTCAGATGTACTTTGTCAGTTTGTTGAACTGTTTGATATGTAAGAATAAACAGTCAATTTGCATTCTTAACCCTAGCTCACACACAGCATTAGAAAAATCGCATTTTCTTGGTTTACTTAAAAAAATATTTAAACAAGGTATCTTCATCTTTCCATCTAATTAGTTCCAGAAGTTATGACAAAAGTCTTCACACAAGTCCCGTGTCAGAAATAGAAATAATCTTTTTCATAGGCCAGATGTGTGTTTATGTATAGTATTTGGTTGAGCAATTCCTAGCACAACAGAAGTAAGAAATGAGTAAATTATATCTGGATGCCTGTTACTAGCAGTTGGAACAAAATACTGAAAAATTAAACAGCAGCTGCACTGCCAATGTGTTTATACTCTCACACTTGCACCAAGCTTTACACAGTTGAAGCCCATGGCACAACCGAGCTCTTTTCCATTTCCTGTTTCTTTAAAGTTAAGGAGTTTATTCTGATTGAGTAAACAAAAGAACATGCTCTAGACATTCTTCCTATCTTTAAACACCACCTTTTGCCACTGTCATCTGACATCCAGATCTCTGTGACAGCTGTGACCTCCCAGGGTTCAGCCTTAGCTACACACTGAACTTCCTTGGGAGTAGGGGAAAAGCAGCAGCTATACCACCAGCTCACAGCAGTAACGTCCCCTTGGTTTCAGGCTCCATGTTACACAGCCTGTATAATTCACCACAGGAAAGTAAAATACACCAAGAAAACACACATAAATACCTGAAAGATTTAACATTTGTAAAAGTATAATTGCAGGATAGATGACATTGCATATACCTATGAGCATCACTAAAATAAACATAGTCTCCTCAGGACCCTGGCAATACATCATATTTGTAACTCATAGTTCAGGAGGAATTTCTGCATAATTGTTCCAAACACAGGGACGAAAAGGGTTTCCTGGGTTATCAAACCCAGTGCTTCTTTGCTGTAGGCAACTGTATCACATAAACCCTCCATAAAGTGGTACGTTTCATGTTAAATTAATGAATTTTGCACTTACTCACCCTCCTCAGAGGTAATTCTACTTCCTCACTTGTCTAATAGTTAAGAAGCAGTTTCCAATCTGAATTTCTTCCAGGACATGTTATTCATATTCATACCTGTTCTTTCCTAAAACCAAAACCAAACAAATCAACAAACCACCTTCTCATTTCGTGTTTCCTCATGACATTTATTGTGTATGCCATAGGTTATGCAATAGACTGATTCATTGTGAGGTTTCAATTTCCATTTAATTTTATTCCAATGTGGTCCCTTTTTTCCAAACAGAAAATTAAATGTAATGACAACACTTCCTCCTGGACATAGCAGGCCTGGATATGAATCATACCTTACTAGATATGTTGATTCATGAACACTCCTTAGATTACTTATTTTATGAGTGGCTTTAAAGTAGGACATAAATGACTGTGGATGCCTAAAGATACTAAACCGGAATGAGACAATATTTCAAGAGTTTCTTATTTTGATTATTGTAAGGCTGAGTTGGTCGTCCTCAGATCAGGGAACAATTTACAGACTCTAACTGTCCATAAAATTCGTAATTTAAGGAGTATCTGAAATTTATTTTTCTAGATTTTGAATCTGACTAATCCAACACAAGTCAAGATTACTTCATTTCAACATTAATTTTGTTGATTCAAATAGCACATAATTCTTCAGCTACTACAAATACTGACAGCATCTAGATGGTTGATTTTAAACACATCTTCCTCTGCACTCACTCACAAAAAACAACCCCAATATGCTGTATTATCTTGTAACTCTTGCTTCAGTGTCCTACTTCTTGAAACAAGATGTTTTTAGGTGACTTGGGAAATACTCAGACCACTCTTGAGGAAAGCTGGTAGGTATTTCAAACATCACCTTTTAGTATTCACCATTATCACTGTGAAGAGTACACAGCTACGTCACACCATGGAGAATTATGTTTGACTACACTGGGACTATAAAAGAAAAAAACTATGAATACTTTATTAATTCATTTTCTTTTCAAAAGTGCATAGTTAGGCCTCTCAGAATGTATTTCTCAAGAGTAGCAATTTATGATTGCAATAAGTTAAACGAATGCAGAGATTTGAAACATAAAAATTACACTGTTTATTATATTTTGTAGTGCTATTTGTGCACAGTAAAAAGGGAGTGAAATCAGTAATCCACTGCATACAGAGCACTTGACTCAACAGTGCCAAGCTGGGAAAGACTCACAGCACTGGAATTTGAAGACCATCAGGTGGAAAGGGCTGCTGTTGTCCTTGTGGATATGATCCTGAAGAGGTGCCTGTTGTTGCACCAATTCTTTGGAGAGGACTTGTATCATATTTTTAATGCCTTTCTTTTGACGAGCATTTGATTTCTTAGAACGCAGACACAGAATAAATTCATGTACTAATGGCTCATCAAATCAATATTTCAACTACTTTTACAGTAATGTAGAACAACAACTGTGATTGCAATTCGATTATTTGCTGGGAAGATCTCATTTTCAGGTATTCATCACTTCGTTCCCTTCATAGTCTAACTTGAAATGCAGTTTTGACCATTAATTCTCTCTAGGTGTGATGGGTCAGCTTTGGCTAATGGCCAGACTCCCACGCAGCTGCTTGTTCCCTTTCTCCACAGCAGGAGCAGCGGTGGAAACAGGAAGAACACAGACAAGAAAGCTTGTAGGTCAAGACAAAGACAAGGAGATTGCTTACAGTTACTGTTGCAGGCAACACAGACTTGGGGAAAACAAACAACCTATTGTAAATTAAAATACGTTCACTTAGTAAGAAACACAAAGACAAATATTAAAACACCTTTCTTCCCGCCCCACTGCCCCTTCCTCAGACTCAAGTTCAATCCTTCACCCCCAACTCCTCTACCACCACCACCACCTCCTGATCAGTATGCACAGGTCTCTGCTGCTCCTATCTTCTCACCTTTTTCCTTGGCTCCAGCATGGATTCTCCACAGACTGTTGTTCCTTTGGGAAATACCCACCGATCCAACAAAAGGTCCTCCACAGGCTGCAGCAGGGGTTTCTGCTCCCGCATCATGGAGTACTTCCTCCTCCCTTCTCTAACCTTGGGGATCCCTCTGCTGCTTCTCACTCTTTCATTCCCTCTTCTCTCTCTTCCTCTCTGGTATTTTCCGCCTTTCTGTAAGTATGCTTTCACAGAGCACCACCAGCTTTGCTGACGTGCTCAGCTCATCCTGGTTTAGGTCCATTGCAGAGTCAACTGTCCTTGCCACAGGGCAACCCTGACCTCCTCCCACAGACACCCTCCTGCAGCACCACCCGCCAGCCCCCGCTAACAAAACCTTGCCACACACCCCAGTACAATAGCTAAGGCTTATGTTCATGTATGCTCTTTATTTAGTATTGTTATTTTAAATTGACAAACCTGGAGTTACAGTTCTATCAGTCTTTGTTATCAGCTTGTCAGTTGCTTAATAAATACGTTCCATCATCTCTGTGGGAGTTTTAGTCATTTAGGTAGTAATTCCTGTTTCATAGGTATGTTCTGCACTAGGTGCCAAATATAATCATCTGTAATATTACTGGTGATAAATTTTAAGTTTTCGTGTCCGTACATTTGTGTGTAATTTTATTACGTAGGAAGTACCTGAATTTAAACTAACATCTCAAATCTACGTGGGCCATCTTTCTCTTGCAACTTCTTAATGTTGGTGCACTTCAGATATGTGAAGCATTACAAAGCAAGAAATAACATACTGTTAGAGTGGTCATGTCTATTACCACCAGTAATTATGGTCATTACAACAGCAATCCAGTCTTCATCCCTAGCTGTCAACAGAGTTCGTTATGATACTCAGAAGGGAAGCCCAGAGGAAATGTTGGAGACCTCTTTTCTGATAAAGTTTAACTGTTACACAGTTTAACTAATAAAACTGTTTCATCCATGCTTTGGGGGTGATTAGGGCCATCTCCAACTGCACTAGAACGAATATTCTCCATGTTCTTTTATCCCAGCTGTTTAATGTATCCATCAAAATACTTATGCCATAAGGGCCTTCAGATACGCTGGTACATGGGAAGCCCTTCCTTAAATAAAGAGTATTTTTACCCTAATTTGTTTGTGAAGTGTCCTGTGATCGTGGTGGTGTAGTAGAAGTGAATTTAAAATTATTTTTCCATATAAACTTTAGAAATTCATGAAGTTTTTCTACAGACTGTCAGCCAGCTGCAAATTACTTTGCAGTTGTCTATCTACACTTACAGATTGGCCTTCAGGGAGGGAATAGAGGCAAAGTGAAAAGATGGCATTAATGAAAGCTAGACAAGCTTTTCCACATCTTGTATTAGATACTTAATCTACCCGGTCTCTGCCAGATCTTTTCCCCCAGTAAGTGCCTATGATGAAAGCTTTTGTATCCACTGTGCTTTAGACTAGGTGCTGTAAGTCTGTGAAAAGGAACAATAATTATACCTGATATTCTAAAGTCATTTTAGTGAGACTGTGTATAATTTTTGTATAAATAAAATAACACATTTGCAACTCTTTCTATAACTTTCAAGTGCTCTTTGCAGAATGGTTAGAGTAACATACTCACAAGTTACTTTTTTGGTTTCTGACCATTGGTTAAAAAACCTAAACACCATAATCCTAGTGATTTCCAAGCGGTGCAGGAAAAAAAAATGGGGAAAAGATAAAAAAAATGTTTGGAAATATAATAGGATGCTTTTGAAACACAGCCAGTTTAAATAAAAAAATCACAATAGGCAATATTCCCAAATAATAATAATAATAAACCCCCAAAACCAACAAACACTCTCCAGATCTTGAGAACTAGGAAACCTGAGAGAAGCGTGCAGAATCATCCCTCCCAGCCCAGTCCTTCGGCGTATTTGATACAGTTCTATTGCTGTCTCTGCCAGTGAGTGCTTACTGCTCTCCCGTGACTAGATTCCAGATGTATTTATTTCAGAAGAGATCATAAAATGCTGGTATAGATGACATTTCATCTTTCATGGATTTTTTTTGTAATCAGAGATAAGCGAAGGTTAATTAGATTTAATACAGTGTTGTTGGGTTATTAAAGAGCACAGTGATTACCAACTGGCACAGTGTGCATAACCCAACTTTTACATTCTTCTGGTCTGTTCAGTAAGTAATGAGATTTCTAGAACAGCAACATTTGCTGCAAAGACATTGGGCTGGGACTCACGAGACTTGAAATTTATTCCTCACTCTACTGCTGACCTGCTGTGTGACTTCTATAAAAATCACTTCAACTCATTCCTTTTCATTGCCACCCTTTGCTGTAACTTCTTTCTACAGGTAGTGACCTCCTAAGGCAGTAAAGAAACTTCATAATTGGAAGCTGAGCTTTTTAACCTCCTCAGTGTAAACACTACCACCACTCTCCTGCTATAACAATCTGCATCAGTTCTGTTAAAAGTATGATCTGTAAGTAGTATAATACAATTAAAATGCCTTCACCTTTTTATCAATAGCAAAATTCAGTGCAACAAACTGACACTATGAAATTACAGTGAAGTGGCTTATTGTAAAGTAAGTTTGATGGAGGTGTTCCAGTTGCCCAGTCAATAGCTACCATCAAGCCCTTACCACTTATTGGAACCCTTATGGGAATTCTCAGCACAGGAAACAAGGAATTTCACAAGCAGAATGAAGTAACAAACCAAGTATGGTTCTTCTTGGACAAGACTGCAATCTTCTCTGTGTCTTATTCATGCATGTGCTCCCACCCCCCCTACCCCCTTTTCTGGGGAGCTGGGAGAGGGGGAGAAAGACTCTCAGAGTAAAAGGTAATGGTAATCTCCTGGTAAAAGGATATGTAGGCTTTATTAAAGGTTTGTTAATATCTGCTGTGATCAAATAGTTCTGTATTAACAATAATTAAAGCTCTCATTCTGCCTTTCCTTTTCTTAACAATGATGGTTGCAACAACTTTGCCGTCCTCTAAGTCAGAAAAAGTAGAAAATGCAGAGAATGGCAGTAAGAAAAAAAGATGTGAAATGATGAATTGCATTCAGCACCAAAAATAATTAGAGAGAAGAGTAAGAATGGCTGTTAAAGAAATCATATCATGAAAGATAAGAAATCTCACAGAACATCAGTCATTCTTATTCTGCATATTTGCTGGCACAGTAAAGGCAATAAAACAAAACATACGCTTTCCTTTGTGTAGCACACAAAAGCAAGATCTGAGGAAAAATAACAGCAGAGCACTAGACGGTAGTCAGCTAAAATAAAATAGATTCCAGTGCTGCAATTTGCAGTATCCTGCAGTGTTTGCAGAAGTTTTTTCCTCAAGCATTACTAATGTTAGAACTTCAGACAGCTTCCTCGAGTCTTTGTGGAACATATTGTATTAATTCCTACAGTGTTAAAATGATGTTTTGGCCTGACAATAGTATGCAAAACTCCCGGAAAGGCTGTGTTTAAAACACAAAAAGCTACAAGCGATTCTTTCGAAATTGCTTCCTCCTGTTTTAAGATATACTGCACTTTCAGACATTGCCACATAATATTCACTATAGTATGCACATAAGAAATGCAGAATCTTAAGGTCTACTTCTGGAGTAGGTTAAAGCAAATGAGTAGTACAAAATGAATCTCTAACCTGCTATATGGTTCCCCAGCTTCATCCTATGCCTACCTCCTTGCTACACAGAGAGACTGTTTGCTTAAATAAATAATAACAATGAAACTAATCATCATCTTGGCATATGGTAGCACTTCCATGGTGGAATCAAATCACTTTAGCCAGATGATTGATCACTGTCTGGGTGGCAACAGGAGTTTGTCACAAGGATCCCTGCATCAACACTTTCAGATGAATCAGGTAAGACTTCCCAAACCACTGCCCTGTAAAGCAGGGCTTCATCGCATGTGACAGTGACTGAAGACAAATGCCATAACTGTGAATGTCCTTCCTCCCTCCTCCTTAACCTGAGCTTTTCTGCTGAGCACAATGTCACATGGTATGGGATATTCCTTTGGTCAGGTGGGATTAGCTGTCCTGGCTGTGTCACCACCTCCCAGCTTCTTCTGCACCCCTAACCTTGCTAGCCTTTACAAGTTCAGAGTTTTTAAAACAAGTCTCGATAGACAATATTAATTTTGAATCATTTGATCTAAGCCTGAGATTTAAAGTTATCTCCTTTAACCAATCTTTTTCAGATTTTAAAGGGAAGAAGACTTCACTGTACAGTAGTTAGTTCTGCAGCTATGGGTGGGATTGATCAGTATCTGCAACTATGACCAGAACTTGAAACTGCTAAATTAATATTTTCCATCTGAGGTTTTCAGAAGGGGAAAGCATAGATCCTGTCAATTTCCATCTTGAAAGTTCCATCTCTACAGTTTATCCTATTCTTTGATGTATAAAAATTGAGGTGCATCCAGAATGAGTACTTACATGTGAAACCATGGCAATTAGTTCTTTATGAAAGCAAAAAACTGAGTAAAATTTCAAGAAGAACAAGCTCTTCTGTCTCAAAGATACTGTCCCAGAACACCCTCCTTCCAGAAGGATGTTCAAGAATACTGGGAAACACTTAACAACAAAGGGAATATTTATTGGAAAAATATAACAGTGGTCCTCAGAGCACTCAATTTTTGGTCAAGAGGGTTAATCAATCAAATAGGAAAACAAAATTTTTAAGTGGCAGGTCTAGAAAAAATGGAAAGTAGTTTGAATTTGTATTCTGAAGAAGAACTAAAATAGAGCAAGAGAAGAAAACAGCTGTTTCAAGAATAGAAATGCTAAATTTATTAATGAAAGAGGAGACAATATGATTAAGTTGTTTAATGTACTGTGTAAAGCACCAGAACAGCTGGCATAATATATTTAACCAGGAAGGCTAAGAAAGCCATGAGCCCAGGCTGGAGTAAGTTCCTAAATGGGTTATCACCCCATTCTTTGATTGAGATTGATCTCAAATTATTTTGGGTTTTTTTTTTTGTTTGTTTGTTTCCCTTGATGCTCAATCCTGGCAAAACTGCATTGCAATACAGAAGTACCTCAATAACAAAAATGCTAGTTCTAGTCAACACTGACTTCTAGCTGACTGTATCATACTGTGTGTGTTCTTCACATCCAGCTGTACAGCCCAAGCCAAGTTAATGAGGCCTGCTCAACCCAACAGGTACCAAAGCATTTAATTATTTTACTATACTCTTACACAGTTGATCTCAGCAAAGGCTCCTTCAAAATGCAAAACAGAGCAGAAATACTAAAACTTTACATAGGCAAGGGAATGTAAGCTTTATTCTAGGAGAGAAAAAAATTTCTGTCACAGTGAACTCCAATAACAGAGATAAGGAATGTAGGGAGATAGCCATATGCTTTCCATCAAATTTTACAGGACTTTCTCAACTGTAATTTTTTCCCTTTCAATATGTCTTGAATTTGGTTGCTTTCAATCATCCTCAGAGCAACAAAAAAGCTAGCAATATTGTCTATTATTATATATATAGTCTGCTACTTACCCTCAAACCAGCTGTAGTGGGTAAAGGAGGAAAGGGAGCCCTTGCTATTCTCATTACCTAGACAGACTCTGCAAGTCAGTACCAGTGGCAGGAGGCTAGGTAGAATTAAGGGCAGCCAGTTAGTAGTAAAAAGTCATGGAAGCCTTTTATTCATGTAAGCATGTATATGTATACACATACCTACAGACAGACAACATATAGTGGGAGAAACGCCCAGCAGCACCGCATCAGAAAGAAAACCGGATGAACTTTAACACACACACACACAAGAACAATTTCTGTTCTCACAGCCACAGCACATTCATACAATCAATAAGAGTTGAATTTGGATCACTGAGTATTGAAAGTGATCCATGTATGCCTTAAGGAATATATCACTGAGGAACAGTAGACTGCTTGTGACATAAGCCAATAACTGGTCCTCTCAAGAGAAAATGCTGTAGAGAACAAATGTCATTTCTCTGCAGGGAGTAAATGAGCAAAAGTCTGCTCACTGGGACTCTCTCTTTTTCTTCCACACTGAAGAATTTAGTTCACTGGAAACACTGTCTCCCTCTACATTACATATGCTTCAGTGAAAGCAGGAGAGTCTTACTGTTCCGCCTTAAGGACAGAATAACCTTAAAGTTACTGCAGATGGAGTTATGCCTTAAAAGGCCTTGTAAAAAGTGTTAACGATCAAACATGACAACAAACTGCATCATTCACGGAGAGCAGATAAATAAATTACTCAACAGTGAAGTGATGAACTCGCAGACAATATATAAATCCAACACTTTTTCCACACTCACACAATGTGCTACACCACAAAGTGATTCATGGGAATCTTTTGGAAGTGTAGTTATGGTAGTTCTTGGCTTCTTCCATCCCCAACAGAGGTTTACCAATACAGAGTACTGTCCTCTCTCTATTGACTATAGACAAAATCTAAAACTAAAACCAACTTGTGTGACTATTGTTACATACACTGAAATAATCAGTTTTATTCTGTGTTTACAATTACCCCCAAGCATAAAAGAAATGGTGGGGTATATAGTCAGTTACACACTGCTTGCCAGTCTCAGCTATTTACTATGCTAAATTATACAGTCTAAGTGCAAAAACAAAGTTGCCAGAAATGAGGGAATTTATAAATTGGTAAAGCAGAAAGAGTGGGAGGGAAAACCTAACACTGTTAGAAGCGATGGACACCCTTCTTCAAAAGGGTAATTCTATGTGTTACTCAACAGGTGAGTAATTCAACATTTCAGTAATTTTAATATAATTTAGCAGACACTACCCTGCAACAGCTATTGTCATGCAAACTACTACTGTTTCACTGGTGTCATATTGATTGGTGTTTGTAGGATGAGTCCTAATTTCTAAAAGAATCACAAATTGCGAAAGAAACATTTGATGTACTTTCACTTGGATTGTAAATGGAGTAAGTTACTTTTATACTGTTCCTTACTTTTTCTTAATGTGTAAACTTCCTCTGTAACTAGTTATCTGAAGATTTTAATTTAGAAGTTAATCTTCTAAAAATAATATTAATTAATATAGTTTTCCTTGTATTCCCCTATTACCTTCTGTCCTTTTAGTTCCAGGTTTTCAGTTGTAAAGGCCTTCAGGTCTACTGCAGGCTTCCTAGCGGAGAAACAAAATTGTGCCAGCTTGCTGAGCAACCTCAGTAATGTTCATTCACTCAGAACTTTTCCATCTGTCTGTCCACCCATCCAAAGAACCAGATGCTCCGAAACAAGCCTTACCTACCTTGCCTGATGTATCAATATCTGAAATATGCCGTTCCCAACCCTACAAGCAAAGGCAACAACTGACCTACCTTGAGCCCTCAGTTGTTTAGTTGGTCCAGCACAGTGTTTTCTTTACAAGTCAACTGTTCCTGCTGCTGAAGCTACAAAGAAACCTGCAAAAGGTTTTTATACGATTCCCACCCCCATCCCCTGAAAAAGAAAGCACTAACTAGAAGCACTGTAACAAAAACTAATAGAAAGCAACCATTTCACCAAGGAAGAAGTTAAAAGAATACGCATATTTCATCAGAATGAGAAGTTAAAAGTTTTTATGCATAACTACAGATCAGCTGCCTCCATTGGTTTCCCACTGATAGGCATTTAGACAGCTCAGTTATTTTATTATTGAAATTACATAATGAGGTAATTATATACATTCCTTTCCAAACCTGATATATTCCACTGACATAGGCTGCAGAAATATTCTTGCCAAGAACTTAATGATTAAATGTGAACGTGCTTCAACAGATATGAAGAAATGTCCCTGGTTTTTTTACACATCCATGCAGCTGTTTTTTTAGTTCAGCACAAAGATTAATACATAGGATCTGAATGAGCAGCTAATCATTTTCCAAAACATTTGGCTAGTAACCTGAAATTTCTTCTGAAAATACCTTCAAATCAAGTCTCCTTTTGTAAAAAAGAAAATGTGTGCATGATTTATAACAATTTTTGTCAAAAACTTAACTATGTTTGATTATCATAAGCCACTGCAACTTTTTTCTCTTATACTCCCTTGACTGAACAATTACTTTGGATTAGAAGCTTTGGCAAAAATATTGGTTAAGCCATGTTCTTAGAAACAAAAGGAAGATGTATATGAATCTCATGGAAGCAGGCAAAAATTATTTCTGACTTACATCTAACAGACAGATACTGCTGTATTTTAAAGCATTGGAAGAGAGATGTTCATTACACGATCAGGTAAAAGCAGTCCAGTGATTACTCCTGCAAAGTTAAGCGTCTTCAGCCATACTTACTACTAAGTATTAAGAATGTTGTAGAATCAGTTTAAAAGCGAATACCACTAAAGAGTGGAAAGTTACTGAAAATTGGTATTTTATAAAGGAATTTTGTTGAAAATGCTTTACTTTTACTTCCGTTGAAGTGCTTTAGTGTGAAGCACAATTCAGTTTTTAATAAAAATAGTAATAATACAGCTACAAGTCACGTAAGCCAATGAACTGTGTTAACAAGTAACACTTGGAAAAGGTGCTTATGCATTTTAGTAGCTTAATTTCTTGTTTTTAAGATAAACATTCCATCACTTAAGCATCAAAGCTTCTGCCTTGGGCAACTATTCACTGCTGGAACATCTGTGGAAGCTGAAGTTACTGCCTCCCAACTGTTTGTTACCATTACTCTTTTGCCAAAAATTGCCAGCCCCATAGAATATGATGCTGCTCAGCCAGCAGAATGATACAAGGATTCCTTCATCTGTTTCAGTATAAAGTTAGTTAACTTAAATCCAACTGTTCATGCACGTTGGTGAATCAAAAGAAATGGCAGACTTTTTTTCTAAAGACTAAAAGTTCAGTGTTCAACGTTACATACATTTTTGCAAATTTGGTAAGAATCCTATTTGAGGATTAAAAGGGTTTAAACTCATCTCAAATTTTGTCTCCAGCTTCCTGTTCTGCAACAGCTTTAACATGTTGATATTGTCAATCTTTAAATGATTTGCTTCATTAGGGCTGCTAGATATTTGTTGCTAGGTATTTATAGCTACTGCAGCAAGAATCAACAGCAAAACTCTACAAGACTGCTCTATAACTCTACAAGGCAGCCAAAAAAGCATCAGGTGGTGTAGCCACACCACACTACACAGCACCGTTCTACAGATATTTGCAATACTTTTATGCTGTGTTAATATACTAGAAATACAGTGAAAACATTCAAGCAGGAAATCTGCAATTCTGTCAGGAGCTTATCCAGCATCTTCACTTGACCCTTCCTCAAAGTTCTACTCTAGAAATTAGAACAGCAGTGTTTTGTATTCTGAACTGTATTATGATCTGGATCTGAATGCTCCAGGCTGGATTCTCTTCGTCTACTAAAATGATTTGTCCCAATGCAAACGGGAAACAGAGAAAGACATGTAAGAATTATAACCACACACTGTGTACAGCTGGCACGTTAATTTTGCCGTACACCTCACAGTGAATGGACAAGTTGACTGAGAAGCCATGTTAGCGCTGTAACATGAGGCAAACTGAGCTGTCAGGAGAGTTAGAGCTGTACAATGCTCAGTCCTTGCCCTCCCCATCTGCAAGTCTTTGGCCAGAGGCATAACATCGGTCCCCAGCAACTATAAGCTGCGTAGGGTTTAGATGTCTTTGCATCATGAAACTGCAGCCTCTTTCTGACATATCAATAACACCCAATTATAGCCTGAACTGTAGGAATGTGGCATTAAAATCAGAAGAAGGGAAAAAAACCTCCTATTCAGAGAACATCCTTGATGAAGCAGCAGCGTGTTCTGTGTATCAGCTAGGCCTAGAAAGATATGGGGGGTTTTACGTAAGACGGAACTGTTGATTTTAGTCTTACAGGTGGATTCATTTATAAATGCTGACCCTGACATATAATCTTCAATAAGAGCTGTGCTTTTCTATCTAATTTCCATCTTTCAGCTGACACATTAGCATTCCTTATTCAACGTTCTTCTCTCTCAAGCATTACCTCAGATTAATTGGCACTGTATAAAATAAGTTCCTGGGTGCACAATGGTAACCATGGTAGCCTTCATACTATCTTCACAATGCATATGTAATTCAGTCCTCAGGAAAACATAATTAGTATGTAGCATAATATAGTCTCTATAAACACATCACCACGGTATGAAACGCACACAATCAAAGCAAACGATGCCTACAACCTCCACGGCACCGGGCTGCCACTACTGAGCAGTTTGGTTACAAATGAATATACTAGTAAGTAGTTTGGTGCAGCATCCCCAGCTTGCATAACGCTGCTTCTCTAACTGTATGTCTTTCCTTTGCGGCCAAAAGGTGGCAATGTTCTACCTGGCATCAGCTGGCCTTCAAGTAACAGAACTGTACTCCGAAGGAATAGTGAAATCTCCAGCTAAGCCAGGAAGCTATGCATCATTAACTAGGGTGCTTACTGGGTCCCAATACTTCGGTGATGACACCTTCAAGCTGAAGTGACACAAATATTAAAATACCATTCAAGTTGTAATCCAATGAGCTGTGTGAAAGTACATTCATGTATATCTTCTTATAAGGAAAATTAAAAGGCATATGCAGCTTAAAAACAAACTGTGTTCTCTGTTACTCATTACATATAATCAGGCTTTATTCAGGATACTCCTGACATGTTTATACAAGACAATTATGGCTGTGCGGTGAGTGAATGTTTTCACTAGCCTGGCTGCTCCGAAGATGCCACCTAGGCACTTCAGAGTTTTACAGAAGCTTATTTCAAGAAATGTAACTCATTTGAGGTGACCTCCGTAATTTATTTGGGGCCTCACCAGTTGTGAATATACAAGTCATCCAAAACATCTGCCAGTGAGGCCTGAACACCACACCCACACGGACGGTCAGTACACAGAACAGCATGGAAGAGCAAGCGTGCAGCTGTTACTCTTCTACTTAGTGTATCAACAACTGCATTACTTCTTTTAATAGAACAAGTTAGGAATAATCACACGTAGGAATAAACTGCTACCCTGGTGCTGGGCCCACCCCTATGATTACCAAACATGGGGTGTCTCACACCCAAATTTTGGATGCTGTTTCTCTAAGACACTAAAGACACTGTAAGACACCAAAGCGACAAAAGAAATCATGGTGCTCCTGGTGTTTCACAGGGAGATGTTTTTCAGTATCAGTAGTGAAATGGGAACCCTAACCTTATTTTGTGTAACTATGGTATTTAGGATGACTGACTGCTTGCTGTGGAGTTAAAGGCTAAAGAAGAAAAGCCACGGAAGAGAGGAAGATTACAAATACACTAAAGTCATTGTCACATGTCCAACAACAACAAAATAGCATGCTCTGAGGCCAAATTTAGCATCATGATCATTCTGATGAGGTTGAGGAGAAAAAGTTACAATAAGAGATCTAGAGAAATATATACATTTTCAAATGCTGCCAGCTAATATCTGTTAAGTAACTATTAGCAAAATGAGAACTGCTACTCCACAAAACAGGCATAACAAGAGTAAGGAGATGTCCTAACGTGTGCAGAATAGTCAGCACTTAGCAGACACGAAAGTAATTTAATTCCTCATGTGAGTATGTATTGATTTAGTTTACTGATGTACTAGAAATGTTACTTTCATAAGATGTAGCATATCAGTGTGTCAGATGAAATGCAGACATCAACTACATCTCCGGTAAAATTTCAGACAACTTGTTTTGGAGCCCAAATCAACTCAGCAAATATGAAATATGATGTGAAGTACTTGCCTGGTGGTTACTTCATTTGAGCCCAGAATCCTTGGTAATTTTAATGTGTACAAGACTTACCTTCATGTTACTCCCTCTGCATGTGCTTGAGGGGAAATACTCTGACTCATAGCAAAAAACTTTGAAACTGTTATATTTTAAGTGGTTTTGATAATACTGCTTCACCTTTCTTTTATACCAAGAATGTGCTATGGATGCTTTTCTCCTGACAAATCCCTGTGATGTGGTAGTACTGTTATCAGAACAGAATTAACTAACTGACATTTCTACTCAAATGCTGTCATACCTGCCCAGTCTTCTAGGACAACAGATGCAAATCTCCATTTCAGATATTTATGGCAAAAGGCAGCATTATGATCATGAAATTCCAGCCACATGCATGCAGACAATCCCTGTGCATCTGATTCCACACACTTTGACTTCTAGATATGTGGGGGAATGGAGGGAAAAGTGACAGTGCTATAAAGCGATTTTTCAGGTAACAATGACATTGATATCCATGATATAGAATCAAAAGAAAACACCCTCTATTAATACTGTAATGCTTAAGCAGACATATCACACTATCCATCTATGGCCCTTATATTATTTGGCAAAAAATGGGGGGAAATGGTAAAATATTAGCATTTTAGATGGAAAAGCTAGTTCTGGAAAAGCTCTTCATCTTCATGTAGGTGATGATGACAATTATTTCATGCATTTACATTAGGTTATAAATGTACGACAGTAACTTTACATTTTTCTAAGATACAATATTTTATTAGATTTTTTGTCATCTAGTCTCAGTCATGTCATTGATTTTAAAAAACACTTAAAACAGTTCTAATATTTGCTGGACTCACTAAATGTGGATCCATTCATTTATGACCAGTTATCCTGGGACAGAGGAAAAACGTGTCTAGTGATCACAAACAGAAACAAAACAAAACAATTTGTTCAATTTCAGGTAACAGAATTTGAGAGCAGGAAGATCACAAATACTATTTACCATACATTCGACATTCTGTTTCCATTATATAAACTTGGTTCTGCTTTATGTAAAACGCCAAGGCAATACTGTGACTGCAGAACATTTTGCACCAATGCCACTAAAAAAGGGATTACTGAGTCCTCAGAGTAAGAGTTTTTATAACCCATCACATGAAAAGTATATATAGCATGGGGGTGGGGGAAAGGAGTTACTGGAGCTTGAGAATGATAATTAGGTAAAGTCAACTTTTTCTCACAATCTCTGTGGGAAATCTTATAGGTGTATGAATAATAAGAACACAAGTTACAAGTCCTATTATTATCCCAAGTAATATAATTTGAGCATTAACACAGTAAAATATCGGGATATTTTAAATGTTTTCCAGCTGCTGAAAACTAACAGTTGTAGTCATCAACTATTCAACATTAGAAATACTATTTGTTCTTTAAGGTTATTTAATGTTTGTGAAATTATGTGACTATCCTTTAATTACTGGAAATCCAAAATCGTCACCCTTTTCAGACAGACCTTCTTCAACTACCAGTATACCAAATATTTACCAACCATGGATATCTACATACACTGAGTAAAATGTATAGATGTATACACTTTCTAAAAAGCAATGCTCCTTTCAAAGTCTCTCAGTTTTTGTACCAAATATATATGGCATGATTAATTAGAGAAGAATTTCTTAAACATTGCAGGAACACCTCAAGGAAATCAATGGCCATAAATGTGAAGACTCTAAGAAGGTCAGCTGAAAGTAAGGAGTCCAAAAAAAGCTTCTTCCAGTGAAGTGCAGTGGAAAGACAAAACCATTGGCATTATTTAAACACAGGAGAAGCTACGGAAGTTACCATGACCAGAATTTCATACCAGAGACCTAACATAGAAGTGCTCTGTTCCTTCAACATTAAATACCAAGTTCCTGGAACGGTATTGTGTAGCCACAAGTTTCAGATGCAATTCCCAGGTATAATATAATGCAAGATGCCTACAGATACTAACTCAGAACCAGGCAATGCAGTTAAAATATCGTAATGATTTGCAAACCAGCAAGGTTTTATGAACCAATTCAGATCATCTCCAATATTTTTTTTATGTACTCTCTCTCTATATATATGTATTTATACAACAAAAGAAAAATGAAATCAGCACGAAAACAGCATTAGTCTTTTTAATGTCTGCAGCATACTTATGTTAAGACTTCTGCCTCACTATATCTTAAAACTTTCTGAACTTTTTGCAGACTTTCTGAACGTTTTGAAAGCGTGATTTTGATGCTGTGAGTTATTTTTCTTATTTTGAGGGGGGAACACAGTATTATTATTACTATTAGAATTAGACATATATTTTGCAGCCATTCTCCTAGTCTGAAAGTACAAGCAGAGGCTCATTTCTTGCTGCTGTACAAATGTTACACAGTCAATCCCTTGTCCCAAGAGCTGGAATTACATGTCAATGTATAGCACAGTTAAGTTCCAAAACTCATGTTTAAAATGCATAGCAAACTTTAGGGTGATTTATATTCAAAGTTCTAGCTACATTCATGAGGATGGAATTCAGGTAAGTTTCCCAGTTCAGTCCAAGACTCCTTTCATACACTCAAGACTGTAAAATACTCATTTCACCTTTTTTGTAAAACAAGATGCCATTAAAGATACTTAAGAATAAACAGAATGAAATATCATACGTAACAGAGTTCCACACAAATGCACAGTCAGGGAGACAAGTAGTGGCTTATGCCACTTGAAAAATAAGGCCTCCATCGGAAAAAAAAGCTAGTGACAGTAACTGCCTGAGTGACAGCAAAAGGCATGATAAAAAAGCCTGCCACTAAGGTGAACACTTACAAATCCTAATGCCCATTACTACTGACTTGTTCTTAATGGATTGCACTGTAGAATGTGTAGAATGTCTCCGAGCATCTTGTAATTGCCATCAACAAGATTACGTTACTAGGTGCTAGTACAGCATACGCTGTGTTATACACCGTCACAAGTCCATTAAGCATGCCAATTAGATCCATTTAAAAATAAGTATATTTACAGTGTACTGTAAAATGCAGTAATGATTCAGAGAGAAACAGTCACTCGAGAACCGAGTCTTTTCTTTAAACAACCTTGGTTTACAAACCCTGTCATTTTTCAGTATAGCTATGAGTTGTCATTCAGAGGGAGCTGTCATTGTACTGACACGTTGCAACATGAGCTCCAGGGTAATTGTGCCGATTAGGAAACAAAATATTCATGTCCCATCTGAATGAATTTAAAACTTGTAAGACAAATTTGTGTTTGGTTAACTCAGTTTAGCAGCTTGTCTTCTGACACATTCCCATGGGAACTGGGAACCCAAAGGTGTGCGGTACATGAGCTGACTAACTTTGAACACTTCCCATGTTAGCGCTAATTCAGGGGACAGATTTTCACATGTAACCCACTGTCCTTCACAGGGCCACACAGTCACTTAAAATGTCTATTGCCAGTTCATACACACCAGTTTCTGGAAGCTAGAGAAGGCAATGATGGATCAGGCACAACAATGCAGTACTTAAAAATTGGAACATACATACATCAATTAAGAAGTAGCAGAAATTACAAACAGATCAGAAGTGTGTAAGTAACTTCGGGGTTTTTTCCCTCCAATTTTCTGAAGGTTCCAGGAGATCTGGCAGAACCAACATTTTTATCAAAACCAAACAATTTGCAAATCTGCCATAATTACTAATTTTCCTGCAATTTACTGAATCTTGAGGAAACCCAAACTTAATAAAGATTGGACACCTGAATTTTCAGCCACAGTAACAACCTGTATAAGAGTCCCTCGTCTATCTGGAGAAATCCTAAAAAACATCAGAAAGGCAGAAAGCAGCTTACCTCGCTATGCTAACAGCTACTAGCAAGGGATTATTCCCTCTCTCTCCTTTTTCATTCACAATAGTGTTCTTGGCAACAGATTTATTTTGTACTTAGGGTGTCTAATAACAGCTGTTATGCATTTATTTTCCCACTATCCCGACACAGTAATGTTCTCCTACTTAACTCCGTGACTCTTTCTGACATAAAAATGCACCCACCATGACATTCTTTAATACTGTAACAAACTGGCAGTGACCTAGGACTTCATGGCTGTTACCAGTGCACACTCCAGCTGATTTAACTCCCCCATAGTACTAATGGATAGAAGTCATTACAGTTTAATTGCTACCAATAATATAAAACCTATAAAACAGAAAACACCCAGTTTTAATGCCAAGATTGGTAGACACATTACTTTTAGAGACAAGTATTTAAAGTAGCCTTTGAGTAGAAGAATTGCTCCATCTGTGGTTTTTTTTTTTCTTTCACATTAGTGCACCGATATTTTTCACTCTCATAGTTCCATTTCAGTATGTTACATTGACTTTGAAACCCAACATTAGCAAGTCATTCCCACAGTGCTACTCTTACCTTCTGCCCATAGTCCCACTATGCTGCTGTAGCTTTGTTAGACTCACTGTTTTGCCCGTCACATACCTCCTCATGCAGGTCACAAATGATGGGTAGATGGGTAGAGACAGGACTTTCTTAAGAGAACTCTTTAGTCATTATTAAGGTCTAAAAGTACACTTCTTTCTAAATAGATTTGGTGTTGAGGGGGTTAAGGGGGGGGTGGGGGGGGGGGGTGGGGAGACCCCAAAACAATAATAGCCTTTTCCACGACTCCTATTTCCTTCTAAAGTGGAAGATGACTCAATTTCAACAAACTTCTTTCTCAATGACTGGTTCTTTTCAATGGTACATGCAGCTAAAAATGTTCATTTGTTCATTCAAAAGATTTTTAAGCATAAAAACATTTGACGTTTCTACCCATCATCTTTGTCTCGCTAAGTATCCTTTAAGATAGAGTCTACAAGTCAGGCTCGTACTACATACGCAACTTCCTAGATAAAATCCCCTGAGGTTCTCGTGCATTTCCTTTTTTATGTCCAAGCCATCATGTGTCTGCAGGTCTGGGCAGTGAAGCTGGCGAACGGGTTTATAGTTTTTTAAAAAAATGGGGGGGTTGGGGAGAAAGAAAAATAATGCTACATTGGAAGAAACTCATGTAGACAGAGTCCATAACGTTGCCATTGAGAGAGAGGAATGCGACCTTCTGCAGCGGACACCCCACCCACCCCCACCATGATGATGTCTGCCTCCTGTATCGTTGGTGAAGTTGTCCAGGGTTCAGTAGGCACTCCCCCTAATAACAGTCCTTTCCTGAGTGGATGAATGGAAACAGAAGCAAAAAACAACTTGGAGAAAGTTGCAAGTTTATAACTTCTCTGCGTTTAAAAAAAAAGAACCACCAAACCCAACCAAAAACTTGTAGAGATTTGATCTAGATTAATAAGAATAAATAATACAAGATAGAAAATGCAAGAGACAAAAGCAGAGGAAACTAGAAAGGAATATAAATTATCAAAACCTCGCTGGAAGCAGAAAAGTTGGCCGGCAGGGAAGGCAGGGACAACAACATCAGCCAATTATAAATTGGAGAGGAAAACCAAGTACAAATGACACTAAACCAAAAGCCTATGTATGTAATGTCTTAGGAAAACCTCACTGTAAAAAGAAGTATTAAAACTACTGAAGTACTATACAAAGATATTTAGAAGACAGAGCAAATACTAATCATAAATGGTTTAGTTGATCCTTTCTTATGGGTCTGGGATAAATTGGATGACTCCTGAAAAGCTTATTGAAGCCGTATTTTTCTGTGACCTGAAGTTGCTATATCACAAAAATTCGTACTTGAAAGGAAGTTTACTTGTATTAAAAATTAAAAGCTTGTGTCTCTCTTATTTAGGCAAACACTTCAGTAGCCCAGAAGGCATTGAAGTATTTGTTTACTCAGTCTTGTTACCTATTCTGTAAGTTTTTCTAACCTTTAAAATATAAAATAGCACACTGTATAATAGCTTTTCCAGTTAGTTTTCTCTCAAAATCCTTCACAAACAGTAGCTTAATCTCTTTAAATACTTGTCCAACATTCTCTGCATGCACTGACACCATGGAATGTCTTCCAATAATAAAGAAAAATAACAGCACAGCATTTATTTTATTTTTTATTTCTTTGCGCTGTAAATCACACTTGAAAGATAATGATTACTTCATGAATGTTTAACCCATCATGTACTTAAGATAGATAGAAGACATATATTTTGAGTTGTTTGTTCTGCATTTTCATTGCCAAAATAGAAGGATGGCTTTCTTTTTGCAATTTCATGCTGATTACATTCTTTAAGAGTATGAAAATCTTAATCAGTGGGACTATCCTAAGTATTCCTAAAGACATAAGCCACAGTGGAATATGTCAGGCTTTTCTTTCAATAACAAAATGAAATTAAATAAAGCAAGGAAATAAGCTGGAATAAGCATGTCAGAAGTGTTTTTCAGAGGACACGCTCTTTACAGAGTATTTTTGTTCCTCACACAAATTGACTGATCGGCATAAAGTGGGTGAGCAGTAGGAAGCCTAGTCTGATTTCTCTTCGATTTTCCGAGATTATTTTGCTCTTACTGGAACAGCTGAAGTGAACATACAGGGTTTTTTTGTTTGCTTCACAAAAGAAAGCTTGTATTTCCCTTGACTTTCTCTATGACAGAGTGTACAATCAAGCTCAAGCTGCGGACAGTGCTTTTCGTCTGCACAGCAATCATCACCAGGAACAATACCAGCAGTCAGATACAGCAATACAATCCAGTGCTGTATCTCTTGGCTAAATCCACATATGAATTTGTATTAGACATAATCCAGCAATAAAAGGCCATATTTGAAAAAAAAAGACCATTTGGATGAGTTCCTCATCTACATTTAAAACACAGCAGAAAGAGACCCAAGAAACCATTTGAAATGAAAAAGGGGCATTCAAATTGGGAACATCTCAGCATTGGGAAGTTTTACAATTCAGTTTTCAAACTTAGAAACATACCATCCTAAAGCCACATTTTTTTAAAAAGAACTATATTTCAGGGTCACATAAAACTTCTGACATGCAACATAATGAATAGAGAGCTATCCTGACATCCGTACCGCTCAGATTTCATGCAGACTGCACTCAAAAATGAGCTAGGCTTTTTGCACATTACTTGGAAAACCATCATTATGTTAGCTGTGGTTCTGTATAATTTTGGTACATGCTGCTGAAAACTGCTACATAATGTAAAAATAAAAAGCAAATTTTAATTATATACAGTTGTGCATTCACCAGGGTCAGGGGAAGCCCTTTATTGTGTAGGAAGTCCATGTCATGTGAGCTACCCCTCAATTTCTTCTGCATTTTCTGCGTTTTATCTGCTCCGCTGGTTTTAATATGAATTACAAACAAATAACATCACCTACTTGCAGACACCATAACACATAGAAATAAAAACATACATAGGTGAAGCCTGAGACAAACCAGGGCAATGGAATGCAGTGGAATGTCATGATCGCAACAGGAGGAGCTTCAAAGTATTTTAAATAATCCTTACTCTTCAGAGGTAAGACGAAGAGCAAACAAGACAAGGCACAAAATAAAAAATTCTGTGTATGGCTTCTCCTCCTCTTCCATTTGCTTACTGCAAAACTGTTAGCCTGCCATTTTTATGTAACTTTGTGTCACCCTCTTCCATTGGGGGACAGGGAGGCATTTATTTTTCCTACAGTTATTGTAGACAAAGGTTCAGCCGAAATTAAAGACCACAAGTTAACTGAGATCAGAAGGAAATATATTCAGCTATAGCCCTGATTAAGCATTACTGTCTTCTTCATGCTTGCTTCTATTTAAATACAGAGAAATGGCTCATTAGAAGAAATAAAAAGTGAATTTGAAACTACTTGGGATCAGTTGGTTCAGAAAACAGCCACTACTTCGTTAAGCAGAATTGGTCTGAAGAGAACTGACTTAAGGGTAAAGAAGCAGAGGTAATACCTAGGTGAAAAATAACAATACTGATCGGACTTGTAGCATTACTGAACTCACTGGCTCACAGACACTTCAGGCAAGTAAGAGATTTGGTAGATAGACTGTCGACCAATATTACTTCAAATAGGTCTAGCAACGCTGGCTTACCCAGGTTTTGCAGTAGCTTCTGATCTCTGAGAGGGATGGATTTTCAGAATTCCTTTAAATTTCCAGACTGTGAGGAAAGTGATATATTTATAGTTCAAGATGACAGCAAGCACTGACATAGAACAGAATCCATTCACAGAAAAGGAAGAAAGATAAACACAAACTGAAAGAAAATCACAAAAAAATCAAACAACTGCAAAAACAAACTGATAATCATCAAATTCAAAACAGAAGATTTCAGTCTCTCAGCTCTCTGATACTAATTACTGTCCACTAACTTACCAGGTAACCATCACACTGTGACTTCATGTGCACATTTTTATTCAGTAACTTTTATCTTGCAATGTCTTTTTTCAAAAAAAACCAAATAAACATGGAAAATGAAATCCACAAAGAGTTCACATATAGTGCTGTTAAATACCTGTTCAAATTTTTTTTTTGAGAAAAAAGATTATCTAGAAAAAGAAATCATAATTATTTCATCAAAATCAAGATAACATGCAATCCTTGCTCTCATATAGCCCTTCTTCTCTCCACTTTCTTTCAGAAAACTTAAATTCTGAAAAGCCAGAGAAATCAGAAAGAGAGCAACATAAACTCAAGCATGAAAAATCCTCATTCTCACTGTCCTTGACAAGGAGAACAGAGAACTATGGAACTATACTTGCCTATGGACCATCAAACCCCAGAAATAATAATAATAAAAATCATTTAGTTGTCAATAGGACAAAATTACTTTAAAAACATTAAGTTGTCAATAGGAAAAAATATTTTAAAATAAATGCAAATAGATTATGCTATATAGAAACAATAAACTGAAATAATCATAAACAGGAACAAATAAGATGCTCATCTCTTCTGTTTACTCCTGTGGTTTTAAAATCCATCTCTTAATCTGACAATTTTACAATGTAGTACATCAAGGTGTGTCTTCTGATTTAACTTTTGGCACAGACACCAGCTGTCTGGTAAAAAGTCTCAGTTAAAAGAAATTATCATTTCAAATTATAATGAACAAAAATATCACGTCAAGCAGAATTTTTCAAACAGTATGAAAAGATAGGCTGTTTACTAAAGTTTTCATTTTTTTTCTTTACTGAATGCTTCATTCCACATCTTCCATTTCAGTTCTTTTTAACTTATTTCACATTTGCAACGAGCAGTTCGAATATAACAGGAGAACACAAAAGGTGAGGGATGTTTTTACTGTAACAATTAAAAAGTTTCCAACATGAAAGTTCTTTTTAAAAAACCTGCTGATGCCAAGGAAAGCTAGTGCTGAGCCCTCTCCTCCCTAGACGAGTTTACTACCATAAACTGCCAATGCACACATCTCCTATTTTGTCAGGCATCCTTTTCTCTTACGTCTTAGCACCAAATTTACTCACATTGAAGGTCTGAGTCTTTTAAATAATGCTTTGTGTTATGACTAAATTTGAAGGTTGTTTTTATATGCGATACATACAATTTCTGATAGTACTTAAAACGTTCATCCAAACCAACAAGGCTCCAGGGCACCTGAAAGCTCAGATTTCTGGGGAGCACGGTGACTGACAGCAGTTTTACTGTCTATCTACTGAACAATATTTTTTAAGAAAGTCACTGAACTCACACTCCATTGGAGACCTTGCCAAGGAATCAATTACAGGCATTACAGGTATCAATTTAATAAATCTCTAGTCCACCTTCTACTGAGAGTTTTGTGAATATCAAGTTTTCTTTCAGTATCAGCACCAGCAGTTCATAGCAATCACGGCCTCCTCACTCCCCCAGAGACAAGGTTTCAGAGTCCAAGCAGCACAAAGCTAACACCTCCTACGCGGTGTTAACTTGTAGAAAAGTAGAAAGCTGTTAGAAGTGTTATAAAGAAATGAGAAATAAATTTTGTGTTAGATGATTTTGTTGAAAATCTTTTCTCCTTTATGATGGAAGTTTGGTTAACATAACTCACGGTTACCTCTCCACGTGTTCTCCTCTTCAAAGAATTACCTCATGCACATACTACTGATAAGTAATTTTCAGACTTTTTGTAGACATTTCGATCTGAAGGCTTGGCATAACTTTGGGACAGGTTTTATCAGGAAATAATTCTGCTTAGTAAACCTGTTCTCCAGCACTCTAATACCTATATCTGCATGACAGATTAAGTAGCACAGGGGAAAATCAAGATAGCATTTTTCAAGGTTATGATGATTAATGATCTATTAATGACTATTAACGATCCTTACTCGTCAGCTTTGCTGGTACAAACAAATGAGAACATGTTAAAGTGAGACCAGATACATAATGTCAGAGACAGATAAGACAGAGGCTTCATGAACGTGGTGCTGTCACGGTACAGAGTCCAGCTGACAGTCTTACTATAACCGACACAAAACACATTTTTTAAGATAAAAGACTGAAAATAGACAGAAAAGGCAATGGTTACATACAATGTGCAGTTGCAAGATTACAGAGGAATGTTGATTAACACATTTTACCCTCGTTATTACACATGCATTATCCAAATTTCATAGATTTTTGAGAATTCAGCATAATTTTACCATTAAGATCTTATTAGAGATGGCTGACAATTGAGAAATATAATCTTTACCAGTATGTCAGGGGCTGAAGTTACATGATGAAAAACAAAATACTAATTCAGATTTTTAGATACTGAACTAATTTCATAGAAATGAAAGCTTGCATGTTTAGCAGGAAGCCATCAAAATTCAAAATGAAGCCCGCTTGAGAAAAATGATGTCTTATTTTAGTGAGGAACTTTTGTCTAATTGCACTTCTGAATGGAAAATAAAGTTTTCAGTGAGCAATGCATGATAAAAAGCATAGCACAAACAGCACAATAAAGAACATTCCTACTGTACAAAAACTCAATCTAGAGCACTAAGATTCAAAGATATCAGTTATCCCTACAAAATCAGGGAATATTTTGACATGAAATCCGAGCTGGGTGCTTCTCTGAAGGACATTCAAATCCTTCTATAATATTTAGTCAATCCACCATGATGCTGTTCCTCTTCCGTGCTTACACACCAAAATTAAACAGCTATTTTAATCATTATAATATAGAAAGTCTTTCAGAGAGCTGGGGCCTTTGGAGTGGTATTCTACCGGAGTTAGCGAATTCAGCCAGAGGAACTCAATCCTCTCAGCTCTCTAGATTGCCACACAGAGGAAAACCAGAAGTTTTCATGCCTCCTTATGGGAAACCTCTGCCTGGCTGCTGTTCGTCCCCAGCTCTCTCCCTGCTTAGAAACAATTCATCTGTCAGAGCTTCAAGATGAGCTGATTAAACAATCCCATGGCAAGGATTACAGCCCAGCATCTGTAGTCCACTTGAGCAGCATTTCTTTCCCTGCTTTCACATGAGCTATTTACCATATTCTATTATTTCGTTTGTTTGTTTTGAAGTTTGTTGTCTTCCCTCATTAGAGACATTTGCATTCCTAGGGAAATGTGCACCTGATTTACATATTTGTTAAATCCAAAAATATAAACAGTCTTGAGCATTAGTACACTGACAGAACGTCACAATGTAAATAATGCAAAAGAGTCTCATAAGAATTTCAACACATGTCTCTCAGGGTAATTTGTACAAGTACTCTATGTTGTGGTTTTAATAAGAAAATTATTTTGATGCAAGCCAAAAAGAGACAGAGTTACAAGTAAAACCATGTTAACTTATAATTTTGTCCAACTTACTACAGAGAAAATAATTAAACGGGTGAGGGAAAACATATTAAAAGTCAAGTGAGGAATATAAAGAAGTAGATTGAAATTTTCCATTGCCTTGTGAATACTGCTGTGCTACTGCCAGATTTGCAGAGATACCTCTTGAGGGCATAACAGTGTAACCGCAAAAAATCCCATTGAGCCACAACGTTTTGAAGAGTTGAGTGTACACTACTTGAATCCATCTAAGACTTTCTTTGAACTCTGTAGAGTTTTACACAATTGCCATGTAATTCTCCTTTCAATAGAGAAGCACATACTAAACATTAAAAGGAGTTTTTCACAACTTCTCAGCTGTTATTACTATCAGCTGTGCTACACTGAGTATCAGACTTCCACAAAGACATAAAACAGTCTTTTTGTAGCGATTTTAAGTTAGAGTTGTTATGGCATGAGTTCAAATAAGCTTCAGTTATTGTATTATCTCTTCTGTTGTGTAAGCTACGTAGAAACTGTGAAGCACCCTTAAACTGAAAGTAACTGTTAGTTTTCAAGAAAGATTTGTCTACAGCACCAACTGACCTAACCCCTTCCCTTCTTACATATGTAATTCTCTTTCTGAAATGGTTTTGTACTGTGGAAGTCAAATCACACCTTGATTTCCAGAGGTCTGCTTCCCAGCCCTCTGCACAGATGACATTCAGCTTTAGAAATTGTTTTCTTAACAGAAAGACAAGTAGTCTCCACCTCTGTTTGTGTGCCTCCTGCTGTTTGCATTTGAATAGAGGAAGAGCAGTACCAGAGCACAGCACTACAAAATATTTGTTTGTAAGTAAATAAGCTGCTGACGAATGTCACACTCTGATCAGAGCAACAAGGCAGGCAGGTGACTGTTTATTCTCAAGCATGTCTGCTATTTTAGGCGTGTCAAATATTCTCACAGGAGAAATGGCAAGAAGTTCACTCACTTTTCCCCCCAAACTGAGGATTTCATCCCTGAAATATTCACAGGTGAGATGGAAGCCATGCACACAGCCGTACTTCTGCTGAATGCAAAAGTTAGTGAAGATGGCCAGGGGTCAGTGCTACAAGGTTTGACTTGCCTTCAAATGCACAAATCTACTACGCAGACAGAGCTAGGAACCAGGCACAGAACAAAAAGGAATTAGAATTCTAGGTAATGCCTTAACAGAGGGAGTGAGATACCACAACGCGTAATTACTGCTCATTTCAGAAACTCTTAAAGCCTGTGTCCGTACACAGTGATACTGTATCATTACTGTAGGAAATAAAAGCCTTAGCCTGGACATGAATCATGAATGGAAACATTTTTTCCCTCCAAAGCTTTGCAAATTGTCTTTAATATGCAACCAAGAGCATTATTTGACATTCAAAAGTTGAAATTGTGTAAGTCACATTTCCAGACTCCCTGTTTTGAAAATCTCCTCCTATCTTTGCTATACTTACACTTAAAGAAGTGTTAAATAAAGTCAACTTTATTTACTCTTAACAATATAAAAATTGCTTTTACTTTTTCATAAAGCATTAAACATTGTAACTTCATGTAGTATCCACGGATATAAAAAAACACATAATCAGTATTGCTAAATATAAAACTCCACAGAAAATTCTTTTTTTTTTCCCGGTATATTTATTACCCCTGCAAAAATAGGAGTAATTTTAAAATCAGAGAGTAGTATAACTATGGTGATAATATATTTATATCGTAAACACAATAATACAATTCTGGCTTTGAATATTAACATCTCAGTTTCCGTACTTTGAATAAAATGTGTATAGTGAAAAATAGAATACAGTTGGTCAGAAGATAAATCAAAAATAGAAGCCAACTTGAAAAAAGAAAAACATCCAAAGAAAAAAACAGATATGCCTTAAAAGATACTTTTTCCTCCAAAATCTTTAAATGAAGTTTAATGTGAAACGTGACAGATGAAACAATCCCAAAATACCCAGAATGTAGTATTTCTTGTGTTGCTACTGGTAGAATAGACTACAGCACTTTCAAGCCTTTGCTCATGAGATCTTCACCCTATTCTGATTTGCAGATCATGCTAACTTTTTATTTCTTTTCCTTTTTTTATAAGCTCAAGGGCATACTGGGAATCAGAGTATTGAGTAATTTTCCCAAACAGGAAGATTTCTGTGCCAAAGGCAGACAACGTAGCGCAGTGCTGTGTGAAATACAAAGCTGATGGCTGAAGCTGGAAAATGCCAAGGTTGGAGCAGCCAGTTTACTCACATACTCACCTTCCAGTATTGCTTGCTGATTCTGCTGTGAGGTGACTGTGGCGCCAGCAAAGGAGCCCGCAAGGGAACAGAAGTTTACAGGGGTAAGTGTGGGGCTGTAGTAAGTTGTCATGGATCAAATGGGCTACAGACTGCTAATGGAAACAGCAGAAGGCCAGGACAAACAAAGGAATACAAATCTTGAGAAACGGTGCTAAGGAATTCAAAGTACTGACTTACAGCAACATCCTCTCACTGAGAAACCAGAGAGTATTAAACTAAACTATATTTAGAAGTAACAGTGAGATAGCATATTAATGCTATCCCAATATCCCCTCTCAGGTACTGCACAGCAGGGCTGCTAAATTTCCAGATTTTCATTACTTTATCTTCAAAACTACCGTGTATGTCAAAGCTTTCATGTCAAACATAATTAATTACTTATGTCTGACCTAATTGTGACTAGGGATTTTTGCAATAGGGGTAATTATACACAGAAGTCATTCTCCTATGCTTCCAACCTTGTGACTTGCCAAGACACTAAACTTAAATTTCAAATTATAAACAGAACCTAGATACTTACAAAGTTGAAAGAAATAGCCAATTTGTAGTTGTCATTCTTCATCATTTTGCTTGTCTGGGGACAAAAAAACCCAAAACTCCCACCACTTAAAGAATATTTATGCTACTTGCCACACACAGGAAGTACACGCAGATAGCCTGCAGCTGCAAGCAAATCAGTCTCGTTGGCTGCAGCTTGCTTCATCCAACTAGTTTACTATTTCGTGTATATAATGAATAACTTCCATGTTGAGAGCTTAGCATCTATAAGAACACACTTGCCTTCATGTTCCCATTTAAGTTACTAAGTACTACCTCAATTTATGTAAACTCATGCATCTAACACTTTGTCTCTAAACCTTCCTCCATGCTCTAGCATTTGTGGCTTTCCAGAAGAATTTCACCATTTCTAGTTTTGCTCAATATTTTATAAAGGCAAGCAGCATTTATAAGGCAGATTTACAGAGCTTGCAGTCAGGTGGATTTCTGCTTGTGTGTCAGCTGAATATATTTTCTTACTGTAACATCTATATAGTTGATAGCTGCAGTCAGGTAACAACAGAAAAGTAATAGCACCAGGAGTCATATGAGCAACCTAGGCAAGTTATGTCTATTTAATGGGGACGGATTGTCCCCTGTGAAATTTTTAAAGCATAATATACAAAACAATGAGTCACTGGTTGAGAAAGCAGCCAGTTCTGTTACGGAACAGCTTCAGAAAAGCTGTTATCACCTCAGTAAAAGAGGTAAACCAGAAAGCTGGAACATTGACTCAGCAAATTAATGCATGAGCACGTTGCCACAGATGCTGGAACTCTGAAGACTGATTTTCAGCTATGGTTATGAAATACAGAATTTTGGAAGCGTTACCTTGTGGGTTACAGAGACCTAAAACTGAATTACTGCTTTCTAAAAAGCAACAGTGGCTCCAGAGTTAGATTATACAATGTCAGTTTTCATTAATAATTGTCCTACAAGTTATTTGAATGCTAATGAGAAAGCAGAGGAGTGAGTTCTCAAAATCAGTAGGAATTCTGTTGTGCACTTGAAAAAGTGGATACTACAGAAGTCAGTGATAGCATTCTCTGCTAAGATTTCAAACACTTCAAATATTAATTGTGCCTTATATTACCCATGAATTCACATGATTGGGGAAGTCAGGATACTATGTTGTATGTATATATTATATAAATTTTAGAATGTTTTCTACTAAATTTTTCTTTTAATGTACAGCTAGACATTAGCATCTACTAATGTGCTTACCACAGTAGAAACAACACACTCAATATCATGTTTTAGATTGAAATCTTACATCTTTTCATACATTACTATATTACATGCAGGATCTTGCTTGTTTGATAGAAATGTTTCTAGAAATCCAGCCCTACTTTCCTTACGTATATTGTGCTTAAATTCCTATTGCTTTGTTTTGAATTCTTTCCTTACAAAAGAAACTTAATTTATTAGAAAAGAGATCAACAGTACAAGCAACACGAACATCATGGTTTACTGTGAAAATAGACAGAAACACTGCAACAGTTCTTTGTCATTGCTCATTCTTCCAAAATGACAACTTTACATAACACCGAGAGGAGCTGACTGCCTTCTATCCTGTTGTACTGACAGCTTTTGGCACAGGCAGTTATGACTCAATTTAAAAATCCCAAGAGAGAGCATTTGCGCGTGAACACTAGAGATGGGCCAGCTCTTTTTTAATCAGCTATTAAGCATAACAAAATGGCATTTGAGTTCTGCCTGGTCATTCTTCACCTTACAGATTATCTGAAAAAAAAGCTAGTAGGCAAATGAGGAAGGTTCACAAAATGAAAGTAGAGCAGAGAAGAAGCAGAGCGAGAAAGACTGAGAAGAAGCTGTGATTGCAAACAGTAGCAGAGAATGGTTAATAATGTACATCTTTTAACAACAGAATGCTTATTCTAGATGAAGTAGCACTTGCTTTCACTGGAAACAGCCATTTATTTTTCATGCATCTTTCCAAATAGGATAAACTGGAGGAGGGAAGTTGATAAATTTTATCTGCATAATGAATCAGGCATCGTGTGACAGCATATATCTCAGCAGCTTCCCAACCTCTTCTACATCCCACAGACTAAACAGTTAGAAGCCTGTCATAGTAATAAAGCCAGAAACACTAAGGCTGATCATTCCCATATCAAATTATTTGTGACTAAACAAAACAGAATTGTAGCAATTATTTTCCCTCATGTGAACAAATTTTCATATTTTTTTTTACTCCTAAAACACAATAATTAGCTTCCAGAAGCAAACCTGTGTGTTACCTGACTGGCGAATCTCTCAGGCCTGGGGTATGCAGGTAGTCTAAGGGAGTGCGCCTGTTAGTTGTCACCCGCTGCTTGCATTTTCCTTATCAATCACCTTGCTGCTGACTAGAATAGCTAGTGGCGCTCCTGATGCCAGTTATCCTCCTAAAAGAAAAAAGATTAATGCCAGTATTTCAGTTCTTCCATGGTAATAGCTGAAGTATTTGTACACACTGAGACTCCTCTTCCACCATCTCCAAACAGATCCTTCTCCAGTACTGGGGCAAGATTTGCTGAACCGCATGATACTGCTTTCTAAAGGCAAAAGATGAAGAAGTTGTGATGAGAAATGAGACTTGCTCCCCGACAAACATTTGCCAAGTCCTCCAACAGTCTCTCCTGGAGACATTGTTCTTTTGCAATCACCTAAAAGCAAAATAAGAAAACTAAACTATTCTTCTGTTGTATACCAAGGTTGCAATTCAACCTTCTGCTGCCATTAGCTGACAATTTCATAATAGCCACTATTATGTTCAAGCCGGCTGTCATCTTCACTTGAGGAAATGCCCGTACCCAGGACTTGTTGACCTGCTGCCCACCCTGTATCTGTAACACGTGCCCAGCAGCTCAGCACAGCACACAGCACATGCTGGTATCGAAGCTGCTTTAGTTTTTGCTGCCACTGGAACTGTCACCACAGTGTCACTGGGATGAGAAGAACATTTTGTATTCTGACTTACACAGGGGCGCTTTCAGTAGCTTTTTTCATCTTTAGAAGGTGATAGCTGAAGAACAACACTGCAGAATTTACAGTATTTAAAAAAAATTGAAAAGCATTTTAATTGACTATGCAGACATTTGTGTTGCTGACATCAGCACATATTTGGGACAAGTTCCTTTGGAAATACCAAGAGAGCTGACAGCTCTTGGCATGCCAGTTCTCAACGGCTCAGGCAGTGCCTAGTCTCAGAAATTCTGTGGGTTATATCAAAATAAATGCCAATAGCACAAGTGGTCCTAACTCCTGTTATTAATTTACATTACTCTTCTGCCTTATAAGTACCTTACCCTTTTTCAAATAATTTGCAGACTAGTTCATGGCAAATCCTATGACCTATGCTTTCTTTCAGAAATTGAGGCCTTTGCTCTATGCTTCCTAGGTAGAGCACGCACTGACTTCTGTGAACTTCCACGCGTTTTTCTAAACAGGAACAATATGCTCACTTCCTTTTATCAGATACAAATACAAATTTATTAATGTTGATAACTAAATATTAATACTAGATTTACACAAGAAGTTTTCTAAATGTGCCTAAATTTGCATACACCTTAATGGAGATAGTTATGAGTTACATCTTCCTATACCATATGCTTATGCTAGGTATTTGCCATTGCTCGATACCTAGTTAATCAGGTACTCCTGTTCGAACAGCTATTAAGGTACACAAGGGGTGACCGCTCTGCTAAAGATTACCTAATCTGCAACCGTTAGCAGTAGTCAGAAGAGGAATCAGGTAGTGATGCAGCTTTAGAAGTGTGTCAGTGTCTTGAAACGTATTTTGGTCAGTATTTCTGATCACATTCCTTAGCCCTGGATTGTAGAAATCCACAGTATTTCTATTGCCAGGATTCCTGAGCATCTACAGCATTAGGTTTATTTAAGCCCTCATTCCAGCTTAATTCCATCCTTTTACTTCTAAATGCACTTTTTTCTCTGAAGTCAAATCAAAATCTCTAGACAGAAATCAAATTTAATCTAGGCTAAGAAAACAAATATGTTGGGGGAAGAGGATGGGAGTTTGCCTAGTTATTTCTTTCTCAAGGAGTGAGACAGTAAAACTAATTTTTCCTTGTCCAAAATCCTTGCTGATAGCAGCTTATCACAGCTGTAGCAGTGTTATCACAAGGAATCAGTAGTCTAGAACAGCTAAAGATCTGGCTCAGACAGTCTCAGACAGCGTTTGTGGATGCGATTGATGTTATTCATGTCTGTGTATCATTTTTCAGTCTTGGCAGGTGAATTTTACTTTCAGGTCCAAACTCTAGCTCAGCCTGCAACTGAGAATATCTATGTTCTGCTCCCTTAAGTATGGTATTATGCAGTTACTTTAAAAGAAGTCGATAGCTTAGTGAGACATCAAAAATCATAGGGGTTTAAAAATTATTTTAATAATATTGATGTCAACCACAAGTTGGTATTTTTTCTGTGACTCAAAGACTAGCCCATGATTTCCTATGTTATTGACAAGTGACAGGGGGTTTGTTCTGAAGGAGTGAGATGAGGTTTCATATGTGGTAGGGAACAATAATCTACCTCTGACTTTTCCAAAATCTGATAGACATTTAAATGTTCTTGAGGATGAGTGAAGACATAACCACATGTTCTGCGGAAGACACATACATGGACAGAAAGGATTAGTAACATGCATGATAAATCCATATAAAAATGGATATAACATTAGTAAAATTCGTAACAGCTGTCAAAAAGAAAACTACCATTTCTTTGTGATGACTAACTGAACCTAGGCATCCTAGCTTACTGAATATCACCAAACTACTCTAGAACTTAAAAGTACGCGCTTTGTAAGGAGCAGAGGACTTTCCACCCAAGTAACATGCTGACATGACAGACAGTGGCAGAAGGCTGCGATCAGCAACGCTTGCTGCAAGGGTCGACAGGCCACTCACATTCTAAAACAGTTCCACTCTAGCACGTGCATTTATTCATCTGTCCCAGAATAAACACTTGGCTTGAAATCTGATGCAGGTTATTCAGAAAATACTTTCAGAAGCACACACAGCACATTTTTCTATTTGAACAGTGCGAGAGTTTTTCTAGTAATAGCAAGGAAAGGGTCTTTTGCCTTTATTCTTTTCCTGGTCAGCAATAATGCAGTTAGAAAATAAACACAGGTGTCCACCCATCTCCAGACAAACTACATGTAAACATGTAAATTAAAAGCTTTACAGACCTACGAATATACAAGTAACCTTTATTTCCAGACAACACAGTTAGGGATGAGCCAGTTTTGCAATCTAAAACCCAGTAGGTAAGCCTGATTGAATGTTCAGACAGCCATACATGTAGTTAGTGAACACTTTGCTGTTAGGATAAAGATTGATAAATACTTCAGGATGCACTGTACCCTGCATTTTAGTAGCTATCCTTTATCTTGAACATCCTAATTATAAAAGATCACATTGTTGTCTTACAAACCACAGAGCAGAAGTGAAGAAGGAATACCCACCCTGAAAGAAACACTCAAATAACATTAGAAAAAAACAAACAACAAAACCATCAAAGCTCTTTTGGTGGAATATGTTAGAGTTACATATATAGTATATTGCAGAAATGAATAATTTTTGTCTTCCAAAATTTTACAGTCAAACCTCACAACAGTTTTCCCTGAACCTCCACGAACAAGACATTTTGTATCGCTGAAGATTACATGGCTGGTATTGGTCTATTTTCTTTTATTTATACTAAACGCACATTAGATAATGCAAGAATAGTACGTTGAAATGGCTTACCTTCTGGGCCATCTCTCTTTTTGTCAGAATTCTACTCTTCTGCACCCTTGGAGCATTTTGTCTGCTTTTGCTTTGCCTTGCAAAGATATTTTTCTAAGCAATCAAGTCTATTGCAAGTGGCAATAGACTTAAACCAAGTGAGTATTCCTCAGTTTGCTAGAAGCTGAAGTGACATAGGCAACAAAAAGCTGCAAAAAGGGGCAGCTCACATCGATGAAGAGAAATCCCATGCTGACATAAACCTCTACTACTCCACTAAGCTTTCTGTTCTCATTGGCACAACTTTTCTAAATAAATGAAGAAAAACTCTTCTAACGAAATTATCTATGGTTAAAATCATTATTTATATTTCTGCGCATTGTTAATTTTACACAAAGTATGTTTGCATAAGTTTAAAAATGTATCAACCATATCATAATGCAATTATAATCAAAACTACAAGTGTTAAAAACTATTCCTTTTCAAACTACATTCCACTAAAATGAAACTATCCTTTTCATTCTGGGTTATTCTGGGGTCTGTGCATTTGTATTTCAGTGAAAGGTGTGTTGATAAGACCATTTTATGTCTGTGATCATTTAAATTAGAAAGTAAATTTTTCCACAAGATAATGAGATGATGCCAGGCGTGTAGTGCTCCAAAATGACTACATAAATCCAAAATCATTTATCTGGTGGGAGTGAAAGCAAGAGAGGTGCAGTTCATCAGCTGGGGAAAGTACATGGCAATCTCCTTGGATCTTCTTATAAACTTGTGATTAATATTTCTGCATTAAGTGCTGATGAACTCTAGCACTTGGGATTTCACATGCAGCATTCTCTGTGACCCTCATTGGGCAGTGATATACGCACTTTTTGAGGACCAGTTGCTAGCGCAGTTCCACAATGGCCAGAAAATAATGGCACAATACTTTCTTCAGTTTTGACTGTGTGACTTGGCTATACAAAAATAATTCCATGAGGTATGTTGTGCCATCTTTTTTGACTTAAGGATCCTATCTTCAGAAGAGGAAAGCTCAAAGGAAAGTGAATGAGATGGAATCACATAGGCCTTCTTGAAACAAACGTTCATGCTATTGCCCTCAAAGTCTTGTCATAAGCTCTTGCCCTATACCCTTTCTTTACAGACTCCTGTCTTGCTTTCAGAAAGAAACATTCTGTCATGTTTCACTCTCCACTAAAGAGGGGAGAAAAAAATCAAAAGCCCTCACACTAAATTGTACTCCTAGGATACTCCAGTCACAGAACTACACTAGGGTCTGAAAAACCATGCCAAGGTGGTGATAAGCAAGGTTTCATCGGCTCCTTTTTCTTCACAGACTCATTCAATGGTTAAAAACTCATTAACAGATGACACATGATCAAAAAATCTGCCTTCAGCCATTATCTCAAAGTGAAAATATGTCAAGGAAGATTCATCTGGACAGCTTCGCTACAGGAACACGCAGGACAGGATAAAGCATGCCCCACAGGAGACATCCTGCAGAGTTCCTACAAGTTTTCAGCAGTGTTTCAGTCTGGATAAGGAATTTCTTGGAGTGAACGCACCTCCTGCATCCCTGAAGCTACAGCTTTGCAAGCCTATAACTACAAGACTGGTAACATAATGAGCTCCCTGCAGACTTCTTCCTAATGCATGCAAAAGGATGTGCAAAATATAGAGTAATATTGCTAATTAGGCAGAAAAAAAGCCCTGTAATTCTAGTCCCCCAAGCAGCTGGACTGTTCCCTTCCACTGAGGGCACTAGGGTGACCTTGTCCCTGTAACACTTAGCCCTACTGCAGAAAAACTGCAGAGCACAAATGCTTACATGGCTGTCTGAAACTCAGCTTTTAATGCTGCTGGGATACCACTGTCTTTTTACAGGAACATTCTGTACTATCTATGGATGTAAGGTTTCCAACAAGTGGCCAGCTTCTTTATTGACAATTACACTGATGGCTCAATAGCAAACAAAGATGAACTAGCAGCGCACATGCAGCCGTTTCCTGTAGCACATTGATTGGAGAATGGTCATCAATGACGGTCAATCTACAAAATCAAGTTACCACTGCAATCCCCAATGATTATCTCTTTCCTGAAACTCTTGACATTTTATAATTTAACCTACCTTGTGCTGCCAGGGTCACCTTTAATAAATGAGGTTTATTTCAAGCCTTCATAAGTCTCATGCTGATATATAAATTAAGAAAGGCTTATTAGAAATGAAGAGTGACCATCCCTAATTGAATAATCCTGAATGAAGAGAGGCCAGGCAGGAAATAATCTATAAAAAATACAATTCTATTTTTGTACAACATTGAGAGCTTTCTGGAAGTTATCAGGGAAAACAGCTTGTCTGGAAATGTCCGTGCAAATGCCCAAACTTCCCACAGAAACAGAAATCTCTTAAGATGGTCTGTACGCTAAAATCTTTTCACAACTGCCCCACATAGTGTTTCTGTGGGATAAAAGAAGCCAGACTTCAACTTCCTTTCTTGCCTTTCAACGGCAACTGGACTTGAAATTCATTCTCCTATATTAAATGGCAGAGTTCCTAACAGCCTACCTATTCTGGACCAGGAAGCAGTACATCTGTCCTGGCTCAGTTATCTTTGTTCATTAAGAATGTCTTGAAGCTGGACATCCTCTATAATCTTGGATTTAGTATGACTTGGAATAGGACATTTTTGAAATGCCAACTTCTGCAGGCTTGAAATTATTTTGAAAATCAACTCCAACATGACTACCACTGTGATACATTTCTCTAAGTACAGACATTAATAATTTTTGCCAATAAATACTTAAACTGAAAATGCAACATTTATAACTGCAGGGTAATAAAATTTTTGTAGCTGAATAATAAGATTTAACATATTAAGCTTGACCAGAAATTTGAAAGCTTGTTACTTATTTCTTTGTGCTTCCTTGAGCAGCACACTCAGCAGTAGACTACTCAGCAGTAGTCTGCGATAGGCATATTTAAAGAAGAAATATAGATAGGGCCAAATCTGAGTTAAAAAAACTAAAGAGAGAGAGGAAAAAACTTTGGGAAGGATGGAGCAGAAACTCCTTCCCAATGCAAATTCTAGTATCATAACTCAGGCAGTTTCACAGCTCCTGAAGCAAAAACAACAGAATGAGAACCACGAGAAGAATAGCCCTGCTGAAGACCATTCTGAGCCTGAATATATCTCCTAGGTAATTCGCTCTAAGAAATTTCTCTGTATATAACTACTTCCTTCACACATAATTAAGAGCTGTCATGATTCAGGTAAAGAGTCGCTGGAAGTAGGATAGTAATTGCAATCTTCCACCAGGGATAGATGTAATAAATAATAAAGATCTTTCATGAAACAGTACCTGCCTCGAGAACAGAACTCCTGCCTCTGTCACCCTCCAAAAGCACATGGAAATCTGCTATGGTAATTTAACTTTGAAACCAGTAGAAACTTTTCTGGGTAGTGCTTTGCATACAGATGTGTATAAGAGAAAGAAGTAAGAGACTACAAAAGAGATTCAGACTAGCTGAGCATTTTGTAGGGGCAGATGAAGGTGTTGTTAAAAGAGTTTGGCACCTACCAGCAGAAGTCTGTCTCCATCTCTTATTTGCACATTTTTCACCAAATCTTTAAAGAAACAGAACTCATTAATTCTTTTTAAATAAGATTGCATTTTTAAAAGCCCCAAAATTTATGTATAGCATTTTCACTGACATCTTTTCTTTTTCCATCTGAAACATCTTTACATGTATGTGTTACTGCCTGCACATGACAATAAACTATAGTTTAACACCATGCAGCACGTGTTTTCTCCTCCCTTTCCTACCTTTTAATAACATTCACAGTTCACATGTAACGTTACAGAAACCCTCAGAGGGTAGTTTCATTGTAATTCTGAATATATGTATTTGGAATAATGGGTTTCTCCTCTGAGACCAGTATCTCCAGTGGCATTTTTACAAAATCTGTTCAGCACTGATGTGAATCCATATGCATCATACCCTCCTTGCAATATGTGCTACTGCTCAAAATGAAATTCCTCACCTGAAATTCTTCTGAGAATTCCTTGAAGCCTCCGACATTAAACAGTTGTACAGAACCTGATAAAGTTTTTAACTAGTATGATACAAAGCCTTGGAAGATGACCCATGAACCAAGTCCTTAAACATGAATTTTGCCTACTACAGCTAAATGGATTTTTATCAAACACTTATTAAATGTCTGTAGAACAAAAAGGAAAATTATGAATACTTCATGCAAAAAGATTGAAGTTTTTCCTCTCTTTAACAAAGTAGCATTCATCATTTTTTCCTCCGCTGCTACATTCCCATATTTTCAAGCAATGTTTCTGAAGTTGGACATTTTGCTTTGCCATTTTATCTGTCAAGCAACTGAAAAGAGATCAATAATCTTATTGGAGTCCACTAATGTTTACATCTGCTTTCTTCCTTGCCTTCAATTTCTTCTACTTTTATCAGCACTGTTTACACTGATTTCAGACAACAACCTTCTCTAAGTGATGCATCAACAGAATTCAAAATCATTATCTTACTTTATCAATTATGATACCCAACTGAGCAAGAAAAAACCAAGTAAATAACTTTCAGAGAGGAACGAAAAGGGCTTCTGAGGCACCAGGAAATGCAATCATTCAACAAATGTGTTTCTTCATTTTAATTGTGTAAGTAAACTTCGATGAATGTCCTAAAAAAGTCATACTAGTGATTTAAACTGTAAACTAGTTTTGTTTCATGGTTTTCCAATAAAATTTAATGTCTCCCACTTGGACCTAATCCACAAAACTCCTGAATTGTGATGTGTAAAATCTTTTGTATAACCAATACTCTATATAAGTTTATGAATTGGCTCCTCTTCTAGGGGTGAGGTGGAAATGGTGAAAGCATTTTAAAAATAGCTTTAATGTATCAGTAGAGATACAAACTTCCAAACAGCGCATGAACAGATGCTCTCTCTTCATTCTAACCCACCTCCATAACCTTCCCATACTTCACTTGTTCCTCAAGGACCTCTCTTTCTGCCTTTATTTTCTTCGACACAAAAGTGAAATTCATTTTCTCTCTCTCCAAATCTGGTAGTTGCTAAACTGCTTATCAAAAGAGAGCGTACTGGCTAGTCCTTCCAGTAATTTTACTCCACTTGAAGTTTTAAAGGTTCAGTAACTAGATACATCAGAGAAGGCAATAAGGACCAGCAGCAAAGCTGGCTCCATTCCATGACGAAAAATGCAAAGATGCTCAGAATCACTCCTGGAACTTATTCCTTAACTGACAAACTTGAACAGGGTCCATTCCCAGGTGGCTCAGAGAGCTGACTGATAAATAATTTACCTAGAAGGTCTTTCACCTTACTTGAAAGAAGAGCAATGATACTTGAGTTACAGAGCAGCAGATTTTTGTTTGTTTCTGTTCTTCTTCAGTGGATTGACATATTCTGTTCCTCTAGACTGTGCCTGAAATAAACTCTGGAAAGAAAGAAACTTCAAGGAGCATGGCTGGGAAATGACCTACTCTGGCAGCGGGAGGTGCAAACTGCCTGCAGCCTCCTAACACGTTAACAAGACTAATTCAACCGATGCCTTAAAAATACAGAAGCAGCTACTAGTAACAAACCAATCTCAGTATTACAGATAATACAAACCAGTGCTGCTTGCTTAAGGTGATGTTGACAAAAGGAATTCACGATACAGTATTCTTTTCGAATGTGTACCTTTCACACAACACAAACTTCTTTTCACTTTCACTGATATAAATATTCATTTCATTCAGCCCACTTTTTGCATCACGTAACACTTGGGTATAGAATCCTCTAGGTTCCTTTCAATGGCAAAATGTATGAACATGGGACAGCCACGAGATAAAGGTTGTTCTTCAGGGTGAAATTCCCATGGCTGATATTCTTACAGTGATCTAGGGTAGCCTCAAGTTACAGCCACTGGGTTTTGCTGAAAAGGGGAAATTCTGCTGATCTTCCCCAAAAGATCCAATTAGTAGTCACCTAGAACTACTTTGCATGTATAAGAGATAATGGCAGGAACATCAGTAAAAAGACTAAAAAGGAGTTTTGAAACATTATTCAGGCGGTTTTGTTTCTTAAGCAGTCATTAATGGAACAAGCCTGAAAAGCATCACGTTACAAACTAGCACTAAAGATACTTGTACTATAACAATTTTTCACACCATCTCTACAGTACTGAAAGTTCTCTTTTCTGCTGCATGAAAATGAAGGACTACTACAAGAAGGAAATGACAAGAAACAGACAGCAGCTACAGGCAGTAAATAACACCCTCAAACAAAGCATAGGATCAAATATCAGCAAAACTACTGGCAGGTCATCCTCAGCTCTCCAATTCTCCCGTTTTTCCGCAAAACAGAATTTTTTGTCTGAAAGATGACTGTTAGCAATTCACGTTCCGAGTCCTCCGTACCCCTCTTCAGCAAGCATGTTTACAAAGAAAGCGAAGCATTGTATCAATCTATTCCATAAGCAGACATGAATTGAGTAACAGAGTTTCAGAAATGTACCTAACACCCTACCCCGCCACCCCCCACCATAGCACATCAGCGGGGGTATGGGTATGGGTGGGTGGGTGGGTGTGGAAAAAACTATACTTTTTAAAATCACCAGTTGTTTTGGTGAAAGTTATCCAATTTGGTACTTCCCATTCAGGTCTCGTAGGGCATATACCTCAAATTGCCAATACTTAGGTTAAAGATGACAATCTGTGCTGACCTCTGAGAATATTTTCAAGGCTTTCAACATACAGCATTAGGCAGATTTTTCATTCTCATTTCATAGTTGAGCATTAGGGAAGAAAAGCAAATAACTTCAAGAGGTAACTCAGTTAAAATTAACGTGAAAGCAAGTCTTTTTAGGGTCTTTGTAGGGCCACAATATTTTAATAGCTTTACATATAGAGCTTGGTGCTAATATTTAAATGGCTCAAAATATTTAGTACTGTTTTGTAGCAGAATATAAAATATTCTACTCTTAAGAATGCAGCTTTATATAAAACATTCTTGCCTATTCTTGTACATTAACATATTACTCCTCAATTGACTTGTGTAGCATCCCTTTTTCCCCACCCTACACTTTGACTAAAGCTGGTTCAAGGTGTAAGAAATTTAGTTGGAGGAAATAAGCTTCAGAGAGAATCCAGAAAACGAGCATAAAGAATAGGGAAAGAGTTTTACCTTAAACTAAATTTATTGCAGGGTGGGGGGAGCACGGGGCAGGAAGTGCAGGGGGGAACTGCCATTTGAACTCCAGGCTGTTTCCCATGCATCATTAACAGGTTTTGGTTTCTTATTAAAAGGTCCGGGAGTCATCTTTACTTTGTATCTGCAATCCACAGAGATTATATTCACTACTACAAGCCAAAAAATCTTGTATAGCAGAAGCCACTATTTATTAATAAACATAAAGGGAAGCACTGATATGCAGAGCAGTTCTGCCACAGAAAACACCAGTTAAATGATGCAGAAAATTAAAGGAGGGAGGTAATGAATAGATCCTGCAATGAATCTTGACAGATCTCTTTTGGGAGAAGCCAAATACTTCTCATCTAGTCGACGTTTCAAGTGCTACACTTACTCTCTCGGTATCTATCCCAATGTCCTGTTAGTTAAGATGTGTCCTTACATTCTGGTCAGTTAGAGCAAGTAACAGACAACCAAAATAACCCCTGAGCAAAAACTTAGGCCAAAAATAATCCTTATAGTGGTACCAGTAATTGCTTTCAATAGGGAACCATAAAGAAAGAGATGTCTGGTTTTCCTTTTCTAGTACTGAAACACTTCCTGGAGGAAGCTCTGGCTGTGAACTTTAAGTTATGAGTAAAAGGTAACTTGTATTGATTTTTTTTTTCCTACAAATCTTAACAGGTTTATGCAGTTTTTGAAAGGAGTGTTGACAGAATCCTCAAATGGATTACAATGCCAGAGAATAAAAAGGGAACTGTGATCTTTTATTGAAGAACTGAAAGCCTAAATTCAAAGACACTTCCAGCTTTAAAGAACCTTAATGCAAGAGACACAATTTTTCTTGTCAAGGTGTATTTCCGTTTTGAAGTTCTGTTCAGTTTATTCTGGCTGACGGTGGGGCAGAACATACAGGTTGATTGTCAGCACGGAGACTCCTTAAGCAATGAGTCACAAAGTGGTGTCTGGGATCCAGCCAGCCCATGGACCAAATAATTTACTAAATTTAGTCAATAAATATATGTCTGAAATATTTGAAATCCTGCCCCTTACTTAGCTGGGTACCTCCTTGAATATTGAATAGCTGATTTGTTCAATCCCATATGCAAGCCAGAATACCTCTGGAAGACAGCTGTTCAAATGAAATGCTCTCTGAAATAACTGAGAGAAATTTGTACTTTTACGATGAAGTCCTAGTTGCAGTAACATCAGTCTCCAATGGCTTTCCTAACAATGGCTAGTGTATTTGCAGAGGCAAAGCTTCAGATTCAAGATGTGTATAGACTAGAAATATGAAAAACATCTGGAATTTTGACACTCCAGAATTACATGAAAATTTTGGAGTTTGGGAGCAATTTGACCTAGGCAACTTTAAACACAAATCACTTATCAAATATATGCAGTAAAACATAACCAGACCCAAATCACCCCCCAAACCCACTAGAAAACTGTGATCCTGTAACGGCCATTAAGGAAATGCTTCTGTAAAGTACTCATATATAGATTGTGTATATAGGGCTGTGGACTGAGATGAAAAACAGACAATTTGATCCTTTTAGAGCAATGTCAAGGCTGTAATTTTCAGTACCTTTTTTAAATAAGAAACTAAACACGTAGGAAGAAATTCAATATTTGAAGTGAGGACAGGAATGCATGGTGGGGAGAGGGGAAAAGTGACATATCACCATTTGGAGAGACATCTGTACTTTCCTTCCAGAATTCCTGTGGATTCTTAATTGATAAATTTCCATACCATAGTTCAAAGCTTATGTGCCTAAATCAACAGTTACAGACTTTAGGACTAAGCGTCATAAATGCTGGCTTACACATATGTCTCTTTGAGCTATCTTCCTTGGGATTTTGATATTTAGATTTGAATATTACCACCACCATCCCCAATGCCTCTGATCAGCATAAAGCTAATTATGTGCTGCTATTAAAGGAGATTACATGAGATGCTGACAGTTGGAAAGGCCTAATGGCCAGCTGGATAGGAAAAAAACAAACACATCCAATGTTGTTTAGTAATAAGTCTTCTAGAATTTTTCTAGCCATCTTTTATCACCAGCTTCATTATTTCATTCTACCATTAACAAAAAAACCACAAACAACCAAACCACATAAAACCCCAACAATCAAAATTAAACTCAACCCAAACCCAAAACAGAACACAAATGGAAAAAAGTCAAGATTGAGAATGCAATGAAATTTATACTCTCATCATAATGCATCACTAGTCATGCAGGTCATCCATCATGTATGTGTGAAACCTCAGAGTGGGTGCTGAGACTAGCGTTACTCCTATCGTGGAGAACCATTTATTTCTTCCAAGTACTGCAGGACTCATAACCAAGATGTGGCCAGCAGGACTAGGGAAGCGATTGTCCCCCTGTACTCAGCACTGGTGATGCCACACTTCAGATGCTGTGTGCAGTTTTGGGCCCCTCACTACAAGAGGGACGTAGAGGTGCTGGAGCGTGTCCAGAGATGGGCAACAGAGCTGGTTAAGTGTTTAAAGAACAAGTCTTATGGGAGCTGTTGAAGGAACTGGGGTTGTTTAGCCTGGAGTAATAAAGGCTCAGGATGCACCTGATTGCCTTCCACAACTACCTGAAAGGAGGTGTAGCAAGGTGGGTGCCAGTGTCTTCTCCCAAGTAACAAGTGACAGACAAGAGGAAATGGCCTCAAGTTGCACCAGAGGAGGCTTAGGTTGGGTATTAGGAAGAATTTCTTCACTGAAACAGTTGCCAAGCACTGAAACAGGCTGCCCAGGGAAGTGGTTAAGTCACCACCCCTGGAGGTATTTAAAAGATGTGTAGATGTGGCACTTAGGGACATGGTTTTAGTGGTGGCCTTGTCAGTGGGTTAATGGTTGTACTCAATGATCTTAAAGGCCTTTTCCAAAATAAACAATTGGAGTTTTCCAATGAGTCTATGAATAACTGGCAGTCATGAGAAGACAGCATGATAGAGAAGCTCATGTTACAAGGAAACCTAAGTGTCAGTGAAGGGAAGCACTCTGAAAAAGAAAGATAAATATCAACTCAAGTCCTATCATCAGTTGCACCAGCTCTATTTAAAGGTTAACGTTCCAAATATTTTTTATTACACATCATACTATTGAGTCATTGACTCCCAGAATAAGATAAATTGAAAGGGATCTCGGGAAATTATTTGGTCCAGCTCTGGACTCAAAGGAGAGCCAACTGAAAGGCTATTGTTCAGGCTCTTAAGTGATGCTGCATTTTATAAAAAGTTTGATTCATAAATTCAGTAAAACAGGTATATTTGAACCTCTGCAGTAAAAAAAAAATGCAAAAAAGAAAAAAAGCAACCCCCAAATTCACCCTTTCAGACAGCAATGACCATTTGGACAATTGAAACTTTGGCTTTTCACCCTGTCTTTTGAAGTGAAAACACTAGCTACCTAAATCACTGGGGAAAAAAAACCCACCCCTTTGGCAATTACAAAGCCCCAGGCACAGGATGCAAAAACATAAGAGGGAGTTTTTGATTCCTCATAACTCAAAAAGCATAAAAATTGAAAGCCTAAGCTAGCCCGCTGTTCAGATAAGCTGGGGTGTAAGCAAGTGATGAAACAAGTTATTCCTGCAAAGAATAAATCAGACAAAAAGCATGTTTCCAAACAGTAACTAGTCTTTTTTTTTTCTAGTCAACAGCTCCCTGATTTCTTAGTCCTCGTATTTCACATTCTTACTGTCAAGTCAATGGCACTTGCTACATTTGTGTAGAGATCAAAATCACTGTGATTTGTGTAAACTCAACCTTTCCACACCCTTGTAGAGCTCTGCAACTTGACACTGCAGTCCAGCCCCTCATACACATACCAACAGAAAACCTGGCCAAAAAACCCCACCCCACCTCAGCTCAGCTTTTTTTCATATCATGAAAAAAAGACTCTCCCTGACTTTCTGTTAATATCACTGTCACTGCTATCCCTTATCTCTACTATTGTATATTGTACTCACAATAAGCTGTTTTAGAGATTGATTAATAATCGAACCAGAGCCGAGGCATTTAATCAATCTGAACAACAGATTATTGCTTTGTGTACCACAAAGACAGATTATCCTGTTACTATTGATTAGGCTCGTTGTACTCCTGCCGGTTCCATTGCCCTTATTTCTAAATATTTTTGCTCAGCAAGTTTTCAACTTGCACCAATCTTAAAGCAAAAAACATTTCTTGGAGCTTTATTCATATCGATCAGCCTTCTATGGTAATCCCCCTACTTTTCTTAGATAATAGTGATACAATACATTACACTACTTACAGTGCCTTCTTTCCTCATAGAAAATAGACTGAGGATACTTGTACCTTTCACATCTTTTTTCATCTTCCCTTTGTTCAGGTACAATAGATTCGATCTTTACTCATAAGACTTTCAGAGAAGTGGTTGCAGCTTACAGGGAAGCACCCAAGTTGCATCATTTCACAAACAAGGGGCTTGGCTCTGGGCTGCGCAGATGGGCGAAGTGCTGCAGAAGGAGCAATCTGCACTTCAAAACCTGGACAGACTAGTACACTTCAGCAAGACTAATCAAAGCAACAAATTCAAAACGAGAACTAGCTTCAGTCGAGCAGAAATGCGCAAACCACTAAACATGTTTGGATACCAGCAGATATAGAGAGGAATGTCATATGCAAAACATGAGGCAATCCCTCCACGTTCCCCAGTGGTGTCACTATCTGCATATACATAAGACCCTCACAAGCACAGCAACAATATTCAGAACTTCAGAAAAAATGTTCTGTGGGGAAAAGAGAAAAAAAACCACAAGTGTCTTCACTGTGAAAATACATAATAATAAACTTCAAAGTGTAAAAAAAAGCTACCAGAAAGGTGAAAGGAGGACATAACAATCCATTGAATAGGACAAGAATGGTGACTTCTCACTGCTGATAGGGAAATGAATCAGAAGTAGGAAATTCTTTCTCACTGTAAGTTAATGAAGAACTGAATCATACCACTTAATGCAATTCTGGAAACCATTGCACTAGAGATTTTTAAGTGGAGATTAAGATTTATGAGACATTTCAATGGATTAGATAACCTCGCAAATTTTCCTTCAGCCTTCTTTTTTCCGATGATGTGAATGTTTTCAAACAGAATATTTACAGGTGTTGCTAATGCTAGAATTTGTTTATTTTCTGATTTACCAGAATGAAGTCAATTTTATAAGAAACATTTGTGTTAAGAATTTGCTCTTTAACCTTGACTTGAACTATAAAAGTAGAAAACAATTATTCTCTGTTTAAAGTATCTGCATGACGTGCCAAAACACTGATGCAAAATTGAGACAACAGTGCAAATGCAATTCTTCATTGTTTTGACTTCAGAAGGTTTGCTATGTTAACATCAATACACAAACATTGTATTCTCTAAAACTGGAACATCCAGTTTCCAAAGTGAGTTTCCACTTACCACTATAAAATCATAATTCTTCATATTTCTTTGGAGAGTTAAACGCATACACTGATTTTAATCTTGCTTATTCGTCGATGTGTCCATTTGCTTTCAGAGACCTATGCTCTTCTGGAGTGAACTGCATGAATTCATCCCTCCTGAGACCTGGCTTAAGCCCAGGCAACATACAGCCCTATTTATGGGTCTGACTCACCCTCTTTCACTGCAGGCCCAAGTTATAACTACTTTAAAACACCACAATATTTATTAAGAAACCCACTATTAAAAACCTAATATCTCAATTTAATAATAAGCTAATAAACCCACAGCTATTAACTTAGTATTCTCTCATTTTGTGCACTACTACACACAATTATAAAATCATTATGTATCACACCTAAATGTTACAAATCACACACTACTACTATGGAATTAAATCAAATCAGTCCTTAGGTGCTGTTCACAGCTGTGAATACTTAAGTGTGATCCCATCAAGTCTTTGGAATAGAGAAGACACAAGTGCTGGTGATAAAACAGCAACCAGAATGAAAGACCTGGTTTAGTCACCTGACAAACTGGCAAGTCAGGGTAAGACTCAGTCCTTCCTTATTGGCACACAGAAGGTGAAGCCTCTGTTCCTCTCTACTCTAAACCTCTGGTGAGAGCAGTACTGAGCACCCCCGGGCACAGACCGCCGCTGCACAGCCTAAGAGCAAAGGGCTCCTTTTCCAGGTCAGAGCGCTGCCATGTCCGGCTGGCAGCTGCCGCTAGCAGGGAAGGCTCAGGGTGCTGTAGGGGCAGCCACTACTGCTGGAAAAAGAGGACTCTCTTCTAGAAGCAGCAACCAGCACTCCTTCTGCATATAGCAGCAAAACTGAAATTTCACTCTCGGCAGCTTTTTCTTCTTCCCTTGCCTTCTGTACTCAATTTTGCCATTTCTCAGCCTTTTCACTTCCCCATCAGGGGTTTTGTGTACCTGACCCTCTCCTCCCAGAACAACCAAATTCTGCCTGTACTGCAGAGAAGCCTTGCAGCTAACGTCACACCAAACTAAAATAAATTAACTCTAAGAGGAGCAGCATATTCTAACAAGACAGAAGCTGAGGCGTATTTTTTTGCCAAGAACATCTCAGTTTCAGAATTATGTATTAAGTTGGCCAATAAAACTAAGACTGTTTCAAACCATTTGTAACATGAAAAAGTATTCCCACCCAGTACATTTTTTTATTTATTTCATAATTCTGCCAAAGCACACGCAGAGGAATTTCTCTCTGTTCTGCTTTAAACCTACTATGCAGTGAGGCCAGGCTCTCCCTGTAGACAGTATCTTTTCTCAGAAAACGATTCATCTTACTTTGCTGTTTGTCTGAAATCTCTAGCTAGTTTCAAATTCTTGTTTTATTATTTTTTCTTTTCATTTAAAATGCATCTCCAGTATCTGATCACTGTCATCCATTACATACTGATTTGTCCACTGGTTATTTTCAAACAGAAGATGGATGCTAATGTTAAAATGGACTAAACCTGTTCTGTTTGTCCCGAGTGTCTGTGTTACATTCCAAGAAAACAAGGACATAGGGGCAGACCTCTAGTATTACAGCTGTTCCTGGGAATAACTGAAAAATAAGATGCCAGAAACTATGTGGTATACTGGGGAGGAAAGTCACAGCGTGGTGCTGAGAACCTGTGGCTCCAGAAGGGACCATGCCTTCCCCTTCCTGGTACCAGTAGGGGAAAAAGCACACTTCTCAGCAGGGACAAGGAAAAATATTCCCCATGACTAGACCAGGCTGGGTGGAGTTTGCCACTATTCCTAAAATGAACAAGTTGACTGAAACCCGGCCTGGGGCAAGGACCTCTTCTGAAAGGATGCAGGACAGGATGCAGAAGGGGACAGTAACATTTATAAATCTTTTCCAGTTGTGCTCTTTCTCACCTATATAATGTACTTACAGAGTTAGGTAATTCAGTGTTTACTCTTAATAAATCTGGCTTTTTCATTTTAAAAACCATTTGATCTTTGAAGCACTTCCTGTAAGGAAAGACTTGAAGAGCCTCATCTCAAAGTTCTGGCCACATCAGATGCTGGCTATGTGGGCATTACCAAGACTAAATGGTGAGAACAGCAGTATGTTTATGCTTCTAATCCAAGGTAACACATATAGATTGGTTTTATTTCAGCATTACATCCAACTATGGAGAAATTGATAAAGTGTTCATAGTAAAAGACTGTATTTTGAATGCTGTCCCACTAAATTAATTGCAATGACCTCCTACTCAACTGTCATTTGTCACTAGTCCAATTGAATAGTACATTTCATCAATGACTTCTGTTACATGCTCTCAAAAGCAGAAAGGTTGGACTTGCACATTTTTCTCCCCTTCCCTCTAAATTTAACAACTATTGGTTGTGATAACACTTACACATGATTCAATTAACTGAGCTATGCAAAACACCAGTTTTCTCATGTTGCTCAAAGCAATTAAACAGTGCAATAGAAAGGTTTTTATAAGTATATTAAGAAACAAGACCACAAAAGACATACTTTCTACACATACTTTTTCTATGCAATAAACAGCCTTTTTCCTGCCAGATATTTATACCAATGATGCTGTTAACTCCGGATGCTTTCTGAAATTCTAGTATGAATCTGTGGGTCAGAGGTTTGTATTTTCTGCTAATCTCATCCCTTAAAGAATCTATCCAGTTCACTAATAACTGCTGAGGATGTGGGGAAGATCTCCTTATTACATTGTTGTTTCTCTTAAATGGCTAGACCAGTAAAAGTTATGTAGATGGTATCACAAACCCCTTGCTTCTAGCAGATTCTCAAAGAAATCACCCCTGAATCCACCCCCCTTCCCCCCTTCCCCCCCAAAAAAGAAAACCCACAAAAAACAACCAGCCAAAAACCAAACCTGCCACACAAACCCACTACCACCCTGCTCCAAAAAGGTTTATGCGTGGCCTTGCTTTGGGTACAGTAAATTTTGATTCCATGATCATAGTAAACTGAGGCACATATAAGACTACTCCAGAGGTCTCTAGCCCGAGATGGTGATAGTACTGAAGTGGTGTTTATAACAATGAAGTAAAAATTACTTCATAATTAATGCATGAACAAAGATTTCAGCCCTGTATAAGATCATAAATGCTCTACATATACTAACTTGAATGACAAATCAATCTTAGAAACAATGGACTGTTCTGCTCCCAGCACTTTCACCAGCCAAGTCATCTCACTGTGCAACTGCAAGGCTGAAGGCATCCTTTCAGAAATCGGAATTGGCTACCTTCTCACAGTGTTGGTCTAATTATGCTTTTAATATGTTTTTTTTTCTTTTCTGTTCTCTAGGGTTTCAAACCTCTAGCAACCGCCTTTTCACCCACTGTTTTCATTCAGCAGTCACACTTCTCACCCGTGGTTCTGTTTATTGGCAGCTTTAGGAATATGTCTGGAAATCATTTTGCAGACAAAAGCAGTCATCACTTCAAATCAACTGGAAACTGCATGGATTCAGTTAGCACAATACAGAAATCAAGTCAATGAACCTACTGAAAGGCATGCTAACATTAACTCAAATTCTGTTTCATATTGCCCATATTGCCACAGCTTCTGGTTGGCTCAGTGCTGGCCTGGCAGACATCCCTGTCTGCCTGAAAAATGCAGGAAACCAGATTTATCTTCTGTTCGGTATCTGCAATCATCTCCAGAAGCTATTGGTAACAGACTTGTGAGACCAAAAAAACTGAAAGACTGACAAACAAAATTCTTGAAACAGTTACTTAAAAAACACATTCTTCCTAGTAAGGGTGTGTTCACATTACCGTTTTCATTTGTATGAGGAGCACACTTCTGAAACAAATCTCCTGATTATACCAGACCTTGCTGGCAATACAATGTCCTCAGCATCATGTTCTAGTCTACATATTTACTCTTACTGCTTGCTAATCAAGACAGCCATTTGTTCTCGGGAGGCAGAACACCCATCTCTGGTACAGCCCCCTGGAAAAGAAATCTGTTTTATTTTGTGTTCCATGGTTTGGCAATTTGTTTCTATTTTATATTTGGACAAAGATCTTTCAGCAGCAGTATCGGGGGAGGTTGGGGAGGAAAAAATATTGTTTAAAAATGATAGCATTTCAAAGTTCTAAGTATTCTTTGTCCATTCCAGCAAATATTTTTTTCTACAAGCTAAACAGGAGAGCTTGAGAGAAATGGTGAGCTAACGGTGGAAAAAAAAAAGCCCACATCTTGTCTGTGGGTTCAAGTCTTGAGTCCAAATCTCTAAACCACCAAAACCATCAAACATTACAATCTTCACATTCCAGATTAGTATCAAGCATTTGCTTACCTGGAATCAGTCTCTTCATGCAACCAAAAGCATCTTTGGAAGAGTGCAAGGCTGCCAATTGGAAGGAAAAAACCCAAACCAACCCCCAAAACCACCTTGCAATTCTCTATGCAATGACTTGACCTCACCAAACCAGCTACAAAAGCATTAACTAGCAATCCCATTTCATTCTTCCATTATCTAAAAGCAGCTCCTCATACAAAAATTTTTTCCTACAATTTAATTTTGTTCGCATTTCTTTATTAACATAATTTAAAAGTTCCAGGGAGGGCTCAGCAATCAGGCAATAAAATGTTCCTCAAGTTCTCCACTACATTGCCTCATGACCCTGTTTTTCCTCTTGCTGTTAGCACCCCCATCCCCACCGCCCTCGATGACCAGGTGCTGCCTGGGTGTTGATAACTAGCCTTTGTTAAAGGTCAGAATGAGATTCAAAGGCACAGCTACTAAAACAAAGATCACCTGATTTCCAAGATCTGAATTCTTTCATTATTTACTACCACTTTACAGGTGAAAGGGCAGAATTATTCATGATAATGGAGTACATTAGGCAAGGCATCTTTCAATGGGTTAAACCAATTTAAGCTTCTTGCAACAGTTTGCAGACTCCTAGAAAAACAACTGTGAATTCCCCATTTATGAGTTCTAAAAAAATAATAATAAAAAAAAAAGTCTGCCTTGTCTATCTTTCTGTCACTGTTCAGGAATTGGTGTATTCCTATGAATAAGATCATTCCAGACTCTTATAACCTAACTCCAGTATGATTCCAGTATACATGATACACTTCTTGCTCACTCTGAAGAGAAGCCATACGTCTTTTATGAGAGTGAACTAACACATAGCTTCTCTTATGTATTTAAAACATACTAGTATATAATAATATTATTTGCAATATTTTAACTTTTAAAAATACATGTCATATGCTGCACTCCCTGTACTAGCACATTTTTCCCCCAAGCTGCATGTCGATATTTTGAAACTATTGAAAATACAGCACTCTCACTGAACTGCTTACATTATGCCCAAAGAGGACTGATGAATAATACTGCTATACCCATCCAGTTCAAAATGATTTACAGAGTGAGAAAATATTACATAAAAGCTCACTGGGGACTCAGAGCTTCACTCTGCTCCAGTTCCCTAGCTGTCAGGAAACGGTGTTTCTCTGGTATAGTTAACATTTGTGTACGCATCTTTGACATCTGAGTAATGTATCTACATGGATATACATTGTTTATCTTAGAAAAATATTTAGCAGAATTTAATACAGTAGTTGGAATTTTAACTCTGTAGCTTTTTGAAAGGAATGCAATATACATTAAAAAAGCCACTTATTATATCTGATACATGGAATATTAACTATTTACTCCAGATTTCTCAGTTGAGACTTTCATTCTATGTCAACACATACCCTACAACAGGACACATTAAAATACTGACAGTGTAAAGAGACCTCCTACAACCTGGAAGACTGATAAAGGCTAAAAAAACCAACTAAGCCTTCTTGAAACAACATTTCAGACAAAATCATCTTTTTGCACCTGTGGACATTTTTATGTAAGAAACTGATAAAACCATATATGCATTCAAGCATAACTTATACCTTATGGGTGTTTGGTTTTGGGTTTTTGTGTGTTTGGGGAGGGGTGGAGGGGCTTGCTTTGTTTTGTCAAAAACCAAAACCAACAAAATAATAATAAAAAAAAAATCAAAACAACAACAACAACAATCCCACAAACCAACTGTCTGCAAATTAATGCAGCCCCCTGTTTGCATTCAAATTTCATTGGAGGCAGAGGCTATTTTTTTTCCCAAGATAAAGTGGAAACAAGGTAAATTGAATTTGCTTGCACTTGCCACTTTATTCCACTCACAAGTATGTAATTGGACAGAAGTTTGATCAGTACATCAAGACATAGTCAGATTCATTCTGGTGTTCTGTGAACAAGTGAAACTAACAGAGCTCTACTGATAACGGGACCTGAAATTCATCCACAGGGAAGTTCTGTTGCCATAGAAGACACTGCAATTGGAAGAAAAGTTTTTTCCCTGTTTACATGTAACTATTTCCAAGCTAAATAAATAAAGCAGGATAAATCTTTCCTGGACATACACAAGTGTGCTTATTTTCTCCTTCTCATCTTTACCAGTCTTCCACAACTGGTCCAGGTCTCAAGTTTTCTTAAAGAAAATTATTCTAGGGAGAACACCACTCTCAACAGCAGTTCCTCCCTTGAAGTTAATGATGTGGTCTTGACCGCTTTTGTCACTGCTACATGAAGAACTGTGAGGAAATGGATCCCAAGACAGGACCAGTCAGAAGAAACAGTGAAGTCCCCCGTCACAGAGAAGGGCAGGCATTTTGAAGCACAGTTTCCACAATATGCATGACCTTGAACTTTAAGGTGAATTTCCACTTAACCCAAGTCATTGAGTGCCTCATTTCCCTATATTCTTCCAGGGGAATAGTCTCTCAATTTGAGCTATGAGACCTGCTTAATAAATTAATCACCACTATAGAGTATTAAAAGCTTGAAAATTATCGGTTAAAACTATTAAGTACAAAAAACACACTGCAGGTCTTTATCAGTTCACTATGCATGGGAAAAAGCTAGAGAAACGTTGCTGCAGGCAAGAACATATGCTTATTTACCTGGAATAGGTTTTTGTTATTATCTTGACCCCTCTTCCCCCTCCAAAGCAACCCAAGCTTCAGAAGATTATCTTGAAAAACTACTGAAAAAAAATCATCATTCTTTATGTGGTCAATAAAGTCACTGCAGAGAACAAACACACAAATGAAAGTGGAACTCCTACAGAATGTGCCTTTCAAGTGAAAGCAAGCTCAGAAAAATAACACTGTTCGGGGATGGAAAATTGACTTTTTGAGGTCTTTACAGAAGGGGAAGTATAGAAAAAAAAACCACATGATGTCGATAATGTTTTGTCTGTGAATATTTTCAACATTTCTTGTACTGACTCCAAAATATGTTGTTCTCAGGACTTGCATGCCAGAAAGAGTGCTACAAAGAGCAGCACAATACCGCAAAACCGCTCCTGAGGTGAAGACCAGACTATTGGCCAACTAAGTCTGGATGTACATTATCAAAAAATGGTAGCCAGATATTAATTCAAGTGATCTCTGTCCATTTTATTTTGATATTTGATAGATATACCATCTATCAACCCTTCCACTATGCAGCACAGGTACTCCCCAGTCAAGATGAGATCCAGTCACATGGAGACATTATAATGGATTTCTGTAGTTAACACACACAGACACAGATCTGTTTCATCACCCATCAAACCTTTTCTAAATGAGCCAGCTACAGCAAATCTTGATGAAAGGTAAAATATAGCATGTGTGGTGGTGCTGGGAAGGTCTTTCGCAACACATTTTTTCCCCACCCTCAACAAAATTCAGTACCTGCCTATCATAACACCAGTATAACAATAAAAAGAAAAAAAAACTTCCACAAATTTTTCACTTTGGCAATACATCAGCTGTTTTCATGTCTCACAGTTTTAAGAAGCGTTGTGGGGTGCATAGGTTACAGTTCCACCAGAACTGCCAGCTCTGGGAAGAAATTTAAAAGCTCTGGGCAAATCGATCCAACACAGAAAGGCAGAACTGGCAGCATTTTCTAAACTGTTTGTGTGCCAAAAGGACAACGTCAGCCAGTGAGTCAGCTGTATGCCTCTGTGTTCCCTGGCATCCTAGAAAAAAACCCATTATCAGTGCTACTACTTGGGGACCAATAATGATATTACTGATACTGCCTTCATGCTCAAAGTCACAGCAGTAGTATCTGAAGCCTTATATTAGCTTCCTCGTGTTTTCTTACTTCACCCACTGCTGTGTAAGGCAGAGACAAAGAAAGTTGCGACACAGATTATATATTCATCACAGCTAGTACAGCCTAATACAATAATGTCAGTGCCACGGTGTCACTTGTCACTTTCAGAGCATGAAATGAAATGATGCCATCTGTGAGAGAAAATAAAATGGGGAAGTGAGTCATAGCATACTCTGATAAAATGGCACAGCCACTCTGGAGCTGGAAAGAAAATGATGGAGGAAAGGCAATCAGAAAGCCACAACACTAGTGATTACCTCTTAACTCATACAAAGACATAGTTTGTTTTAGTCCATAGAAGCATCACTTGATAAACCTGCTATGCACACCTGCAATTTTATGGTAGTTTTATTATACCTGCTAAACACACCTGCATTTTTATGACTGTGCTTGCCTGAAGGCCCTGTACTAGCAGGGCCAAGAATATATCTGGAAAATTAGAACATCATTAAGCAAATTCAAATTCATATGAACGATCAATAGATCACTAAATAGAATTTAATTCATTCAAAAATATACTATTTTGTAGTTGAAGAAACAAATCAAGTATTTGCAACTTGCAAGCTTTCAGCATTTGAATTTCCTTTTAGGAAGTTCTCTGTCAGAAGTGAAAAACGTCCCTACTCAAGATATCCATATAAAAAAGAAAAAACATCGAATTCTATTTATCATTCTGTTTTTTTAACAGTTTTGTTTTATACAATTCTATGCATACTAGGAGTAATATAAGCTTAAAAATCCAGGTATACATTAGCTTTTCAATGAGTGAAAGAAGTATATTTTTCCATGAATGTAATTTTTTTTTTTTTTTAATTATACAAGCAAACAACATCTGGTATAAAACATGTTTCATTACTATGGAGGAAAGTGGGTATTTTCTGTATTAACCCACCTAAAATCATGCTGCCAAATAGGCTTCAGCTTGACCACATATGCTGAACTGACAAGGTGCTAATCCCATCTCTGTTTATAACCAACAGAAGGCTGCACCTTTGACCTTCAACTACCAGGCACTCAGGATCTATGAAGCCAATTTTTCATTGTATTTCACTGCTGTACACATCATTAAAGATGCCTGATCCACATACTTCTAACAGATGTTTTATATATAGAAAACATATAGCTTTTAAGGATACTATTGGTATAGTTACACAGAATCCATTGGTCAGCTGTCTGTCATCGGTAACAGTAATTTGTATCATACTGCATTAGGCTGCTAAAGGAGACGTCACTGATCTATTCTGTAACAGATGGTTATTTCTAAAGGTGAGGGTTTAAATTCCTGCATCATTCATCACCAACAAACTGTAAAAAAGAATTCACAAACCACAGCATGTTTTAGTAAAATCTTACCAGCTACCAACAACTCAATAGAAAAAAAGTTTGCATGAATGCTACTCAATTATATTACACATATACATTCATGTCAGGTGGTCAGATACTGTAAAATCAATTACTGCTTCTTGCCCAGATATTTGACGAGTTGCTCAATACCATGAACGCAGATCAGATTTCTAATCCCTTGCTTGATGTTGTAAAGATATTTCTTTTCTCCTTTATGTCATATGGCATTATTGATTTAGCTTACTAGTTTCTTACAGAAGCACTGAAAAAGTGCTTCCATTCACCTATGCCAGATTAAGCTACGGGTCTGCAATTATAGATCTCTAAAAGATACAAATCAATGTTTCTACCATGACAATGAAGAGATGACTGAAAAAATGAATAAGCTGTTTTTTTGCTTTAACAAGATTTAACGGTATACACTTTTATGTCTGATTATAAGAAGCTTAATAGAATAACTATTTTTCTTTTTTCATTCTTACATCTAATCTCAAATAATTAAACTACAGATTCTACATGTCTGAATAAAACCATTAAAGTAACCTAAAGATGTGGTCACCTATGGTAAAGTCACTACCATGAATTTGAGTTGCTAGTCCTCAGCTAAGCCTTATACCAGTGCCAAGTGTGTTCCATGTGCAAAAACAGAGAGTGCTGGCTGAAATCACCCTGCAATGGAGAGCAGGTAACCTCAGCTAGTGAGCAGCAACTTGTTAACTTAAAGATCAGGTGACTTCTGACTGATGTCAAACCCTTTCCCACTTCCATGAAAGCCAAATACTGATAATTCTACCTGGTAATAGTGAACTTCAGCAACTTCAGTCTTTGACTTTGCCAAAACCTACAAGTTCAACCAAGTAAGTTAGCTAGCTGGCAGGGAGAAAGACCCTTATTCAACAGCACACTCTCTGAGACACCAAAAATGCTATTCAGACTCTCATGTTTCACTGGGGTTTCTCAGATGGTAGTGCCTCAGCAAAATGTGACTTTTATATGTCTACAGAGAAGGTAGCTGTCCACTAGTACTGAGCATTCAGGACCACCAAGCCTGCTATCCCTCCATAGGACAAATCTGTTTTCCAGTCACTGCTCCTGCCTTCCTGCTCCCCTCTGCCCAAGTTTGAGTTTATAATTTTCCAAGCAGATGGCTGCTGCTTGTAAATAGATAAATTATAGCCAGCGGAAAGCATGAAGCTTGGGATCACTGCCATGGTGAAAAATTTCATCCTCAGGAAACAATATTACATATAACTTAACACTGCATCTAAAAAAATAAAACCTAAATTTTCAGAGCCCAGTATGCTTTACAAAGAAAGCTAACAGTTTCTTTTCTCATGCCTGAAGCTTTGCAATCACTAGGTTTCTGAACTGTATTTTTTTCATTAGTCTTATGCTTCCAAATATAATCTATTATTTGGCAGCAAAGGCAGCAAAACATTTGTTCCCTCTCAGTACAGCTGCAACCAATTGGATTTAAAAAAAAATGGTATTGGAGATCCAACAGTCCTCTGTCATGTTGATTTTTCCATGGTAACAGGGTTGTACTTTTTTACTTTGGGGGATAGATTGGGGGGAGGTGGGAACAGAATGAAGAAATGCATTTCCAGTGTTCTCTGCTTTTCCAGTTCTTACCCTTCCACACACTGATAGAAAGGATTAACCTCAACTCCAGAATTGCATACGATAAAACTTTTTAAAATGTACATTTGTATAAAATAAGCTTTTGTCTTTTTCATGCTCAGTCACGCAAACATAAAGAAACCCCAAACTATGTGATTATATCTAAACATGAGGAGGACACTGGAGAGTTTACTGTGATCTTTTACCTAGACTCTGAAAGGAAACCAAGTAATAGTGCTTCCCTTTCAGATCTATGACAATACACTGAAGATGATACTGCATGTAGGTTACAGCAGTATTTACTTGAGAAAAACTCATCAAAATGAACAAAAACTTGCTGTAAATTACTTAAGGGCTAATATTAGTGCTAGGCTAGAAAGCTGGCCATGCAAAAACTGTAGACACCTAATTATATGGTCAAATTGACTTCATTTCAAACAGAAGGTTGTATTTTTTGTACTATATACAAAATATCAAAACCAGCACAGTACATAGATGAATACAGAAATATGGCATAGGACATGCATAACAATATACACAAGTTCTGGCAGAAAACACACACAAGAAAGGAACAAATACCAGCTGAAAAGATCCGTCTGTCTCAGATATTGCTAGTGCCAGATGAGCATCAGGCTTACACTACACTTGTACCTCAGACCAGCAGTTGCCTTATCACAGTGCCACCAGCCTCAGCAGCCGGAGAGCTGGTCAAGGATGTTCCACGTGTCAATCTTACTCCACCAGGCACTGAGGGTTCACCAGGTCAGGCTGATCCTTTAACAGTTAAAGAAAACCACAGAACAAGCCAGTCATTTCATGCCTACAGGCTTAAAACTATAGCTCCTGAACACACTGGGATACCTGCAATGGAAAATTCATGTTTTGTTTCTAATTGAGATTTTTATAGCAGGTATTATCGAGTGAAAAATAAAAATAAAATAGAAACCCCAAAGTGGTGGGTAACAGATGAGCTGACAAGCTCCAGATAGGCACTTGTTGGGGGGGAGAAGGGAGGGAATTCTTTCATTTCTGAATTGCAATTTACACCTGCAAAACATTCAAGAAAAAAAAAAAAAACAACTCAAAAAACGCAATTTTGGAGGGAATCAAACACAAGGCCATTCACTTGAGCTAGCTGTTTCAGAGCAATAGAACTCATTTGTCAAATATAAAAGTTGACTTCTGGTTTAGTGCCAAACTAGGAAGGGAAAAAAACCCCACCCAAAACCACACCAAACACACCCACAAAACCACAAGACGCCTGAGTGGCAGTGCAATTGCTGTTGTTTGGTAACACTTCAGATAAGGACCAAAAGGGTTAGAAGAGCTTATTTCACAAGTGTGGTACAAATCAGGAATGCTGTGACAGATCTTTGGCCTCTCAGAAAAGTATTGATTTGACAAGCTGAAATTTCTCACCAGGTTTCTGTGAATTTTGTGAAGTTTACTAGACTGGTTTAGAGACCAAACCAGAGACCAGTCTATTAGACCGAGTTGATTTATATGATTTATTAAGAGGTGGGAGAGAACCTATAATGCCTACATGAAGTTGTATTCTGCTGCTTAAAATCCATCCCTGTATCTGACATTGATTCTTCTGTTTGACTTGATCAATATTTAAGATAGTCAGCTCTGACAGACATTTCATAATGTAATTTCTGGCAATTGTTCTTTTTATCTATAATAAATTTTCCTACATATTATAGTTTAATTAGCTATCCAGAAGATTCCTACCAGCTGAAAAACACTAAGGCAAGCAGGATTTGACAATATGATTATTTATCAGCCAGTGCAATAAAGAATTAAAAAGACATATAGATGATGTAAGTATAATCATTTTGAGAATTTAAGGACAAAAGGAAGTTAAAATACATAATTAGAACAATACAAAAGAACAGACACTGATCAGAGACAATATTCTCAGGGCATCAGTGAGTAATTAATCAAAACAGGCATATAACAAAAGAAACTCAAGCCATAACAGTGTCAGAGCAGTCCTTCTCTAAGTTCATAAACAGCGCTGTTCTGCAAAGCATCTCTGCAAAAAAGGTCTTTGGAATAAGGAGAGATATTCCCCTGGGTTTTCCACCTCATTCGCTGTCTTGCAAAACAAAAGTAAGTTTTGCTGCCTCCAATCTCCTGTTAGCACTGCAAGTCAACGGAGACTTCTCTCAACCAGTTAGGCCAGGACAAACATACTAAAAGCATCAGGTTTGCATTAATGCAATTAAACCTTATCTTTCAGAGCTTGACGACACTGTGTATCGGTCATTCCCTGAGTGACTTTTTGGGGAAGGCAACTGAAGGAGTACTTAAGGGGAAAAGGAGAAGGGGAAAGAAAAAAAAAATAACTCTGCACACTAATATAGTGGGTTTTTTAGTCACTGCACCGTGTACATGGAAGCCTATAACAACATTTTTAAAGTCACTTTGTGGAGCACAAGCTGATAGTAAACAGTGTCAGTTTTCATCTTTACTAGAGCAAGGGTGATTCACAGCAGATGCCTCATAACTGAGTCTTGGCAAAGCACTGCTGGATCCGTATGTGTCCCATTAGTGTTTTAAAGGTTTTAAAGTATAAAATACCACAAGGTAGAATTATGCAGGTTGACAGCATATGATCAATACTGTTATGATATGTACTCCCTTTAATTATCTCAGCTGTAACTACTAACTTCAATGTGCACAACAGATTTCTCTGCATGTTAAGTATGTTTCTGTACATTGTTTATTCTGTTAAAGAACAATCTGATCATCACATTGCAGCCAAAAACTTCAATATCATGGAGTTTAAAAAAAAATAATACAAAACCCAAATAAAATCTTAGAGAGCCACCTAAGCACATGCCTACACTACTATGAAGTAAAAGCTAAGGTATAAAAGAATGTGTGTTTGCAGAAGACATAGTATTTCATTCATAGGCATCACTGACAAGCTGTTTTTCAGCTCTAAGGAACTGCTATCTGTAGTTTTGAACCCTATATGAAACAATATACACAATGCCACTCAACTCCTTTGAGCAGATATCTACAGATATTAAAACACTGACTTAGAAGAATGACTGTCTTATAATGCACCATGATGTGAAATATTTCATCATTTATTGGAAACTATTAAAATTGTGAGTTCTTTTGAAGGAAGTGTTGAAGAACAATACTTGGAAGATACCTATTTTTTCAAAATATCAAGAAACACACACTTTTTTTTAATAACTTGTTCCCTATCTTAAAAAAAACTTTCTTATAAGTTTATATTTGCTTGGTTTTAAAAATAGACTTCAGCAAAGTTTTGCTATATGATCATGAATATTTCAGAATACCCTTTGGAAACAGAGGCTATTCCGGAAAAAAAAATAAATCTGAGACAAAACCTAGAGCTGACAAAACAAAAGAAGGAAAAGAAAAAAATAGGTAACACAAAAAAGGGGGAAGTCAGTTTCAAGCACTTTTTGAAGTTGACTGAATTATTTGGTTGTGGCTATGAGACAAAAATGTAGAGATTCAATAGTAACATGGGACATAATTATGTTTTTCAGCCAGAAATCACAACCTTAAGAGTTATGAATCAATATAAATGGCAAAATTATTGACATTTCTATTTTCCTTTTATTGCTAGAGAAACACTCTAATTAAGCATAGCTTGACATAGTGGTAAATAAATGCCTTCTTGGTTATATATTACATCCAATCTGAAAAGAGCTCACTTTGTATGGTAGTAACTTTTAGTTTTGATACACCAGCGAATTATAGAGCATAATTCTTTCTTCATAGTTGCATCATAGCAGCATATATAGATACAAGTGCTAAAAACTGATTTTGCTGAAACTGATGTCCCCTACTCTTTTCTTGAAATTTTGTAATTCAGTACATTAGCATATATAGCCAAAGAGTAATGGCTATAGTTCACTTGATTTCTTTACCTGCTTTTTTGCTTGGGGTCTCATGGACAAGATACACAGGCCACACAGACCTTATTCTTTGCTTGGATTAATTTCATGTCAAAAGAGTTTTACATGACCAACACACGCTTAACAGGTACTTTGATTAGCACCATGGATTTCACTGCCTTACCGAATGTAACTGTTTTCTAGTGTCTCATGAAATTTTCTTTTCACACCATTTCTTTTCACAATTTGAAGACTTGGAGAGCTTTCTTCACCTTCAGCAATACAGCAATCTGACAGAAGAACAGTACTGGGAATGGAGGACCTTCCCACCTCCAGGAAGAGACCAGCTATGTACTGCTCATTGCCCCTGCAGTTTAGTCGCCTTGCTTTATGGTTTTGGAACCACATTGTAGGTGAAAACTACAAAATTTAGACCACAGTTACTTTTGTGTAACGTTGCATTCCTACTCTGTAATTACACTGCATCATTATACATAATGATATTGCTACTAATGTACCATCATCATGTGTTGTACAGAGATGAGCAAAATCTAGCTTTGCAACAAGGCCTGCAACCTTTAGAATCTTGATTAAACTGGCATTACTTACTTGACTGTTCATCACCCTCTGTAGAATCTTATTGCTTTATTAAAATTAACTTATTCTACTGTTTGACAACTTCATACAGTCACAAATATCCAGTTATAACCTTTTCCTTTGTCTCTTTTTTTCAATTACAATTTCTTGATAGCTCTGTATCATGACATATTTCTCAATCATTGTCTAATTTGCACAATTCAAATCGCTCACTGATCTTTTACATTGCTCCATGCTAGGAACACACTTTAATTCTCAATAATCATGCTGTGTTTATATTCCGAGTGGTGGAACTCAAATGTACAGAGTTTTTGAAACTAATCGTCAGTTTCCTGATTATTTTCCTTTCTTTGTTTGCACTCCCCATCCTTCACCAACCCCACCCCCAGCAGCACATATATTCCTATGACCCCATCTCCCAGTACACTATTGGGTACCTAATGAAGTGGCGGTACTTATCCGCTTTTCCTCCCCCTAACATATTGTCAACAAGATCCTAAGTGTCACTGAAGAAGTAAGCAAACACATTTCATTATTCTAGGCCCTCAAAAATAAATGTAATCCACCACATGCAGTTCTACAGAAAACCCACATGGCCCCAGTAACAGCCTACTGCATCCTCATTTTCACTTGGGTTTAACTAGTATAGAAGCTCCCTAAGGCTATCACTACTTGCTTGTTTGCAATCTCAGCTGTGGCTCTTACCTTGAGTGAAAATCTCTTGTTTATTTACACTTTTATTTTATATCCTCTATATTAACTTAATAGAAGCAAATAAAAACTAGCAGTTTCTACCTTCTGTACAAATTTGCATGCCATAATGTATTAGATGTTTTGAAATATGCTGTATTTTTATACTGAAAAAGTAGCAACTTATTCTCAGGTATCACACTGTAATTTCTATACTACAGTACCATATCCACAAGACTGATACTTCTCACTTATAAACAGGGAAACAAGATTATCTACTGCAAGAACCTTTATGCAGACAAACTAGTAATTAGAACTGAAGGTCCAGCAAATCTCTCAGTGGAACTCTACCGACAAAAACTGTGCATATTCTCTTACCTTGTATTGGTGGCCCATCGCAACAGTAATCAGTACCTCCTTCAGAAGTAGCCAAAGTTTAGGATTATTCTAAAGACAACTTGAATAATTCATTTCATGGTATATATATGTAAGAGACGTCACCATAGCTTTGCAGTGAAATCCAGTTCTACTATTTGAAATACCAAAGCAATGCATGTCATGAGCAATCTAACCATAAGCAGGGTGAGGGGAGAACAACCACCTGACAGTTATAGTTGAGGCATGCTATTATAAAATATAAAACTAATTCAATTATATGGTGTTCCTGGAGTAATAAGCAATGTTAGTAAAGTCTGATCAAGCTATAGTTAATATTTTGCAGTCGTTAATAAGTCTTGTTAGCATGACTACACAAAAGGAAAACTTTCTGTTCTCAAAAGATTACCCTTTCAGGCTCCATTTTCAATACAATTAATACAGGATTGTTTACATGACAGACAGAATGGACTGGGCCATCCACAGACTGATTTTTGTGGAACCTGTTTGATTGGTTTGGTTTGTTTGATTTTTTTATATATATATATGACTAGCTAAGGAGTAAATATATACTCCTTTTTAGTAAATAGATACTAACTTTATACCTACATACGTCAACCATAACCATGGTAAGTAATAAACTTGATGCTTACACAACAACTAGTCCTATACCCTTTATTTCTACAGATTACCCTACCTTAAAGTTTTCTCCAGTATAAATTCCTGAATGGGTATTAGAATATGAAATACAGCCACATCACCAGAGACTATCTCCTGACTCTGCTCTTCCTGCAAAGCCCCAACTACTCCAGAAACTTTCACACTGTGCCAAGAACAGTATCTAATTCTTATAAGAATTATATCTTATAAATTCTTATATAAAGAATTATATATAGAAATAGATATATATTATATAAAGAAATCTTATAAGAATTATATCTTATAAAACAAGTTGTTTAAAAATTAGAAAAAAGGATGTTCCAAAGTAAGACCTTCTGTACTTGTATTTTACGATTTGCACACCTGTGGCGCACTGAACAAGAAACGTCATTTTAGAAACACAATTTAGCTATATAAGGGCCCATTCAGAGGACAATTACAATTCTGTCAAAACTCTCCAAGGACCAGCTTAACCTCTGTATTTTTCTTGATTGTTGCGTGGAAGTTCACCTAAGTGTTATTGAACTTGAGCTAAAATAGCAGCAGTTTACATAATTTACCTTATTTCAGTCGGAAACAAAATGATCAGTATTGCATCTCTTTCGATACGGCAGCAACTTAAGCTACTCATCGCTGCAAGCGATCACAGGAATATATTCAAGCTCGTGATCAGTCTTCATTGTATAACAAGCTCCTCAGAGATTGTTATTACTCACAGATAATAATCCCCAATGTTAAAAAATCTGTGCTTGAAATAGTACCTCCCAAGGAAAAATTTCAATGCAAAGGCAGTAAGAGTTGAGATGAAAATCTGTAAATTGGGAAATAGGGAAGAAAAATTGAGAGCTTGCCCAAAATCATCTGACATTTAAGGAAAATCAGCAAAACAATCAGAAGTGTCTTCCAAATTATATTGCAGATAACATACTACAGCAGAGAGAAAATACCTCGCTTGTACTACAGAAAATGGGTATATTTACCATTTTATGTTAAGTCAGCTGTGGAAGTGCTGCTTTAGGCTCACTCGAGGTATTCATGTGCTCCAGATGCTGGCCCTAGCAAGTGAGAAATTAATTATATGGCTTAAATTTAGGAAAAGTTGAACAGGATATATCGGACATTTCCACAAGAAAAATCAGTATATTCGATAGCAGGTTCACCACTTCCTAGCAACGGGAACAACTTCAGATGTGCAATCTTAGCTCTGCTGTGTTCTTATCAGTATGCTTTAAGGTGTGAAATCTCATTAGCAGGGAACAACTACATGCTTCCCAGGGAGAAAGAGGCACATTTAGTATTTGCTACGGAGGACTAAGAAGAATACAAAGAACATTCCATTGCTGATAATTCTTAACTTGCTAACTGAAGAAAACAGGCACAGAAAAGGTTGATGGAGCAGTCACCCCTGGACACGTTACTTTATTAGAGAGTGGCATCTTAGCTCTCAGTTTCCAAGGCAGGTTAAGACCAAAGACCTGAGATGAGCCACGCTGATCATAAGGAGTAAAGCAAATAGAAGCATAAAAAAGAGAATGTGTTTATACATATGTTTTGTTCTTTCAAATCCAAGAATATTATCTAGATATGTAACAAGGACATAAACCAAAGGAGAACATGTTCTCAACACAAGGTTACAATCTCTGCTATTAAAATAGTATTCAAGTGCATCTACAGCCAACTGACTTTCACAGAGCTCCACATGTTCCATTAAGAAACGTTCTTCCAAAACAAAAAGCAAGTGACCACATACCAAGCTAAATATGCTAACAAAACAGCTAGTAAGCACATTGACTTGATTCACTAGGATGGACTTCTAAAATGTGATCACCTGTACATGATTACACTGCAGGGCTGTATTAAATAGTGCTGGGTTAAGCAAGATACCTTCAGGAAGACATACTGCCCATAACAATTTTATCAAAACAAATACACCTAGAACAAGCGATGCTTTTCCTTGAACTAATATGACAGCAGGTTCATCATTTAAAAAATCAAATGGCTGACATCCAGTGTTGTTATCCATGCTTTTGTCAGAGATTCAGACTACTCAGGCATTTACCATTCATACGTTTAACCACGGAAAGAGGTGTCTAACATACCAGAGATATCAGTGTGTTTACTAGATTGATGCACCACATTACCACTTAGTTCACAGGAGTAAGAAGTGTACCTCCTCATCGTTCCCACTAGTGGACTCACGTTGGTTCACATCTTGAAATGATTTAAATATGTTAAGCTTTATTCCTTCTGGATTAAATTAAACCAGAAAGTATGCTCAATTGACACACCTGATGTATCCTAGTCACTATAAGGTTTTTGAACCTACAGGACCAAACTACAACTAGTTTCAAGTAAGCATTCCTTTCCCGCCCTAAGCGCAGAGATATCATCTTTACTGTCTTACTGCACAGAGCTATGCCTACTTCACCACAATAGTTGCTAATGGTCACATAGTCAGAGTTTGATTGTCTTCTGGAACATCTCCAGAATTGAATTTACTTGTTGAGAATCTTGGCACAATTTCTGCAAAAAGCAAGCCTGCTTCAGCTGAACACTAAGCACAAAATTCAGCCATCTGGATGGACTGCAGCAGTATATCGACAATTGACGCTAATAGAGTTAAAAGTAACTAAAATGCTTGTGATTAATCTGCTTCATTCACTAATCTTGTGTTGCTGAGTTATTATTGTATTGTTCCACACTTACTGCATAAAAATAGTATCTGCGTGAAGGGTCATCCAAAGAAGAGGAACTATTTTGCACCTTTGTATTAATATACACCTCCTTTACAACTACGCATTTTCACATTTAACTGTCTGACACCACCATGAAAGCTTGGTTCTTTGAATTACAAACACACCTTCAGCATTTCTGAAATCAGTAGCCACACCTCCTTTTCTCAGTGCTTTCAGGAAATTATTACTCACTTAAATTTGGTCAAATAAGCAGAATATGTTTAACTATTGCGGCCAAAAAAATTAAACATTGAAATTTTGACCCAATTTAAAATTAATACTGACTAAGACTGAGGAGCTAGCCGTAAGCCTCAAGTGGCTTACTTGTCATACTGAAGTATAAATCCTGATAATTCAGTTATAAACTGACCCTTTCACCAAAATACCCCAGTATTTCAGCAGCTCTTACATTTCCACAAAAACAAATACAGAGTCTTGAAAAGGCTCTTCAATATACTTTCAGTTTGGAAGCATTTTTAACAGTTCAGAAAAATGAACTTCAGTTACACAGATCTTGATATATTTCTGGGCTTTTTTTGTATTGTTACTTCCATAACAAAGCAGGGCTTCTTCTTGTTACTTGAAAAAAATTTAGTTATTTCTTATCAGTAATGCAGGATTGTTCATTCTTTTGAATACAGCACATTTATTATGAATTTGATCAAATGCAGAGATTCATCATGAGGATTCTTATTATGTTTACAGTTACTGAAATAGTTCAGCTTATAGCTAGTGCTTGCCATTAAAAGGCTGATATTTCAATTTAACAGATCTACCCGTTCTAAACTTTGTAACCCAAATATTAGAAAACAATTTTACCACTCAAATTTTTGTGCTTCCTGGCTTTGCGTAGGAATTCATAGCTTGAAAGCAAGTGCAGTAGTTGAATCATAGACTGTGTATTCAGTATGCACTTGTAAAAAGTGAAAACAAAATAAATGGGATGATAACACTGTGGGGTTTTTTTTCAGTAGGAATAAGACACTTTTTTTACCCTAACCTCATTAATTACCTTGATAATTATTTTGATCATTGGCAAAAAGATGTTCCAGTTAACTCTAATCACACATGAAGATTTCACTGTCAGCCATGGTAAAGATAGCTTTACAAAATTATTTCAACAACGTTTCTTTTGCATCAGAACTTAGTGTGAAACTAGACCATAAAGGGCATTGTGAGCGCAATAACCTACAAACACTATTATTATCCGTGTCTATGTAAATCTTGAACTCTTGTGTCCCTGTTTCCCCACTACTCCTACATGACAACATTATTTTCTCTCTTGTGGTTGGTTCTTGTCCTCTCAACCTGTTCTCCTTGCTCAACTGCCTATAGGAAAGAAAAGACAATTGCAAAGTATCACTATATTTGCCAGCCCAAAGATGAACAACATTTTCTTGAAAATCTCAAATAATATACACATGATCATATACTGTTTATATATACATATATATGTATTTATTTGTAACTTGATTGTTACAAAGGTCTATGCCTATGGCACTCTCAGACAGTAGTTATCTAAACACCAACTGCCCCTGCCCCAAACCCAACCGGACATCATTAGAGAGAATTAAAAGCATGTCCTACTTCAAAAATATTTTATGCTACAACTGGCACCCATCTATCCTGCCTCACTCCTTCAGACTGCTAGAAACACTTTTGTCACTGGTAGTGATGCTTTTATATTCCTTGAGAGCAGTTCTTGAGCAATTCTTGTCATTTAGATGACAACTTAAAAGCTCCATTATGTTAGCAGAAGCAAATGCTTGAAGTACTCATTTATTCCATGTTCTCAGAATAAAACTTCTACAGGGTAAGGGAAAAAAACTCTCCCACCACCAACAACAAAAAAATTGTCATCTGAGTGCATATTAATAACTGTTTATATATAATTTGGATTCTTCTCGACATCTCAGTAAATAACAGCAAGCACCGAAAAATATCTACAAACAAATTACAAAAACTATGAGCTTTTATGAAGAGGGAAGAAGTGGCAATATGTTAGTAGGGCTAACATGTTTTAGAGATCCCAATAGTAAACTTCTGGGAATGAAGCAGAAAAAAAAAAAAAAAAAAAGGGAAAAAAACCAGGACTGCTTCCAGTTGCAAACATAATCTCTCTACACTGATGCAAATGCCTATGTATCTCAACAGTTCAATGCTTTATTACTCTAGCCCTTCATATTTTTTTAAAAATGTTTCCTCAAACATAGAATTCATACTGAGCCATCTTCCTATAATGTGTAACATTACCTATCTGATTATAATTTACAATTTTTTAACTGTCTAGCTTTATAACTCCACAGCTTAAATGCAAATATAAGCAAATGGCTTCAATTTTATGCAGCTTTTGAAAGCAACATCTAATCTCAGTCAACACAGAATTTCTGTATTGCAATTTTATTTCATCTTCCTCTATATGCAGCATTGCTTACTATTTTTTAAGGTAGTTTAGTATCTTGCCTCTGTTGAGTTCTATTTTGTGATTTTGGAAGAATTACAATAAAAGTCAATAAACGTGTAGGCTTTAGAAATCTTTTAAGCTTTGTCTTTCTGAATGACTGTATTTTTGCATTGATCTTTTTTAAACAGACACACGTTCAAGAGAGGTGACATAAGTACTTTCATTAAAGCATATCTTTTTTCTGTCTGTTACTTAATGCTTCAAAACCATTTCATATACTTAAACTCTTTCAGTGTACTTAATGGAAAGAAACCTCTTTTTTTTTTTTTTTTTTTTTTGCTACTTTTCACTCCATAAAATAAGTACTTCTATTACTGTGCTCCAGATCTCTCCTACATGTAAGTTAAACTCAACGAAGCCAGTAATATTTATTAATTGGACATTATTTTCATAAGACTTGTAGCACCAGTTGTTTTCTGATCTATGCTTATCAAGTTTTTGGAGATACCAGACTGCTTCCAAGCATGTTTTCTCTTACTCCATTTATGCAGCTTTATATCCTCCAAAATAGATAGGGGAAAAAAATACCCAGACAACAGAAGTTTGCAATTCAATCTCATATATATTTATAATGCATAAAGCATTAAAACAAACCTATCCAGATAGGTTGGCCTCTTCCACTTTTTCCCCTTAACAACATCCTCAGTAGGCTCTCACTGATGTTGCCTTTTCTTCCTTTTATTCAATTACCCCTCAGCTTGAAGGGGCTGCTTCTGTATCCTAATGTACCCCACATACTTAGCAACTTCTTTCCTTTTTGACATTCTTCATTCTCATGCAAGTAACTACTGCAAATCTCCTTATCCTACATTCATAATCACACTAGATGTACCTCAAGGAGGCTCCAAGGACTTCAAATGTATTTAATCACTTGTACAACAATTCCCAACATTCCCAACAACCACTACAGTCAGACAAGCACCAACTAACATGAAAGCACAGGGAACTACTTTGGAGCATTTATTCTGCAAAAATGCAGAGAAGACACATCTAATTACTAATTTGTAATTTCGATTGTTTTCCAAGAAAGAGAAGTCAGTAACAGGAAGTATATGATACCTGCCTAAATACATAACAAGCTGCTGCACGACGGAAATATGTATTATTTTTGCATTATGGACGGCAATGGGTTAAACCGCAGCAGGGGATTTTCCGTTGAGACATCGGGAAACACTTTCCAAAGCTAACAATAATCCATTCCTACAGAACCTAGAAGTGCTGAAACTTTTACTGGATGTTTGTTTGGCACCTTTAGGAAAGGCAATATTTTGGGGATTGTTTAGTCAAATTCATGAAACATACATCCAAACCTGATTCTAGGAATATTAGCCTGAAATTCAGCCACAAATACATAATCAGTAATTGAAGCGTCTTTTTAGAGGAATAGTAAAATGTTAAGATGCAATAAAACAAATACATAATGCTGTAAGTACCTCATCTCAGTATAATAATGAAAACAAGAACATTAATTAACTTTCAGTCTAAGCACAAATGGCTGTCCAGTCATGACTCCTTCATCATTAGGAAAATAAAAGCACTGTGTCCTGAAGTAAACATCTTTTACAATTTGCAATGAATGGTTTAATTATGATATCTTGCTTGTCTTGTATACTCTCAAATCACATTAATTATAATAAACATTTCTTGTGATGGTTCTCACATTATTAAACTTGGTCCCCAGCTCCAATGTGTTATTTCCACCCACAATGCTCAGCATCACCAATCAGGGCCAAAGACACCGATGGAATTTACCGTAAGAACTCTGAAGTATAAATGTGCTTAAAATAGAGTGAAAGCTATTTACTAAGCTTACTGCAACAGTCATTAAAAGCCATAGCTGTACGTATGAGAAATTATTTGAAAGGATTCTTTTTGGTAAATGCATATTTGAAGAGTACACCCTTTATCATTTGTTGAAAAACCTGGAAAGGGAAGTAAGACTGTGTAGCTTGTTAGCTTATTTATGGGCTACAATCAGTGATATTTTTTTTCTTTAACTGTATGAGTAATTCTTTGGCAATATGCCTTCAAAGTTAAAAGGATGAACATCAAATTATGCACAGAACAATTTAGCAAAGACTGCTCAAGCAGCACACAGGAATAAGAATCCACATTTAGAATTTTATTTGGTCTCAGGATTTTAAATTGTGGCAGATAACAATCTATTAGCTCCTGAATCTGTAGGTGCTCTGCTGCTAAGTGCTTCATTTAATGCCCCTTCCACAGACACTCCCCACGTTCAGATTTCCATTTAACAGTTTAAAGAAAATTAAGCTCTACAGGTTCTTGTCAGATGATTTTAAATTCTAGACAGAACCAGCTTCTACATCGAGCATGTAGTCGTTTAGTATAAGTCCACAGAGAAAAAACAAGTCTGTGCAGTTTTCCACTGCTGCCCTCATTCTATCACTGAAACACAAATCCACTTTAGGGCTTACACCAAACTGGAATAGTGATAATTAAACAGTAGAAAACAGAAGAATGAAATCACTCCACCTTAACAAAAAAGATACAACATTGTAAGTGCTTCAGGGATACCAAATCGTAATCATGAGTATAAATGTACTGGGAAATGGTGCACATCTTCTACATAGATGTCACGAGGCCCCTCAAAAACACTGAAATGACACCACTGGCCAGCTTGCCTTGTGTGCGTTAGCAAAATGTAAGTCACCTTAAAACAGATGGTAAAAGGCTGGTCTTCGACAGGGTTTTGAGCAGCTGCTCAAACACAGAACACAAACTGTGCTGCTTTTACACCAGTACAGAAAAGCTGTGACAGGGCCAACGTCACAACATAACCTGAATGGAAGTACTGAAGGGTAAGATCACGCTCGACCATGAAGGGTAAACTGGCTGAGTGACAAACAGGCTTCTCACGAAGTTCAGAAGTCTAGAAAGGCAGCCTAGCTGTCCATCCAAACAGAGGTACAAGAGACAAGGGCAACTATCAGGCATGGTCTCTCCTTACAATTATTAAAAGGGAAAAAAAAAATCAGAATTTTAATTCAATAAGGAAAAAAGTTTCCATTTTAAATGCTTACAGTAAAGGTTGAGGAAAAGGTCTATTTTTTAAAAAAAAATCTTCAAATAATTTTCAAATGCTTAAGTGGAAAATTAATTGTATGTATTTAGTGGCAAGTCACTTAACAGTGAATACTGTTTTAAGTGACCAGTTATTACTGATCTTAAGACAATAGAGCTCTTTTATTCATACCCCATCAGGGGTCATTATAATAATTTTGTAATGAGCCATCTGCAAACTTTCTGAAACCTTTCCTTTTCTAGACAAACTTACAAGCCTATTAACACCAAAGACCTTGGAAGCTGGAAATTTCAGGCAGATAGCAGAATCACAGAGCTTCTCACTTCTATAAAGCTAGCTGTAGAGTCACACCATCACTAGAAGTGACAGGAGGTCATTATGAAGTCAGGATGTTTCACTGGTCTACATGGAACCCTTTGGTGGTCTCAGTCTAGTTGTTTGTATCATCTGTAACACTAATTGGCTCCTGTCCTGGCAGATTCAAATGAATAGAAGTAGTGGAAACTCAATTGTATTTCATTCATTTTGGAAGTAGAACATTTAATCCTTTAGAACTAGCTCTGAAAGTTCTTTTACAGTCTCCGATGTAAAGAACCTCAAAAACTTAACATTGATGAATCATGCAAGTTTATCTTGTTAGCTCTTGCCTAAACTGATATTCACAGAGAATAAGTTTTACTTTGTGGGTTTGGTTTGTTGTTGTTTTTTTTCCCCCCTCCTTTTCCTGTATTAGAGAAATTATTTGGACACTCACTGGAATACACCAAACTATGCTCATCTCTGCAGAGCAAGGATGGGGCTGGGTACTATAAGAGCAGCCAGAGAAGGACTATGTTCATAGACAGAGAAAAGATGCTGCAGGAGGGGGCTTTGTGCTTTGAAGGAAAACACGAGGAAGTCCACAGCAGTCCAAAAAAGTTAGCTACTTCAGGGCCTTGGTAACAGGTGAGAAAAAAGCTCCGTGAGAGAAGGCATTTGTGTCAGTCATTCTGACACCATTTAAGTTACAGCACTTTTACCCAAAGTTTAGGATCAAGCCACTGCAAATGGCCTTGCAAGATGCTTTGATAAGCAATCTGAGTAATATATGGTAGTTTTAACTTCATTGGTTTTGAAGGACAACTGTGGCCGTGATATGTACTACTAATAAACCCCCAAATACTCCACACTTGCTTTTAATTTAGATTTTGTAAAATATTCAAATTAAGATACCTGTACTTCTTCCATACATAACAGCACTAAACAATAAATATATTGCAACAGTCCATTTTCAAAAGCAAATGTAACACCAAATAAAATGAACTAATGCCCTTAACTGGCAGCTCTTTTGTGGTCATTTCAGGAGATGAACACAGTAAATACCTTTGGACCATCAGAATGCATATGACAAATATTTACAATATTCCCAACTTGACAAATTTAAGCTGTTAAATTCTAAAAAGTGGTGTAAAAAAGAAAAGTTTAAGTTCCCTGCTCTTCTTTTGTCATATAGACATATGGAAAATTTTACTTGTGAAAAAAATCCATTTGTCACAGGAGAAAAAAAACCCAACCAACCACACAAAATCAAAGAAACACTGAGTATTTGGTCAAAATTGTTCCTCAGGTAGGAGGCTTGAAAGTAATTGAGAGTCTCTGCCTCAATGTATCTAATATTCATGTGAACCACCATAAAAACTTCAACATAAAAAAATTAAACAAAATTACTACTTCTAGAATTTCCTTAATCTTATGGCAAGAAAACACACGTGTTAAAAGACATAAGATAATAGCACCATATCAGTGGTTGATATTTATTAACCACACTTCTCACTAAGCATAACTTTAAACAGTTTCATTTGCAAGTTTTGAAAGAATTTATCATGTTCTACATCTTTCCACAAGACAATCACCTCATTCTCTGCACACTTGCTCTTTTTCTCAACTGTTTCCATCAAAATCAGCAACTTGTTACTGATTAATCACTTGTACACTAAACAGAATGAGCACCATTCCTTGTTATTTAAATTACTTTTACTGGTGAATACCTTGCCATACACTGTAGCTACAGAACATTATCTGTGAGAGCATTACAGAGTCTTTTGATTTAAGAGACTGAATCCCAAAAATTATTTGACCCTTCATGCAGGTCAATTATGAGGGAATATTTGTTTGACCCTAGTCAGTATATATGTTGGAAGCAGAGGGGAAAAAAAGAGAAAGAAAGGGCCGGGGGTGGCGGTGGGTGGGAATCAGCAGGAGGTGCAAGAAGCAAGATTACATTATCACCTACACAGGGATTTGCAGCTAACCTAGCAAGCCCTAAATTGTTCCACTTTGCATTTCCAAGAGGTTCATACTGTGCAGAATAACAGCTCCTACCATCTCTAACACCCGCTAAAGTTTGAAAATGAGAGAGAAGGAATTTTTAAGAACTTGCAATTTTGATGAATCATACTGTGCATCTACCTACTGTAAAGCAGCAAGTTACTTCATGATTGTCGTTGTTTAACCCGGCAGGCAGCTAAACACTGCTCAGCTGCTTGCTCACTCCCCTGCCCCCACCAGTGGGATGGGGGAGAGAACTGCGAAAAAAACCCAACAAAGTTGTGGGCTGAGATAAAGACAGTGTAATAGGACAGAAAGGGAAGGGGAAATAATATTAATATTAATATTAATATTAATAATAATGATTCACAACGCAACTGTTCACCACCTGTTGACTGATACCCAGCCAGTTCCCAGCTGCAGCCCCCGCCAGCTTTCCCCCCAGTTTATAGACTGGGCATGTTGTCCTGTGGTATGGCATATCCCTCTGGCCAGCTGGGGCCAGCTGTCCCAGCTGTGTCCCCTCCCAGCTTCTTTTGCCCCCCAGCCTGCTCACTGGTGGGGTGGAGTGAGAACCTGAGAAGTCCTGACTTAGCGTAAACAACCACTAAAGCATCAGTGTACTATCAACATTATTCTCAGACTAAATCCAAAATGCAGCACTGTATCAGCTACTAGGAAGAAAATTAACCCAGTCAAAACAAGGATAATGATCTGTATCCTACAGGAGTAACTGTACATTGTTATAATGAAAGGGCATGCCAAATAACATCATATTCAGGTAGTCTTTCTAGGGGAGACAGAAAATAGGAGGATCTCTTTGCAAGTCCAAACCTTTTTGTTTCCACATTATGCTGTGCTTGGTAACAATGGAAGCTGTACAAATAATGTAAAACATTGTTCTGATTCTCAAAATGAGAGACCAAGTATCTTCAGCTTAATTACATGCAGATTAAAAGGTTTTGAGATTACTTGAGTGAGGTCAATGCACCAATGTATTTTATGTGTCTATACTTACAATACATATTCCCTTTCATTTAAAAAGTAATTCTACTTAATTGTAACAGTAAATATAAATTGTTAAATAATTTAGAACCCTTCATTTTTGGCTTTGTACTTGGTACTTTGGAAGGAAGATCTCAAAACCAAACTTTTCTACAAGGCACCTAAAGAATAAAAGAAACAGTGCAGAGCATGAGAGAAACACTGGACAGAAGAAGCTGAGTGCAAATCTCATGTTTCTTTGGATGAAAATAAAGCAGATTTAACAATATTCCTTTCTTAAATGAAAAGCCTTGAGAAGTGATGAAAACATGGAACAAAACAAATAAGCTGTCAGGTACTTGCTGTGCAACCATCTCGGTAACACTCCAGACATCACAGAATTCATAACCTATTTCTCTTCTACACTTCTCTCACTGTTACCTGACACATGGGTGAGGAGACACTTATCAGAGCCATTCTGAAATTGAAGACCTTACTCCACCAGAATTGCAAAGGATGCAACACTGGAAAATCTTTACTTCGTTTTATCATAGCAGTTTCCCTGCCCCCAGAAGTCTTCTCAAAGAACAATTGTAAAATTTTCTTAAATAAGGTATGTGAGTTTAATGGAACAGTAAAATCCTCTATCTGCAAAAGTTAAATAAAAAATGCTTACCCATACCACAACCCAGGAGCCCCAGTTGCCTCCCCTCAAGCTTCCCGAGGCACACAGGCTTTTATTATTTATCTGGAGGTTTTCATCCCAGTCATTATTTATTCCTAATTTTTTTGTTTTGAAACAATGTAAACTTTTAACAGCCATAACTTCTTGCAGCAAAAAGTCTCACACATTGACAGCCTACTACATCAAGAACAGTCTTTTGTTTAACGTTCTTCATCTACACCATCCTTTAGATAGTGCTATAATTTTTCTACAAGAGACAATGAAGAACTCATCTCTGCTATTCTTGAATAACAGGTTCCATAATATTGTATCATTAGTTGTGTCTTGTGTGAGTGGAAAATGCTATGCTAGCTACACATTCTTATTATGAGAAGCATTCTGTATCTTATCATTCTTGGTGATCTTGAAACTCTTTCTTGTTCTTTTTACAATAACACAGCAGATACTTTCTGATATGTTATTTTTCAACAATGTATGTAAAAATTCCATCAGTAACTGGAGGGCTAAATTTCTTCATGCTTATTTTGTGAGTCTTAGTAAATGATATCTTTTTGTTCCATTCTGTAATTTCTTCCTTCCATTCTGTAATTTTCCTTAAATGACCAGAGCCATATAACTCAAAATTCCTTTAAATTGCTGGTAGTCCTTTAACAGTTGGAATAACAATATCATTTTATAAAATGACAACTTAGAAGAAATTCTTTTACATAACTAGATTGAAACATGAAAGGACTCCTGATATACATATTATAACAGTAGAATGACTATATAGGTTGTTTCTGCATAATGTGGAAATAAACTAATTATCTCACCAAGTTGGTTATTTTCTAAGAAGGCTTCTCATTCACCCCAACAGTGCTATCTTGGTTACTGTCTGAGCTACTGAAAATGCTACTAACTTTCAGATTCGCTACACAGCAAAACTACTAGCAATAGGCATTACAAATACTGACTGTAGTCAGAAGTGTTTGGATGAGCCTCTCAGTTCAAACAAAATTTCCAAGTTAAGTCCCACATTGTCACAGAAAAAACCAAGGGTGTGCAGTCAAAGGACTAAAAGCTGTGTCATGCTGAAAGTGGAGGAAGGCAAATTCTGCATCCCTTTTGCTTGTATTCCCACACTGAATCAACACCTTACTTGCTCCATGACAAGATCCAAAGAATTAGAACTAAAATACTTCAATAAGTGCAGACTGAAATAGTCACAAGATAAAAGTACCAAAGTGCTAATTTTGCAATGTCTTTCAAGGACTTAAGTACTATAATGTACTAAAAGGACTAAAGGCAATCCTATCTTGGTTCATCCTCAAGTCAGCCTGACAGTTTTCACTATGCATCTTTTTGCAGTTCGCCTTTTTCTTCCCTTTAGAGTCTCCTGAACAGCAGTTATAGATTGTTGCTCACCCAGACTTTGACTACAAAAAAGTTTTGACTACAAAAAAATCTCTCCAAACTGCATGCAAACATGCATTTGGTAGCTGCACAAGGAATAAATATGTCTCTATAAAAAAAATCCAAAACCTACCATGATAAAATTGCCTCGGAAATTTCTTATTTTTTGTAGGAACTTTTTATAGGAGGGGGTGCATCTGAATAATCTATAACTTCAGTCACTGAAGGTGCATCACAAATTTCTTATACTGGAAGTAACAAGACTGGATCCAACACTGCAAATACAAACTCAATTTTTCAAATATAAGTTTTAGCACTATTGATGAACATAGCGTGTTAATAATGTACAGAATACCATCTCACATTAGAAGGTAAAAGACTGTAAACAAAAAGAATAAATTAATAGTGAAACATGCTGTTATGTGAAATCAAAGGATTTGCTCACGTTAGCTCTTGATGCCTATTAGAAAGCCAACAGCACATTTACTGCACCATACAGTTCAGAGGATTGTTTCTAGCCTGAGATGTTCATATGCATATGAACATCTGAGATGTTGAAACACATATAAAAATGCTTAATTATTAGGATTTTTTTGCAGCCAGCTTGCCTGATCCTTTAGTAACTTTAGTAAGAAAAGTAACTTATTGCTGTGCCTTCCCATTTTGTATAGAAAACCAACAGGCTGCCTAATTCGACAGATATATTCAAGTGATCAAACAACAGCTGACAAAAGGCAATTACCAACAGAAAACTGTTCTGAGCAAGGAATAACATTGGAGAATAAATATATATTTATTACACACACTGATTCAACGTGAATTGTTGTTACACAGTTTATAACTGTAACGCTTAACATTTTTCCAAACAGGACAACCAGAATTTCAAGAAACTTACAGGAAATATATAATTTGAGGTCCAGCATCATTAGCCAGTACTGCAGAATTAAAATACAATCAGGGTTGATAAATACCAAATAAACCACCTAGCTAATCATGAGTATGGGAATTGGATTGCTGAATTATAACTCTGGATTTAGAAATAAGAAATGTTATTTACATTATATGCATCAACCTCATTAAGCAAAGATGGTGAAAGAAGGAAAAACAACTTATAATTTGAAGTTATATCCGTTCTCATTATGACCGAATTTCTTACATCACAAAGAAATGCAGTTATTCTTTAACAGCTTTCAGTCCACAGGTTTCCTGCTTGCCTCAGCTTAGAAGCTCAATAATATAACCTCTTGTTGCAGTATTAGCTCCGATAGCATTTACCACTTATTAGCCTGTGAGAATTTGAGAAGTAAATTTGGAGTTAAAAAAACACTAAATTCATGTTGTACCTGGATAACTTTTTGTTCAATAAATAAAATTATTCAGTTCTATTTATCTGTAGTTTTTAAGTGACCATTTTGGAAGCATCCCCAGATGGAAAATTAATTGTTCCAGACCAATATTATTTTCCATTTCACAAAGTGACTGGCATACTGGTCTTTTATGCTTCCCTTATTGCTTTGGATAAGAATAAGTATCCAGGGCTGAAGTATTTCCTTCAGAGACACTTCGATACAATCATGTTTTGAACACAGGGAAGAAGGCAAAGGGAACAGTTTTAATTATAATTAGTTAGAAAAACAGTCCTGATGCACATTTTTATTATCTTTTGCATAACATTCCCTTGATATTTCAATTTTATTACAAAGATACTTGAAGTTGTTCTGCACATTGATATTACATGTCCTGCATAAGTGAACTATTTCCAAATGGCACTACATTACAAGTCTTTAAAACTACTTTTGTTGGGTTTTTTCCATAAGAGACAGGTAAAGAGGTATCTGTTCTATAAACATTAGATGCAAAAACCTGACATTTTCACAATTAAAACCTGAAGTTAATGTCTGTATTTCATAAACAAACCAGTTTGGTTATAACTGCCAGGAACACCATAATCCTGAAACAAAAGAGGTTTCAAAAAATCACTTCTGTTCTATATTGAACAGAGCAATGAAAATTCTTGTTGTTAAGTAGTGTTTAAAACAAACAAGCAAGCAAATCACCCCAAAACTCAAAACCCAACAGAAGTCCTAAAAAAATCCTAAAATTCAAGCCCATCTAAGAAAGTCAATGGCTAAAGCATTCAGATGAGTTAAAACTGGATTTCTCACATCCCAAGAACTGTCCTCAGCATCCAGTTATTCTGCCTGCAGACTACCTTTCTGATCAAAAAGAAATTCCATCCCACATATTCAAAACATGTATTTTGCAGCATTCTAACTCCTACATTTACAAAATGCTACCATGACAACATAGATGCCGAAAGTGAGTTAAGTAGATCATATTTGCAGTGTTCTGACATACAAGTATGAATATTTCAACATATATCTAGTGACAGATTTGCAATCCAGAGGAAAAAAGGAACCTGTAAAATAAGGATGTTCTCTTCATTATAGACCAGGCCTAGTCATTGGCATGCTTCTGATGTCACTTACTGGATTTACTACTGCCTCAAAATCTTTTGGATTTATGCATCTAATCTCCCTTAACTTGGTCCAAACAATGCAAAAAAGTCTAACAGTAAAACTTACTGCTTGGACTTTTATGGGCAAGATTGCACTTGCAGATAAAATTTCATCAGAATTTATCCCAACTGCTGATTGCACTTCTAGTTTGAAGCCTGATCCTTTCCAGTATAACAAAGTAAATGCAACTCCAACACACTGAAGGGATTAATTCCTTAAACTTTCTCTTTTAAGCTCTTCTGATACCACATGTTAGATGTAAGTATATTTAAGAAAGTGAACTATGAGTTTCTACAACCACAAGTAAACAGTATGTTAGAAAGAACAACCTAGTTATTTAGACCCTGGGAGTCACCTAACAGTAACAAAACCCCCAAACAACAATAAAACTAATAGCAGCCCCTAAAAAATAAAAAACAGAACAAAAAATCATGGTGAAGTTTTCCAGCTTATATACCTTCTATTTCAAAACATTAGAATTATGGATGAAAAAAGATGGTAATAATGGAAGCTTGAATACTGTTCTTTGTCATGATCTGGTGACAGCTTTGAGCAACAACTAAGCGTATGAGGGACTTGTCACCATGGGGTTCCCTAACCACTGGCTACACACCAGCTACCTTACAGACCCACCGAAAGGTCATTTTGGGGGGAGTGGGGGCAGGAGGGAAGACTTTGGAACACAGCTGTCACTTTGGTGTTGAGGATCAGTTTTTCTCCGCTGAAGTCATCAGATTTCTCACATCTCTACACTGACAGCCTTAATCTCATTCATCTTCTTTCTAATTTGGGTCAATCGAGAAGCTAAGTCCCTGTCCAAATTAATTTATAAAAGTGAGGTAGATAAACCTTTAAGTACAAACCTTTAAGTTTGATTTATTGTAGTTCAATAAGGAATAATGCTTAGATGAGGTTTACTTGGCTAAGTAATAATTGCATCACTACACTATAAATGTTAACAGTGCCTTATTGCAGACAAATTTCCTCTGATGCAATTTGGAAACAGTGTTTAAGAGCATATAACATAGTTACTTCACATTTCTTAAAGTCTTAGCCACCTTGCTTTGATATCGCAGATTATTTTTTGTGCTGGAGTTCTGGAAAAGTTAAGTAGCTGCTCTGGTAACTGCTCCCCAACAGAGATCAGTTTGTTTTTAGAGACCGCAAATTTGGAAGGTACCCTAAGGGAATCTTGCAGTCCTACCCCTTTCATTAGGGGGGAACTTTTCTGACAGAGAATTACATAACATTTTAAATTCCACTGAAAGTGGTTTTGACTTTTTTTTATGTCCTTATTGCAAATAAAGATTTACTTGTCTACACTACATAAAATATTTTGCATTATTCCTGATGCTCGAAAAAGAACCACACATACTCCCACTGGCCCAGCCTTCACTATCCTTTATTAATTGTTATTATTAAGAAAATATCAGTCTTAACATCTGTGCAACCTGATTGACTATATCGGTTGGAAATTCTGAGACACACTAAGCACTCAATTTTCTTACAACCAGTGGGTTCCCGTTCTTATAATACTGGTGTTCAAAATAGCACCGCCATTAGCACATTGTGCCTCAGTTGCCTTCTAGCAGAAGATGGCACTGAACAGACTCATCAGACAACGGCAACCGAAGTAACTATTTCTGTACAAACTGCCTGAGTGCCTTGGGATCTCTGAACGAGCAGCTACTACACTCAGTCAGCATTATGATTCAAATCTGAGCCACAAGGCAATCTGACTATGCTTTAGATCCTTTATCAGTGTGTCTCCAGATTAACTATAAGCACTACATCCATAACAAGGTCAGTTTCCACAGCACGTAGATATTAGCTATCTGACATATTAGACTGCTCCCAGGTATTAAAAAAAAAAAAAAAACAAAAAAGGCAGCATTTTCTTACTGAAAGAATTTTTAATGTGTCTGAGGGTTGCCACCACATGAAATATGGAGGTATTACCATCTTCATTGCAGATACTATCAACATCTAATAATACAAATTTTCCTATTTATTACCAATCCAGAGACTTAATAAGAGTAATACATCTTTTTGCTATCCACATTTTAGAACAGATGGAAAAAGCACAAAATGCTTCAGTGAAATTTTGATAAATTTACAAGAACCCTTATTTTTACCTCTTTCAAAACAGTTTTATGTTCTTCCACAACAACTGCATGCCCATACAGGACTACAGCATCAGATAACATGCTTGACCGTTATGCTGTATCCTAACTCCTGTCAAAAGGAAGTCATAAATCTGAAGAAATTTTAGTGTAGTAACGGCTTAACTAGCAAGTTACCTTATAAAAAAAAATCAAAGTATATTCCCTTCAGTTAGATAAAATGCAGCTATACTGGACAAGTGAGCAAATGATGCAATAAAGAATTATAAAATCTAACAACCATACCTATGTTATTTTGCCTTTTGTGTAATCCACTTGCTCAGTGCTACTAGTTTAGAAAGTCACTTTGCTTCCTCACCTCCTAGTTTAGATAAGCACATATACAGTATTCTGAAGCCATAGCTGGTGAAGAAAGGGAGCACTGCTGCAGCACTTGCCATCTAGCCTTAGAAAACACTTTTTCCCCCCGCGCCCCTTTCCTCTCCTGTTGACCACTGGTCTCAGCAAAGCTGGACCCTCAGGTATCACGTACAACGTGAAATTTTTTTCTGTCAGTATTGATGAGACGGAAGAATAAGCTCTATCCTACTCCAGCAAGACTGTCATAGATACTCAGCAGCTACCTCATTTCAGTTATTTGTTTGAGTACAACATGGATGTCATCAAAGAGTTAACAACCATAACAAAACACCCTTTGAACTTTATTCCATATGGCTACTCCCACCATAACAGATGGTGTAGCTATTTGTTTTCAGTTTACTCCTGATGTACTGTTTTCTGTCTTCTGTTTAAGTGACTGTGGCTAAACAGTAAAAATGACAGCTGCCCATTCCTGTTGTCCTTTCCTTGCAGCTTGTTATCTTAAAGCTCAAGGAGAACACTGCCGAAGGAGGAGATTGCTCATATGCTGCAGGCTTTCCAATTGCTTTTTTCCCTCCTTCCCACTCCTCCACATTGCAGAAGCTTCTTTTAGCTGAATATACTCACTGCTATCTGGGAAGAAAAAGTAGGAGACTCCAGAGAGGAGCCAGGAACTTCCTTACAGCAGGAGCAGCCCCAAAACCAATCTGCAGAAGTGATAAGGATGAAATAAATAAATAAATCAGCTTGAAGAATTTTCACACAGTTGTTTTTCCCCCATAGAAAACTACAAGTATGTAAGTGTGTTTATAGCAGGCTTCAGAGACCTTTCATCCTGCCATTCTTTCCTTCACTGCCAAGAACACATGTCTATTTTTTTAACCATATCAAAAATTCAATTCCCATTTCTTAATAACAGTTTTGAAAAAAAAATCTAGTTAAGTTTGTTATACATGAGTTTTCAAACTCATCATCCAAACATACTTAAATGATGTAATTTTAACACCATTTGACCTAAGTGTTAGTTTTACTAGACTTCTCTATCATGTTTCTGTATGTGTATCTGACAACTACCAAAACACAGAACAATAAGCTGTCAGGAATGCCTATATCTCATTTTCCATGAAGAGCTTTTCCTAAACTGTTAGAAGTTATTAGTTTGTTGTTTATTCATAATGCTTTTTTTGTTCTTGCTCCAGATAAGTTACAAATCTTATCAAAAAAGCATTTCGTTAATGACCTCACAGACTAAAATCTACAGATACTGAATAAACTACTGGTACATTGCTTCAGAGAGCTAGGCCACCTCATACGGGAGGTGTGGGGGGGGTTCTGCTACATATTTTTATTAACTCCCCTAACAGCAATCATATGGCTTTAACAGAAGATGAACTCCCACTATCAATTTTTCATCTTAGCATTACCTCATTGAAAGAGGAGGGGATGCCTGGGATACTGAGAGAGGAATAGAGTGGAAGGTAAGTCAGAAGACAAATATCCCCATTGAAAACTAAACTTTACTAAACAATACTTTTACTGGTTTTTTTCTTTCTTTCTTTCTTTTTTTAACTTGAAACTCTTAGTCAAAAACTCATTACAAGCTTATGACGAAAAATAGCTCTGAAATGATTTTTTTTCAAGTTGTATAAAAATGCTTTTCATTACAATAAAATACGACAAATGCTACTGTTGCATGTTTATGTTTAACTCTCTATCTTTACTTTCCCTATTAATCATCTCATTTTCATGAAAGAGCCAAAAAAGAGGACAGGCTTCAGTTCCACACAGAATGATATGCTTGTCTTTTCCCTCCCCATCCAACTGCATGTACCAAAAATTTCTTTAAGTTTTATGAATGGAAAACAAAAAGTCTGAACTTTCTGCTTGCTCTGCACAAAGATAAATTAATATGCTTCTGATAGAGAAGTTAAATCAATTACTCAGGGATTGACTTGTAATCATTTAACTGCATAGGATTCATGGTTTTTAAATGTTTCTGTCGACAAGATATCAATGCCCAGGCTATAAGCACTGGATAGAAGTTAACACTGAGTACACAACATCTTCATAGAACTCCCAGTTAAATGTCCAACATTATGGTATATTTTATCTTATATGCCAGTATAAAGCCAACATAAAAAAACCCACATAGATGCCTTACTACAGTTATACCACTTGCATTTTCTAACTTCAGACAAAGTTATGGCTTCCCAAATAATTTAGTTCTAGCTAGACTGTATGCCTCAGGAAAGGCTTTAAATGATTTTAAATCTCTTCCTGACTCCTCCTCCATAAAGATGAGGTTCATATTTAATTAAAGACACTCTCAGTCACTTCCTTCTCTGCCTTAGAAATGACATTCTGGCTGCCAAATATCACAGTAACATGGCAGCGAGCAAGAGGTGTGATCAATTTTTTAATTGTACTCTGATAACAGATACAGGCATATTTCATGTAGATTACAGAATGGGGAGGCCATCACTGAATTTTCACTATGATTTATTTCATAGAACAGAGGTGAGCCTAAAAAATGTGGACAACCCCCCCCCAATCATTTATATAAGATAATGACAACAACATGCATTAATTTACAACGTAAAAAGACATATTTTAGCATTATTTCAGCCACTGTTCAATTAAGTCATTAGCTTTCATTTCTTTGTAAGACCCATTTAAAAATCATCCAAATGCCAACATCAAAATGAAATAAGAATTATGTACTGCTGAATTATAAAACAATCTCCTTAATGTAGAAAAATCAATTCTGCAGGCAAGGTGAAATTTGTGCAAATGCCTCTTTGGCAAAAAAAAGTAACCATTATTCAGTCTTTTAAATATTTCTCAGGAGAACTTAAATTTATGTGTCATCTATTTACTTGACTTCATGTAATTAAGACTGCCAACAGATGACCTCTGTAGCATTGTTCTATACATAGGCTGATGGTACTTGCTCAGTAGTAGAGTGTATTTCACCCCTGGGAAGTAGTAGTAAGGGCTCACCCTTGCAGATTCCAAGATCCTGTGCAGATGCTCCACTCGGGCACTTTATCAAACATCACATTAGACACATGATAGTGTTGTGAGCATTTCTATCTTTCACTGCTTTTAGTCACAATTACAGCAGTTTCACTGTGAAATCCAAGTTTTCAAAGAAAATTTTCCCCTCTGCTGTAACCTGTGCTCCATGTTGTTCACAGCCCCAACATTAACCTCCTCAAAGAGTATGAAACTATGTTGTGACTATATATAAAAGCTTCCAATACCAATTTGGGTCTAAACTATTCATTTGTGCCTAATGAAGCTCTGTGCAGATTAGGTCACCTTGAATCATTTATAGCACCAAGTAGCATGTGGAGTTGGAAATCCCTGTCTTTTGCATGTTGCCGCTGTTACAGGCATTCTTTTGTCTTCTTTTAGACATTACTTAACCATTTCAAGGATCCATTCGGCAATTGTGCTTAGCCAACTCTTAAATCTTTTCATTATTATCATATAATACCTTGCACTAATGTATGAATTCCTTATATTTCAAATGGATTGTTGTTACTTCCTAAGTTGATCACTAGACTTGCACCATATCTGAACCGGGAATTTCTTCTACTCAACACTTCCATTTCACCTTAAAGCAAGAAAAAGAAAAGAAGTTCATGCTGCATTTGCTACAGTATTATAGAGTTCTACATGCTAAAGCTAAAAGACACCAAGCACTGTAAAACTTTCTGCTGCTATTCTAGACTGTCTAGGTTGAATCCATTATTCCTGCACCACATCAATATGTAGCATAAACATAATCAAATTTTTGAGTCTCTATTAGCCTCTACGTACTCCAGGATGCCCCATGGTTAATCAAGAATGGCCAGCAAGGCACATGCTCACTGCCTGTTTCATTGCAAAATGAAATTATTTTGATGAGAAAAAACCTGATATATTGTTTTTGTTTTGCATCTATTTGCAACATCAAATATGAAGTACTAATGGTTCAGCATATATAGTGGATACTAATTTAGCTGGATGCAAACACATTTGCAATGTTTGCAGAGGCTGAAAAAAGAATAGGTATGCTGAAGTGGATCAGTCATTGCCAGAATTACTTCAGTTACTTATGTGCCATGCATACTGCCACTGGGAAGGTTATGTTTCCTTGGCAACTATCAAATATGTTGTTAATGTCCCTGAAGAATTTCTAGTCAATAATAATTTCAGTCCTTTAAAGCTTATTTTTTAAACTAAATTTTTGGATAGTTTCATCCTACCTCCCCTTTGTGTATTTAATTTATTATTGTCAGGTAGCTGAACATTTTTATGAAGGAAGGTTTTGACCTGCACCTTAGTTATCTTAAAAGATTTAGAGCAGTGCATCTGAGGAAATCAGATGCATCCATAAGAAAAAAAACACCGCACTTGCAAGGAACCTACCCCACCTTTCACAACAGAAGTTTAGAATCAAACCGAATTAAGGTGAGCACTGAAATTAGATGACAAACACTAATTCCCATGTATGTGTTGCTCTCTCAAGTAATTACTGCATTGAGAACATGAAAAGCATATGCAGTTTTACTACAGAAATAAGGACGATTGCAAATACTAAAGTAGAAAGATAAAAAACAGCTTTAAATTCAGCTGCCGTCCAAAAAGTTTTGAACACTCTTAAAGCTACTATAGACTACATCCTACTGAAAATTAAGATTTCATTCATAATTAAAAACTCCAAGTTCCATGTTTAACTTAGCACAATAAAAACAGGTATGAAAATTATTACATGGTTAGGTTCCCACTAATTTAAGAAATATCTCATGCATGAAAAACTCAATCATATGTGTGGGGAAATAAAAAAAAAAAGTCCTGAGAAGGAAAAAAAAAATACCTGAAGGATAAATAAAACTGTTTTTATCAAGTTCTCTAGCACTGTGCTATTTTTCTGTTTTCTCAAAGCAGCTGTTTGAAAGTAGGTATACCACACTCGTAAGCAGTAATGGAAAAATGACCTCTTCTCCTGACCCCTTGCTATTTATTCCCCATCAGTCATATACAGAAACAAAATTCAAGTTTCAGAATTATGTTGCTAATTCAATTAACGTCATTTAAAAAACAACATTACAACTAATCAAACTTTAAGAACTTTAAAAAACATGCCAAAAAAAGAACTTCATGTCCATGCCAAGTTAAAAGACATTTGACCTAGTTTATGTAGTTGACTAGGAGAGCTTGGGGTTTTCAGTTATTTCTCATTTTTATTACTTCTAAGGGCAAAGAAGAGAATCCTAGCTCAAAAGCCTTCAAAAAGGCTTCATGTAGAGGGAGTAACTTCTCCAGGGTCACTGCTAACATTAAAGCAAGAATCTGTGGACGTTGCCATTTCCAGTCTCAATACTTCTTGCAGACCCTGCTTCAAAAGGTAGCCAAGTTAAAATTTTGCTTTCATTTCTCACCATACCTAAGCAAAATTCTAGCCTTTAACTGTGCAAAACAGAGTTTGTTTCATTTCTTTATTTGGTTGTTTTAAGAAATTAACTTGGCAGTTCAAAAGTAAACATATTTCGAATATCTGCATGCTGTCCAGCATGGGAAACAAAAATACCAGAAAAGAGGAACTGAGCATATTTTGGTTCTTCTGGGCCTTCCAAATGGCTGCTTTTTGTAATCATGGGCTTTTACTGTTGAGGGGAAAAGGAAACAAGAAAAAAACACCACACACACAAAAAACCCCCCAGCACAACTCTACCAAAAGGCATTTTATCCTCTAACTTACTGTTTATCAGCTCTACAGTTAATAAGTTTTTAAATACAGAAATCATTCCTGATAAGAGTTGACAATATTGTTTCCAGGTTCAGATCTGCAAACTACTTAGCTAAACTAGTCCCCAATACTGACTAGGGAAACAGGGGAATCAGCTTGATATTAAACAACCCTATGCATACATGAATTCAAAATACTTGTCTTCTTAATTTTGTGATATGACAAGCATCATTTGAAAGGCAGTTGAAAAAAAATATAAAAAAATATATTCCAAGTCAGGAAACTATAAAGGGGATTAAATAAGACATTAATGGTAGTAATATGGATTAATGATGTCTTTCAGCATTTCAGAAACCACATTCAAATTTTATCTGGAGCAGAACTGACGTGTTTTTTTTTAATCTCTCATTGTCATTTAGTATTTATAAAGATATGTAAAGACTTAAAAATGGTCCCCAAACAATTGGGCTACTAGAGGTGTGGGCTACTGGCCAAAGCATTAGTTTACATGTTTACTGCAGAGTTCTCCATCAAACAAAAAGCACCTATAAATATAAAAGATCATGCAGAAGAACTCTTGGAACACAAAAATAAAAGCCAAAAAAACAACCCCAACCACCTTGCAAAATAGACTACATATATTCATTTTTGTGTGCTTTAACAAGTTACCTCTAAGCATTAGTAGTCTTCTGGACACTTAAAGGAAAGCAGTGCTACAGTTTTCTGTGCTACAGCACTAGCACAGAGATATCAAGTCAGTGCATTGAAGCATCTGAGTATAAGGATTTAAACAGTTAAGCAAAACTTGAAACAAAACCAAATCA